>NC_088420.1:15140592-15499027 GCF_034236695.1 Oncorhynchus nerka | reverse complement strand
AGGAAGACAGCGAGGGGGATATCAAGGTAGAAGACAGCGAGGGGGATATCAAGGAGGAAGACAGTGAGAGGGGATATCAAGGAGGAAGACAGTGAGGGGGGATATCAAGAAGGAAGACAGTGAGGGGGATTTCAAGGAGGAAGACAGTGAGGGGGATATCAAGAAGGAAGACAGTGAGGGGGATATCAGGAGGAAGACTGCGAGAGGGGGATATCAAGGTAGAAGACAGCCAGGGGATATCAAGGTAGAAGACAGCGAGGGGGATATCAAGGAGGAAGACAGCGAGGGGGGGATATCAAGGTAGAAGACAGCGAGGGGGATATCAAGGAGGAAGACAGTGAGAGGGGATATCAAGGAGGAAGACAGTGAGGGGGTATCAAGGTAGAAGACAGCGAGGGGGATATCAGGAGGAAGACAGCGAGGGGGATATCAAGGTAGAAGACAGCGAGGGGGATATCAAGGTAGAAGACAGCGAGGGGGATATCAAGGTAGAAGACAGCGAGAGGGGGATATCAAGGAGGAAGACAGTGAGAGGGGATATCAAGGAGGAAGACAGCGAGAGGGGATATCAAGGAGGAAGACAGCGAGAGCGGGATATCAAGGAGGAAGACTGCGAGAGGGGATATCAAGGAGGAAGACAGCGAGAGGGGATATCAAGGAGGAAGACAGTGATGGGGGATATCAAGGAGGAAGACAGTGATGGGGGATATCAGGAGGAAGACTGCGAGAGGGGGATATCAAGGAGGAAGACAGCGAGGGGATATCAAGGAGGAAGACTGCGAGAGGGGGATATCAAGGAGGAAGACAGCGAGAGGGGATATCAAGGAGGAAGACAGTGAGGGGGATATCAAGGAGCAAGACAGGGAGAGGGGATATCAAGGAGGAAGACAGCGAGGGGGATATCAAGGAGGAAGACAGCGAGGGGGATATCAAGGAGGAAGACAGTGAGGGGGATATCAAGGAGGAAGACAGGGAGAGGGGATATCAAGGAGGAAGACAGCGAGGGGGATATCAAGGAGGAAGACAGCGAGGGGGGATATCAAGGAGGAAGACAGCGAGGGGATATCAAGGAGGAAGACTGCGAGGGGGATATCAAGGAGGAAGACAGCGAGAGGGGATATCAAGGAGGAAGACAGCGAGGGGGATATCAAGGTAGAAGACAGCGAGGGGGATATCAAGGAGGAAGACAGTGAGAGGGGATATCAAGGAGGAAGACAGTGAGGGGGATATCAAGGAGGAAGACTGTGAGAGGGGGATATCAAGGTAGAAGACAGCGAGGGGATATCAAGGTAGAAGACATCGAGGGGGGATATAAAGGAGGAAGACAGCGAGGGGGGGGGATATCAAGGAGGAAGACAGCGAGAGGGGATATCAAGGAGGAAGACAGCGAGAGGGGGATATCAAGGAGGAAGACAGCGAGAGGGGGATATCAAGGTAGAAGACAGCGAGGGGGATATCAAGGAGGAAGACAGTGAGAGGGGATATCAAGGAGGAAGACAGCGAGGGGGGGATATCAAGGAGGAAGACAGTGAGAGGGGATATCAAGGAGGAAGACAGCGAGGGGGATATCAAGGAGGAAGACTGTGAGAGGGGATATCAAGGAGGAAGACAGCAAGAGGGGATATCAAGGAGGAAGACTGCGAGAGGGGGATATCAAGGAGGAAGACAGCGAGAGGGGGATATCAAGGAGGAAGACAGAGAGGGGATATCAAGGAGGAAGACAGTGAGAGGGGATATCAAGGAGGAAGACAGCGAGAGGGGGATATCAAGGAGGAAGACAGCGAGGGGGGATATCAAGGAGGAAGACAGCGAGGGGGGATATCAAGGAGGAAGACTGCGAGAGGGGATATCAAGGAGGAAGACAGCGAGAGGGGATATCAAGGAGGAAGACAGCGAGAGGGGGATATCAAGGAGGAAGACAGCGAGGGGGATATCAAGGTAGAAGACAGCGAGGGGGATATCAAGGAGGAAGACAGTGAGAGGGGATATCAAGGAGGAAGACAGTGAGGGGGATATCAAGGAGGAAGACTGTGAGAGGGGGATATCAAGGTAGAAGACAGCGAGGGGGGGATATCAAGGTAGAAGACATCGAGGGGGATATAAAGGAGGAAGACAGCGAGGGGGATATCAAGGAGGAAGACAGCGAGAGGGGATATCAAGGAGGAAGACAGCGAGAGGGGGATATCAAGGAGGAAGACAGCGAGGGGGGATATCAAGGTAGAAGACAGCGGGGGATATCAAGGAGGAAGACAGTGAGAGGGGATATCAAGGAGGAAGACAGCGAGGGGGATATCAAGGAGGAAGACAGCGAGGGGGATATCAAGGAGGAAGACTGTGAGAGGGGATATCAAGGAGGAAGACAGCAAGAGGGGATATCAAGGAGGAAGACTGCGAGAGGGGATATCAAGGAGGAAGACAGCGAGAGGGGGATATCAAGGAGGAAGACAGTGAGGGGGATATCAAGGAGGAAGACAGTGAGAGGGGATATCAAGGAGGAAGACAGCGAGAGGGGATATCAAGGAGGAAGACAGCGAGGGGATATCAAGGAGGAAGACAGCGAGGGGGGATATCAAGGAGGAAGACAGCGAGGGGGATATCAAGGTAGAAGACAGCGAGGGGGATATCAAGGAGGAAGACAGTGAGAGGGGATATCAGGAGGAAGACAGTGAGGGGGATATCAAGGAGGAAGACTGTGAGAGGGGGATATCAAGGTAGAAGACAGCGAGGGGGGATATCAAGGTAGAAGACATCGAGGGGGATATAAAGGAGGAAGACAGCGAGGGGGGGATATCAAGGAGGAAGACAGCGAGAGGGGATATCAAGGAGGAAGACAGCGAGAGGGGGATATCAAGGAGGAAGACAGCGAGGGGGATATCAAGGTAGAAGACAGCGAGGGGGGGATATCAAGGAGGAAGACAGTGAGAGGGATATCAAGGAGGAAGACAGCGAGGGGGATATCAAGGAGGAAGACAGTGAGAGGGGATATCAAGGAGGAAGACAGCGAGGGGGATATCAAGGAGGAAGACTGTGAGAGGGGGATATCAAGGAGGAAGACAGCAAGAGGGGGATATCAAGGAGGAAGACTGCGATATCAAGGAGGAAGACAGCGAGAGGGGGATATCAAGGAGGAAGACAGCGAGGGGGATATCAAGGTAGAAGACAGCGAGGGGGGATATCAAGGAGGAAGACAGTGAGAGGGATATCAAGGAGGAAGACAGTGAGGGGGGGATATCAAGGAGGAAGACTGTGAGAGGGGGATATCAAGGTAGAAGACAGCGAGGGGGATATCAAGGTAGAAGACATCGAGGGGGATATAAAGGAGGAAGACAGCGAGGGGGGATATCAAGGAGGAAGAGCGAGAGGGGATATCAAGGAGGAAGACAGCGAGAGGGGGATATCAAGGAGGAAGACAGCGAGGGGGGGATATCAAGGTAGAAGACAGCGAGGGGGATATCAAGGAGGAAGACAGTGAGAGGGGATATCAAGGAGGAAGACAGCGAGGGGGATATCAAGGAGGAAGACAGCGAGGGGGATATCAAGGAGGAAGACTGCGAGGGGGATATCAAGGAGGAAGACAGCAAGAGGGGATATCAAGGAGGAAGACTGCGAGGGGGATATCAAGGAGGAAGACAGCGAGAGGGGGATATCAAGGAGGAAGACAGTGAGGGGGATATCAAGGAGGAAGACAGTGAGAGGGGATATCAAGGAGGAAGACAGCGAGGGGGGATATCAAGGTAGAAGACAGCGAGGGGGATATCAAGGAGGAAGACAGTGAGGGGGATATCAAGGAGGAAGACTGCGAGAGGGGGATATCAAGGTAGAAGACAGCGAGGGGGATATCAAGGTAGAAGACAGCGAGGGGGATATCAAGGAGGAAGACAGTGAGAGGGGATATCAAGGAGGAAGACAGTGAGGGGGATATCAAGGAGGAAGACAGTGAGGGGGATATCAAGGAGGAAGACAGTGAAGGGGATATCAAGGAGGAAGAAATTGAGAGGGGATATCAAGGAGGAAGACAGTGAGGGGGATATCAAGGAGGAAGACATTGAGGGGGGATATCAAGGAGGAAGACAGCAAGAGGGGATATCAAGGAGGAAGACTGCGAGAGGGGGATATCAAGGTAGAAGACAGCGAGGGGGGATATCAAGGAGGAAGACAGTGAGGGGGATATCAAGGAGGAAGACAGTGAGGGGGATATCAAGGAGGAAGACAGTGAGGGGGATATCAAGGAGGAAGAAATTGAGAGGGGATATCAAGGAGGAAGACAGTGAGGGGGATATCAAGGAGGAAGACATTGAGGGGGATATCAAGGAGGAAGACAGCAAGAGGGGATATCAAGGAGGAAGAAGAGAGGGGATATCAAGGAGGAAGACAGCGAGGGGATATCAAGGAGGAAGACAGTGAGGGGATATCAAGGAGGAAGACAGTGAGGGGGATATCAAGGAGGAAGACAGTGAGAGGGGTTATCAAGGAGGAAGACAGCGAGAGGGGGATATCAAGGAGGAAGACAGCGAGGGGGATATCAAGGAGGAAGACAGTGAGGGGGGATATCAAGGAGGAAGACTGCGAGAGGGGATATCAAGGTAGAGGACAGCGAGGGGGGATATCAAGGTAGAAGACAGCGAGGGGGGGATATCAAGGAGGTTGACAGTGAGAGGGGATATCAAGGAGGAAGACTGCGAGAGGGGGATATCAAGGAGGAAGACAGCGAGAGGGGGATATCAAGGAGGAAGACAGTGAGGGGGGATATCAAGGAGGAAGACAGTGAGAGGGGATATCAAGGAGGAAGACAGCGAGAGGGGGATATCAAGGAGGAAGACAGCGAGGGGGATATCAAGGAGGAAGACAGTGAGGGGATATCAAGGAGGAAGACAGTGAGAGGGGTTATCAAGGAGGAAGACAGCGAGAGGGGGATATCAAGGAGGAAGACAGCGAGGGGGGGATATCAAGGAGGAAGACAGCGAGGGGGATATCAAGGAGGAAGACTGCGAGAGGGGGATATCAAGGAGGAAGACAGCGAGAGGGGATATCAAGGAGGAAGACAGCGAGAGGGGGATATCAAGGAGGAAGACAGCGAGGGGGGATATCAAGGTAGAAGACAGCGAGGGGGGATATCAAGGAGGAAGACAGTGAGAGGGGATATCAAGGAGGAAGACAGTGAGGGGGGATATCAAGGAGGAAGACTGTGAGAGGGGGATATCAAGGTAGAAGACAGCGAGGGGAGATATCAAGGTAGAAGACAGCGAGGGGGGATATAAAGGAGGAAGACAGCGAGGGGGGATATCAAGGAGGAAGACAGCGAGAGGGGATATCAAGGAGGAAGACAGCGAGAGGGGGATATCAAGGAGGAAGACAGCGAGGGGGGATATCAAGGTAGAAGACAGCGAGGGGGATATCAAGGAGGAAGACAGTGAGAGGGGATATCAAGGAGGAAGACAGCGAGGGGGGATATCAAGGAGGAAGACTGTGAGAGGGGGATATCAAGGAGGAAGACAGCAAGAGGGGGATATCAAGGAGGAAGACTGCGAGAGGGGGATATCAAGGAGGAAGACAGCGAGAGGGGGATATCAAGGAGGAAGACAGTGAGGGGGATATCAAGGAGGAAGACAGTGAGAGGGGATATCAAGGAGGAAGACAGCGAGAGGGGGATATCAAGGAGGAAGACAGCGAGGGGGATATCAAGGAGGAAGACAGCGAGGGGGGATATCAAGGAGGAAGACTGCGAGAGGGGGATATCAAGGAGGAAGACAGCGAGAGGGGATATCAAGGAGGAAGACAGCGAGAGGGGGATATCAAGGAGGAAGACAGCGAGGGGGATATCAAGGTAGAAGACAGCGAGGGGGATATCAAGGAGGAAGACAGTGAGAGGGGATATCAAGGAGGAAGACAGCGAGGGGGATATCAAGGTAGAAGACAGCGAGGGGGATATCAAGGAGGAAGACAGTGAGGGGGGATATCAAGGAGGAAGTCTGCGAGAGGGGGATATCAAGGTAGAAGACAGCGAGGGGGATATCAAGGTAGAAGACAGCGGGGGATATCAAGGAGGAAGACAGTGAGAGGGGATATCAAGGAGGAAGACAGTGAGGGGGATATCAAGGAGGAAGAAATTGAGAGGGGATATCAAGGAGGAAGACAGCGAGGGGGATATCAAGGAGGAAGACAGTGAGGGGGGATATCAAGGAGGAAGACTGCGAGAGGGGGATATCAAGGTAGAAGACAGCGAGGGGGATATCAAGGTAGAAGACAGCGAGGGGATATCAAGGAGGAAGACAGTGAGAGGGGATATCAAGGAGGAAGACAGTGAGGGGGATATCAAGGAGGAAGACAGTGAGGGGGATATCAAGGAGGAAGACAGTGAGGGGGATATCAAGGAGGAAGACATTGAGGGGGATATCAAGGAGGAAGACAGTGAGGGGGATATCAAGGAGGAAGACTGCGAGAGGGGGATATCAAGGTAGAAGACAGCGAGGGGGATATCAAGGTAGAAGACAGCGAGGGGGATATCAAGGAGGAAGACAGTGAGGGGGATATCAAGGAGGAAGACAGTGAGGGGGATATCAAGGAGGAAGACTGTGAGAGGGGGATATCAAGGTAGAAGACAGCGAGGGGGGATATCAAGGTAGAAGACAGCGAGGGGGATATCAAGTAGGAGGAAGACAGTGAGAGGGGATATCAAGGAGGAAGACAGTGAGAGGGGATATCAAGGAGGAAGACAGTGAGGGGGATATCAAGGTAGAAGACAGCGAGGGGGATATCAAGGAGGAAGACAGTGAGGGGGATATCAAGGAGGAAGACAGCGAGGGGGATATCAAGGTAGAAGACAGCGAGGGGGGATATCAAGGAGGAAGACAGTGAGAGGGGATATCAAGGAGGAAGACAGTGAGGGGGGGATAACAAGGAGGAAGACAGCGAGGGGGATATCAAGGTAGAAGACAGCGAGGGGGATATCAAGGAGGAAGACAGTAAGAGGGGATATCAAGGAGGAAGACAGCGAGAGGGGATATCAAGGAGGAAGACAGTGAGGGGGATATCAATGTAGAAGACAGCGGGGGGATATCAAGGACGAAGACAGTGAGGGGGATATCAAGGAGGAAGACAGCGAGGGGGATATCAAGGTAGAAGACAGCGAGGGGGGATATCAAGGAGGAAGACAGTGAGAGGGGATATCAAGGAGGAAGACAGTGAGGGGGATATCAAGGAGGAAGACAGTGAGGGGGGATATCAAGGAGGAAGACTGCGAGAGGGGGATATCAAGGTAGAAGACAGCGAGGGGGGATATCAAGGTAGAAGACAGCGAGGGGATATCAAGGAGGAAGACAGTGAGAGGGGATATCAAGGAGGAAGACAGTGGGGGATATCAAGGAGGAAGACAGTGAGGGGGATATCAAGGAGGAAGACAGTGAGGGGGATATCAAGGAGGAAGAAATTGAGAGGGGATATCAAGGAGGAAGACAGTGAGGGGGATATCAAGGAGGAAGACAGTGAGGGGAGATATCAAGGAGGAAGACTACGAGAGGGGGATATCAAGGAGGAAGACAGTGAGGGGGATATCAAGGAAGAAGACAGCGAGGGGGATATCAAGGAGGAAGACAGCGAGAGGGGGATATCAAGGAGGAAGACAGCGAGAGGGGGATATCAAGGAGGAAGACTGCGAGAGGGGGATATCAAGGAGGAAGACAGCGAGAGGGGGATATCAAGGAGGAAGACAGTGAGAGGGGGATATCAAGGAGGAAGACAGCGAGGGGGATATCAAGGAGGAAGACAGTGAGGGGGGATATCAAGGAGAAAGACAGTGAGAGGGGATATCAAGGAGGAAGACAGCGAGGGGGATATCAAGGAGGAAGACAGTGAGAGGGGATATCAAGGAGGAAGACTGCGAGAGGGGATATCAAGGAGGAAGACTGTGAGAGGGGGGATATCAAGGTAGAAGACAGCGAGGGGGATATCAAGGTAGAAGACATCGAGGGGGATATAAAGGAGGAAGACAGCGAGGGGGATATCAAGGAGGAAGACAGCGAGAGGGGATATCAAGGAGGAAGACAGCGAGAGGGGATATCAAGGAGGAAGACAGCGAGGGGGATATCAAGGTAGAAGACAGCGAGGGGATATCAAGGAGGAAGACAGTGAGAGGGGATATCAAGGAGGAAGACAGCGAGGGGGGATATCAAGGAGGAAGACAGTGAGAGGGGATATCAAGGAGGAAGACAGCGAGGGGGATATCAAGGAGGAAGACTGTGAGAGGGGGATATCAAGGAGGAAGACAGCAAGAGGGGATATCAAGGAGGAAGACTGCGATATCAAGGAGGAAGACAGCGAGAGGGGGATATCAAGGAGGAAGACAGCGAGGGGGATATCAAGGTAGAAGACAGCGAGGGGGATATCAAGGAGGAAGACAGTGAGAGGGGATATCAAGGAGGAAGACAGTGAGGGGGATATCAAGGAGGAAGACTGTGAGAGGGGGATATCAAGGTAGAAGACAGCGAGGGGGGATATCAAGGTAGAAGACATCGAGGGGGATATAAAGGAGGAAGACAGCGAGGGGGATATCAAGGAGGAAGACAGCAGAGGGGATATCAAGGAGGAAGACAGCGAGAGGGGGATATCAAGGAGGAAGACAGCGGGGGGATATCAAGGTAGAAGACAGCGAGGGGGATATCAAGGAGGAAGACAGTGAGAGGGGATATCAAGGAGGAAGACAGCGAGGGGGGATATCAAGGAGGAAGACAGCGAGGGGGATATCAAGGAGGAAGACTGCGAGAGGGGGATATCAAGGAGGAAGACAGCAAGAGGGGGATATCAAGGAGGAAGACTGCGAGAGGGGATATCAAGGAGGAAGACAGCGAGAGGGGGATATCAAGGAGGAAGACAGTGAGGGGGGATATCAAGGAGGAAGACAGTGAGAGGGGATATCAAGGAGGAAGACAGCGAGGGGGATATCAAGGTAGAAGACAGCGAGGGGGGGATATCAAGGAGGAAGACAGTGAGGGGGATATCAAGGAGGAAGACTGCGAGAGGGGATATCAAGGTAGAAGACAGCGAGGGGGATATCAAGGTAGAAGACAGCGAGGGGGATATCAAGGAGGAAGACAGTGAGAGGGGATATCAAGGAGGAAGACAGTGAGGGGGATATCAAGGAGGAAGACAGTGAGGGGGATATCAAGGAGGAAGACAGTGAAGGGGATATCAAGGAGGAAGAAATTGAGAGGGGATATCAAGGAGGAAGACAGTGAGGGGGGATATCAAGGAGGAAGACATTGAGGGGGGATATCAAGGAGGAAGACAGCAAGAGGGGGATATCAAGGAGGAAGACTGCGAGGGGGATATCAAGGTAGAAGACAGCGAGGGGGATATCAAGGAGGAAGACAGTGAGGGGGATATCAAGGAGGAAGACAGTGAGGGGGATATCAAGGAGGAAGACAGTGAGGGGATATCAAGGAGGAAGAAATTGAGAGGGGATATCAAGGAGGAAGACAGTGAGGGGGATATCAAGGAGGAAGACATTGAGGGGATATCAAGGAGGAAGACAGCAAGAGGGGATATCAAGGAGGAAGACTGCGAGAGGGGGATATCAAGGAGGAAGACAGCGAGAGGGGGATATCAAGGAGGAAGACAGTGAGGGGGGATATCAAGGAGGAAGACAGTGAGGGGGATATCAAGGAGGAAGACAGTGAGAGGGGTTATCAAGGAGGAAGACAGCGAGAGGGGATATCAAGGAGGAAGACAGCGAGGGGGATATCAAGGAGGAAGACAGCGAGGGGGATATCAAGGAGGAAGACTGCGAGAGGGGGATATCAAGGTAGAGGACAGCGAGGGGGATATCAAGGTAGAAGACAGCGAGGGGGATATCAAGGAGGTTGACAGTGAGAGGGGATATCAAGGAGGAAGACTGCGAGAGGGGGATATCAAGGAGGAAGACAGCGAGAGGGGATATCAAGGAGGAAGACAGTGAGGGGGATATCAAGGAGGAAGACAGTGAGAGGGGATATCAAGGAGGAAGACAGCGAGAGGGGATATCAAGGAGGAAGACAGCGAGGGGGATATCAAGGAGGAAGACAGTGAGGGGGATATCAAGGAGGAAGACAGTGAGAGGGGTTATCAAGGAGGAAGACAGCGAGAGGGGATATCAAGGAGGAAGACAGCGAGGGGGATATCAGGAGGAAGACAGCGAGGGGGGATATCAAGGAGGAAGACTGCGAGAGGGGATATCAAGGAGGAAGACAGCGAGAGGGGATATCAAGGAGGAAGACAGCGAGAGGGGGATATCAGGAGGAGGAAGACAGCGAGGGGGGATATCAAGGTAGAAGACAGCGAGGGGGATATCAAGGAGGAAGACAGTGAGAGGGGATATCAAGGAGGAAGACAGTGAGGGGGATATCAAGGAGGAAGACTGTGAGAGGGGGATATCAAGGTAGAAGACAGCGAGGGGAGATATCAAGGTAGAAGACAGCGAGGGGGGATATAAAGGAGGAAGACAGCGAGGGGGATATCAAGGAGGAAGACAGCGAGAGGGGATATCAAGGGAGGAAGACAGCGAGAGGGGGATATCAAGGAGGAAGACAGCGGGGGATATCAAGGTAGAAGACAGCGAGGGGGATATCAGGAGGAAGACAGTGAGAGGGGATATCAAGGAGGAAGACAGCGAGGGGGATATCAGGAGGAAGACTGTGAGAGGGGGATATCAAGGAGGAAGACAGCAAGAGGGGGATATCAAGGAGGAAGACTGCGAGAGGGGGATATCAAGGAGGAAGACAGCGAGAGGGGGATATCAAGGAGGAAGACAGTGAGGGGGATATCAAGGAGGAAGACAGTGAGAGGGGATATCAAGGAGGAAGACAGCGAGAGGGGGATATCAAGGAGGAAGACAGCGAGGGGGATATCAAGGAGGAAGACAGCGAGGGGGATATCAAGGAGGAAGACTGCGAGAGGGGATATCAAGGAGGAAGACAGCGAGAGGGGATATCAAGGAGGAAGACAGCGAGAGGGGGATATCAAGGAGGAAGACAGCGAGGGGGATATCAAGGTAGAAGACAGCGAGGGGGGATATCAAGGAGGAAGACAGTGAGAGGGGATATCAAGGAGGAAGACAGCGAGGGGGATATCAAGGTAGAAGACAGCGAGGGGGGATATCAGGAGGAAGACAGTGAGGGGATATCAAGGAGGAAGTCTGCGAGAGGGGGATATCAAGGTAGAAGACAGCGAGGGGGGATATCAAGGTAGAAGACAGCGAGGGGGATATCAAGGAGGAAGACAGTGAGAGGGGATATCAAGGAGGAAGACAGTGAGGGGGATATCAAGGAGGAAGAAATTGAGAGGGGATATCAAGGAGGAAGACAGCGAGGGGGATATCAAGGAGGAAGACAGTGAGGGGGGATATCAAGGAGGAAGACTGCGAGAGGGGGGGATATCAAGGTAGAAGACAGCGAGGGGGATATCAAGGTAGAAGACAGCGAGGGGGATATCAAGGAGGAAGACAGTGAGAGGGGATATCAAGGAGGAAGACAGTGAGGGGGGATATCAAGGAGGAAGACAGTGAGGGGGGATATCAAGGAGGAAGACAGTGAGGGGGATATCAAGGAGGAAGACATTGAGGGGGGATATCAAGGAGGAAGACAGTGAGGGGGATATCAAGGAGGAAGACTGCGAGAGGGGGATATCAAGGTAGAAGACAGCGAGGGGGATATCAAGGTAGAAGACAGCGAGGGGGATATCAAGGAGGAAGACAGTGAGGGGGATATCAAGGAGGAAGACAGTGAGGGGGGATATCAGGAGGAAGACTGTGAGAGGGGATATCAGGTAGAAGACAGCGAGGGGGATATCAAGGTAGAAGACAGCGAGGGGGATATCAAGTAGGAAGACAGTGAGAGGGGATATCAGGAGGAAGACAGTGAGAGGGGATATCAAGGAGGAAGACAGTGAGGGGGATATCAAGGTAGAAGACAGCGAGGGGGATATCAAGGAGGAAGACAGTGAGGGGGATATCAAGGAGGAAGACAGCGAGGGGGGATATCAAGGTAGAAGACAGCGAGGGGGATATCAAGGAGGAAGACAGTGAGAGGGGATATCAAGGAGGAAGACAGTGAGGGGGATAACAAGGAGGAAGACAGCGAGGGGGGATATCAAGGTAGAAGACAGCGAGGGGGGATATCAAGGAGGAAGACAGTAAGAGGGGATATCAAGGAGGAAGACAGCGAGAGGGGATATCAAGGAGGAAGACAGTGAGGGGGATATCAATGTAGAAGACAGCGAGGGGGGATATCAAGGACGAAGACAGTGAGGGGATATCAAGGAGGAAGACAGCGAGGGGGGATATCAAGGTAGAAGACAGCGAGGGGGATATCAAGGAGGAAGACAGTGAGAGGGGATATCAAGGAGGAAGACAGTGAGGGGGATATCAAGGAGGAAGACAGTGAGGGGGATATCAAGGAGGAAGACTGCGAGAGGGGGATATCAAGGTAGAAGACAGCGAGGGGGGATATCAAGGTAGAAGACAGCGAGGGGGGATATCAAGGAGGAAGACAGTGAGAGGGGATATCAAGGAGGAAGACAGTGAGGGGGATATCAAGGAGGAAGACAGTGAGGGGGATATCAAGGAGGAAGACAGTGAGGGGGATATCAAGGAGGAAGAAATTGAGAGGGGATATCAAGGAGGAAGACAGTGAGGGGGATATCAAGGAGGAAGACAGTGAGGGAGATATCAAGGAGGAAGACTGCGAGAGGGGGGATATCAAGGAGGAAGACAGTGAGGGGGATATCAAGGAAGAAGACAGCGAGGGGATATCAAGGAGGAAGACAGCGAGAGGGGGATATCAAGGAGGAAGACAGCGAGAGGGGGATATCAAGGAGGAAGACTGCGAGAGGGGGATATCAAGGAGGAAGACAGCGAGAGGGGGATATCAAGGAGGAAGACAGTGAGAGGGGGATATCAAGGAGGAAGACAGCGAGGGGGATATCAAGGAGGAAGACAGTGAGGGGGATATCAAGGAGAAAGACAGTGAGAGGGGATATCAAGGAGGAAGACAGCGAGGGGGATATCAAGGAGGAAGACAGTGAGAGGGGATATCAAGGAGGAAGACTGCGAGAGGGGGATATCAAGGAGGAAGACAGCGAGAGGGGGATATTAAGAGGGAATATCTCTCTCTCTTCTATCTCTCTCTCTCTCTCTCTCTCTCTCTATCTCTCTCTCTGTGTGTGTGTGTGTATATGTGTGTGTGTTTCTCTCTGTGTGTGTGTGTGTCTCTCCTATTTGCATAGCTCTCATCCCCTGTAGGGCATAAAACACAATGCCAGCTCCCCTGGGGTGTCCTTATTTAACCACAATCTTTTTTGTTTGTCTTAATTTACTCCTACATTTTTTATATTCCAACTGCTCATTGGCAGAGAGACGTACAGTACATCAGAACAGGGGGTCGTTGGAAGTGCATGTAAAATTAGATTAGGACAATATAACCAGAATAGCATGAATAATGATTTTGTTGACTTTATTGAGTTCATTTTTACAGGGACAGTACACATTAATCGACGTTTCAGTAAAAGTGACGGTTTTAGCTCGTTTTCAACCGCAGTCCTTGGGGATGTTAGAGAGTCCATGAGCAGGTGGACACTAAATTTAGTCCTCAAATACCCACAAATCACACAAATATATGATTCACTGATTACAAAGAAACCATGCCTAAAGAAACCTAACTGAGCAGACAATATCCTGATGATCAAGAGGGGAACAACCAGACGGATGTAACCGTGTTGTTTTTAACAGCAGGTCCTGCCCTCTAAAGGCATCCGCATGCTTCCCAGACGGATGTAACCGTGTTGTTTTTAACAGCAGGTCCTGCTCTCTAAAGGCATCCGCATGCTTCCCAGCCGGATGTAACCGTGTTGTTTTTAACAGCAGGTCCTGCTCTCTAAAGGCATCCGCATGCTTCCCAGCCGGATGTAACCGTGTTGTTTTTAACAGCAGGTCCTGCCCTCTAAAGGCATCCGCATGCTTCCCAGACGGATGTAACCGTGTTGTTTTAACAGCAGGTCCTGCTCTCTAAAGGCATCCGCATGCTTCCCAGCCGGATGTAACCGTGTTGTTTTTAACAGCAGGTCCTGCTCTCTAAAGGCATCCGCATGCTTCCCAGACGGATGTAACCGTGTTGTTTTTAACAGCAGGTCCTGCTCTCTAAAGGCATCCGCATGCTTCCCAGACGGATGTAACCGTGTTGTTTTAACAGCAGGTCCTGCTCTCTAAAGGCATCCACATGCTTCCCAGCCGGATGTAACCGTGTTCTTTTTAACAGCAGGTCCTGCTCTCTAAAGGCATCCGCATGCTTCCCAGACGGATGTAACCGTGTTCTTTTTAACAGCAGGTCCTGCTCTCTAAAGGCATCCACATGCTTCCCAGACGGATGTAACCGTGTTGTTTTTAACAGCAGGTCCTGCCCTCTAAAGGCATCCGCATGCTTCCCAGACGGATGTAACCGTGTTGTTTTTAACAGCAGGTCCTGCTCTCTAAAGGCATCCGCATGCTTCCCAGACGGATGTAACCGTGTTGTTTTTAACAGCAGGTCCTGCTCTCTAAAGGCATCCGCATTCTTCCCAGCCGGATGTAACCGTGTTGTTTTTAACAGCAGGTCCTGCTCTCTAAAGGCATCCGCATGCTTCCCAGCCGGATGTAACCGTGTTCTTTTTAACAGCAGGTCCTGCTCTCTAAAGGCATCCGCATGCTTCCCAGACGGATGTAACCGTGTTGTTTTAACAGCAGGTCCTGCTCTCTAAAGGCATCCGCATGCTTCCCAGACGGATGTAACCGTGTTGTTTTAACAGCAGGTCCTGCTCTCTAAAGGCATCCGCATGCTTCCCAGCCGGATGTAACCGTGTTGTTTTTAACAGCAGGTCCTGCTCTCTAAAGGCATCCGCATGCTTCCCAGCCGGATGTAACCGTGTTGTTTTTAACAGCAGGTCCTGCTCTCTAAAGGCATCCGCATGCTTCCCAGACGGATGTAACCGTGTTGTTTTTAACAGCAGGTCCTGCTCTCTAAAGGCATCCGCATGCTTCCCAGCCGGATGTAACCGTGTTGTTTTAACAGCAGGTCCTGCCCTCTAAAGGCATCCGCATGCTTCCCAGCCGGATGTAACCGTGTTGTTTTTAACAGCAGGTCCTGCCCTCTAAAGGCATCCGCATGCTTCCCAGACGGATGTAACCGTGTTGTTTTAACAGCAGGTCCTGCTCTCTAAAGGCATCCGCATGCTTCCCAGCCGGATGTAACCGTGTTGTTTTAACAGCAGGTCCTGCTCTCTAAAGGCATCCGCATGCTTCCCAGACGGATGTAACCGTGTTGTTTTTAACAGCAGGTCCTGCCCTCTAAAGGCATCCGCATGCTTCCCAGACGGATGTAACCGTGTTGTTTTAACAGCAGGTCCTGCTCTCTAAAGGCATCCACATGCTTCCCAGCCGGATGTAACCGTGTTGTTTTTAACAGCAGGTCCTGCCCTCTAAAGGCATCCGCATGCTTCCCAGACGGATGTAACCGTGTTGTTTTAACAGCAGGTCCTGCTCTCTAAAGGCATCCGCATGCTTCCCAGACGGATGTAACCGTGTTGTTTTAACAGCAGGTCCTGCTCTCTAAAGGCATCCGCATGCTTCCCAGCCGGATGTAACCGTGTTGTTTTTAACAGCAGGTCCTGCCCTCTAAAGGCATCCGCATGCTTCCCAGACGGATGTAACCGTGTTGTTTTAACAGCAGGTCCTGCTCTCTAAAGGCATCCGCATGCTTCCCAGCCGGATGTAACCGTGTTGTTTTAACAGCAGGTCCTGCTCTCTAAAGGCATCCGCATGCTTCCCAGACGGATGTAACCGGGTTGTTTTTAACAGCAGGTCCTGCTCTCTAAAGGCATCCGCATGCTTCCCAGCCGGATGTAACCGTGTTGTTTTAACAGCAGGTCCTGCTCTCTAAAGGCATCCGCATGCTTCCCAGACGGATGTAACCGTGTTGTTTTTAACAGCAGGTCCTGCCCTCTAAAGGCATCCGCATGCTTCCCAGCTGGAAGAGTTTGTGCAAATATTATGACATTTTTTGATGTTTTTGTTTGTTTTGGATTTACTTACGTTTTTTTTCCGGTTGTTCGGGCACAAATTTTTTTCTTGAGGCAAGCCGAAGTTGGTAGCCAAAGTCTACGCCCCTACATCAGTGATTGGTCAACAGTAGGGATTCTTCAGTACAGTCTTTGTTGTCATTCATGCACATTTAGTCATTGAGAAATACTGTTCCAAACATCTTAGTTTTGGACTTCTCGTCCAAAACGTCAAAGTTAATGACAGATTTCTTAAATTATCTTAGAGTAATTCTGAATATTGTGAGGAAGTGAATGCTGGCTAACAGCATCTCAAAATAGACAAACAGTACTATTGACGCTTTTTCCGTGTTTTTCAAGTGAATGTCTTTTATGTGAGCACACCTGTTCGGTTCAACGAGCCGACTTCGGCTAGCCGCCAGCGGAACTGAAGCATGCTGACGCCTTAACCGCCTACCTGTGTGTGTGTGTGTCTTTGGGTGTCTGTCTGTCTGTGTGTTTGTGATCTTTTGGGTCCTTTGTACTCCGATGCTGGATCCAAACATAAAAAATGTATTGTGTGTGTGTGTGTGTGTGTGTGTGTGTGTGTGTGTGTGTGTGCTCCTGCAGGGATAAGGATGTTCTGTGGCAGAAATCGGACGCTCTGGAGTTTGAGCAGAAGCTGTGGGCAGAGGAGCGGTTGTTGCAGGACAAGGAGACCACCCACTGCCTGGGCTGCCAGGCCCATTTCACCTGGTGGTTACGCCGACATAACTGCAGGTGGGCACAGAGAGGGCGCTGACTCACTAGATGGCCTTGTTATGTCTTGTTACAGGAACAATGGACAACATGTTAAGCGCTACTAGCAACACAACCAGATAGCAGAGGAAGAGTAGGCAATGATTTGACTGAGATTTCAACTTGTGTTTTCACACACAATACACTGCCAGTCTTGGCCGAGATTTGGATTAGTGATCAGTGCATGTGTAGTGGAAACAGGAAGTAAAATCAAACCAATGTTATTTGTCACATGCGCTGAATACAGTGAAATGCTTATTTACAAGCCCTTAACAGACAATTCAGTTTTAAGAAAATTCCCCAAAAAGGGAAGAGGTAAGAATGACAAATAATTAAAGAGCAGCAGTAAATAACAATAGCGGGGCTATATACAGGGGGTACCAGTAGAGTCAATGTGGAGGCTATATACAGGGTGTTACGGTACAGAGTCAATGTGGAGGCTATATACAGGGGGTACCGGTACAGAGTCAATGTGGAGGCTATATACACGGGGTACCGGTACAGAGTCAATGTGGAGGCTATATACAGGGTGTTACGGTACAGAGTCAATGTGGAGGCTATATACAGGGGGTACCGGTACAGAGTCAATGTGGAGGCTGTATACAGGGTGTTACGGTACAGAGACAATGTGGAGGCTATATACAGGGTGTTACGGTACAGAGTCAATGTGGAGGCTATATACAGGGGTACCAGTACAGAGTCAATGTGGAGGCTATATACAGGGGTACCGGTACAGAGTCAATGTGGAGGCTATATACAGGGGGTACCGGTACAGAGTCAATGTGGAGGCTATATACAGGGGGGTACCAGTACAGAGTCAATGTGGAGGCTATATACAGGGTGTTACGGTACAGAGTCAATGTGGAGGCTATATACAGGGTGTTACGGTACAGAGTCAATGTGGAGGCTATATACAGGGGGTACCAGTACAGAGTCAATGTGGAGGCTATATACAGGGGGTACCGGTACAGAGTCAATGTGGAGGCTATATACAGGGGGTACCGGTACAGAGTCAATGTGGAGGCTGTATACAGGGGGTACCAGTACAGAGTCAATGTGGAGGCTATATACAGGGGGTACCGGTACAGAGTCAATGTCAATGTGGAGGCTATATACAGGGGGTACCAGTACAGAGTCAATGTCAATGTGGAGGCTATATACAGGGGGTACCAGTACAGAGTCAATGTCAATGTGGTGGCTATATACAGGGGGTACCAGTGCAGAGTCAATGTCAATGTGGAGGCTATATACAGGGGGTACCAGTGCAGAGTCAATGTCAATGTGGAGGCTATATACAGGGGGTACCAGTGCAGAGTCAATGTCAATGTGGAGGCTATATACAGGGGGTACCGGTACAGAGTCAATGTGGAGGCTATATACAGGGGGTACCAGTACAGAGTCAATGTGGAGGCTATATACATGTGGTACCAGTACAGAGACAATGTGGAGGCTATATACAGGGGGTACCGGTACAGAGTCAATGTGGAGGCTATATACAGGGTGTTACGGTACAGAGTCAATGTGGAGGCTATATACAGGGGTTACCAGTACAGAGTCAATGTGGAGGCTATATACAGGGGGTACCGGTACAGAGTCAATGTGGAGGCTATATACAGGGTGTTACGGTACAGAGTCAATGTGGAGGCTATATACAGGGTGTTACGGTACAGAGTCAATGTGGAGGCTATATACAGGGGGTACCGGTACAGAGTCAATATGAGGCTATATACAGGGGGTACCGGTACAGAGTCAATGTGGAGGCTATATACAGGGGGTACCGCTACAGAGTCAATGTGGAGGGAATATACAGGGTGTTACAGTACAGAGTCAATGTGGAGGCTACATACAGGGGGTACCGGTACAGAGTCAATGTGGAGGCTATATACAGGGGTTACCAGTACAGAGTCAATGTGGAGGCTATATACAGGGGGTACCGGTACAGAGTCAATGTGGAGGCTATATACAGGGGGTACCGGTACAAAGTCAATGTGGAGGCTATATACAGGGGGTACCGGTACAGAGTCAATGTGGAGGCTATATACAGGGTGTTACGGTACAGAGTCAATGTGGAGGCTATATACAGGGGGTACCGGTACAGAGTCAATGTGGAGGCTATATACAGGGTGTTACGGTACAGAGTCAATGTGGAGGCTATATACAGGGTGTTACGGTACAGAGTCAATGTGGAGGCTATATACAGGGGGTACCGGTACAGAGTCAATGTGGAGGCTATATACAGGGGGTACCGGTACAGAGTCAATGTGGAGGCTATATAGATGGGGTACCGGTACAGAGTCAATGTGGAGGCTATATACAGGGGGTACCAGTACAGAGTCAATGTGGAGGCTATATACAGGGGGTACCGGTACAGAGTCAATGTGGAGGCTATATACAGGGGGTACCGATACAGAGTCAATGTGGAGGCTATATACAGGGGGTACCAGTACAGAGTCAATGTCAATGTGGAGGCTATATACAGGGGGTACCAGTACAGAGTCAATGTCAATGTGGAGGCTATATACAGGGGGTACCAGTGCAGAGTCAATGTCAATGTGGAGGCTATATACAGGGGGTACCAGTGCAGAGTCAATGTCAATGTGGAGGCTATATACAGGGGGTACCAGTGCAGAGTCAATGTCAATGTGGAGGCTATATACAGGGGGTACCAGTGCAGAGTCAATGTCAATGTGGAGGCTATATACAGGGGGTACCAGTACAGAGTCAATGTCAATGTGGAGGCTATATACAGGGGGTACCAGTGCAGAGTCAATGTGGAGGCTATATACAGGGTGTTACGGTACAGAGTCAATGTGGAGGCTATATACATGTGGTACCAGTACAGAGTCAATGTGGAGGCTATATACAGGGGGTACCGCTACAGAGTCAATGTGGAGGCTATATACAGGGGGTACCGGTACAGAGTCAATGTGGAGGCTATATACAGGGTGTTACGGTACAGAGTCAATGTGGAGGCTATATACAGGGGGTACCGGTACAGAGTCAATGTGGAGGCTATATACAGGGTGTTACGGTACAGAGTCAATGTGGAGGCTATATACAGGGTGTTACGGTACAGAGTCAATGTGGAGGCTATATACAGGGGGTACCGGTACAGAGTCAATGTGGAGGCTATATACAGGGTGTTACGGTACAGAGTCAATGTGGAGGCTATATACAGGGGGTACCAGTACAGAGTCAATGTGGAGGCTATATACAGGGGGTACCAGTACAGAGTCAATGTGGAGGCTATATACATGTGGTACCAGTACAGAGTCAATGTGGAGGCTATATACAGGGTGTTACGGTACAGAGTCAATGTGGAGGCTATATACAGGGGGTGCCAGTACAGAGTCAATGTGGAGGCTATATACAGGGTGTTACGGTACAGAGTCAATGTGGAGGCTATATACATGTGGTACCAGTACAGAGTCAATGTGGAGGCTATATACAGGGGGTACCGCTACAGAGTCAATGTGGAGGCTATATACAGGGGGTACCGCTACAGAGTCAATGTGGAGGCTATATACAGGGGGTACCGGTACAGAGTCAATGTGGAGGCTATATACAGGGTGTTACGGTACAGAGTCAATGTGGAGGCTATATACAGGGTGTTACGGTACAGAGTCAATGTGGAGGCTATATACAGGGGGTACCAGTACAGAGTCAATGTGGAGGCTATATACAGGGTGTTACGGTACAGAGTCAATGTGGAGGCTATATACATGGGGTACCGGTACAGAGTCAATGTGGAGGCTATATACAGGGGGTACCGCTACAGAGTCAATGTGGAGGCTATATACAGGGGGTACCGGTACAGAGTCAATGTGGAGGCTATATACAGGGTGTTACGGTACAGAGTCAATGTGGAGGCTATATACAGGGTGTTACGGTACAGAGTCAATGTGGAGGCTATATACAGGGTGTTACGGTACAGAGTCAATGTGGAGGCTATATACAGGGGGTACCGGTACAGAGTCAATATGAGGCTATATACAGGGGGTACCGGTACAGAGTCAATGTGGAGGCTATATACAGGGGGTACCGCTACAGAGTCAATGTGGAGGGAATATACAGGGTGTTACAGTACAGAGTCAATGTGGAGGCTATATACAGGTGGTACCGGTACAGAGTCAATGTGGAGGCTATATACAGGGGTTACCAGTACAGAGTCAATGTGGAGGCTATATACAGGGGGTACCGGTACAGAGTCAATGTGGAGGCTATATACAGGGTGTTACAGTACAGAGTCAATGTGGAGGCTATATACAGGGGGTACTGGTACAGAGTCAATGTGGAGGCTATATACAGGGTGTTACGGTACAGAGTCAATGTGGAGGCTATATACAGGGGGTACTGGTACAGAGTCAATGTGGAGGCTATATACATGGGGTACCGGTACAGAGTCAATGTGGAGGCTATATACAGGGGGTACCGATACAGAGTCAATGTGGAGGCTATATACAGGGGGTACTGGTACAGAGTCAATGTGGAGGCTATATACAGGGGGTACCGGTACAGAGTCAATGTGGAGGCTATATACAGGGTGTTACGGTACAGAGTCAATGTGGAGGCTATATACAGGGGGTACCGGTACAGAGTCAATGTGGAGGCTATATACAGGGTGTTACGGTACAGAGTCAATGTGGAGGCTATATACAGGGGGTACCGGTACAGAGTCAATGTGGAGGCTATATACAGGGTGTTACGGTACAGAGTCAATGTGGAGGCTATATACAGGGTGTTACGGTACAGAGTCAATGTGGAGGCTATATACAGGGGGTACCAGTACAGAGTCAATGTGGAGGCTATATACAGGGGGTACCGGTACAGAGTCAATGTGGAGGCTATATACAGGGGGTACCAGTACAGAGGCAATGTGGAGGCTATATACAGGGGTTACCAGTACAGAGTCAATGTGGAGGCTATATACAGGGGGTACCGGTACAGAGTCAATGTGGATGCTATATACAGGGGGTACCAGTACAGAGTCAATGTGGATGCTATATACAGGGGGTACCAGTACAGATGCAATGTGGAGGCTATATACAGGGGTTACCAGTACAGAGTCAATGTGGAGGCTATATACAGGGGGTACCGGTACAGAGTCAATGTGGAGGCTATATACAGGGTGTTATGGTACAGAGTCAATGTGGAGGCTATATACAGGGGGTACCGGTACAGAGTCAATGTGGAGGCTATATACAGGGGGTACTGGTACAGAGTCAATGTGGAGGCTATATACAGGGTGTTACGGTACAGAGTCAATGTGGAGGCTATATACAGGGGGTACTGGTACAGAGTCAATGTGGAGGCTATATACATGGGGTACCGGTACAGAGTCAATGTGGAGGCTATATACAGGGGGTACCGATACAGAGTCAATGTGGAGGCTATATACAGGGGGTACTGGTACAGAGTCAATGTGGAGGCTATATACATGGGGTACCGATACAGAGTCAATGTGGAGGCTATATACAGGGGGTACCAGTACAGAGTCAATGTGGAGGCTATATACAGGGGGTACCGATACAGAGTCAATGTGGAGGCTATATACAGGGTGTTACGGTACAGAGTCAATGTGGAGGCTATATACAGGGTGTTACGGTACAGAGTCAATGTGGAGGCTATATACAGGGGGTACCGATACAGAGTCAATGTGGAGGCTATATACAGGGGGTACCAGTACAGAGTCAATGTGGAGGCTATATACATGGGGTACCGATACAGAGTCAATGTGGAGGCTATATACAGGGGGTACCAGTACAGAGTCAATGTGGAGGCTATATACATGGGGTACCGATACAGAGTCAATGTGGAGGCTATATACAGGGGTACCGGTACAGAGTCAATGTGGAGGCTATATACATGGGGTACCGATACAGAGTCAATGTGGAGGCTATATACAGGGGGTACCGGTACAGAGTCAATGTGGAGGCTATATACATGGGGTACCGATACAGAGTCAATGTGGAGGCTATATACAGGGGGTACCAGTACAGAGTCAATGTGGAGGCTATATACAGGGGGTACCGATACAGAGTCAATGTGGAGGCTATATACAGGGTGTTACGGTACAGAGTCAATGTGGAGGCTATATACAGGGTGTTACGGTACAGAGTCAATGTGGAGGCTATATACAGGGGGTACCGATACAGAGTCAATGTGGAGGCTATATACAGGGGGCCGGTACAGAGTCAATGTGGAGGCTATATACAGGGGTACCGGTACAGAGGCATTATGCAGGTGCACGGTGTCGAGGTAATTGAGGTATTGGCAGAGGAAGCTGTAATGGTAGTGCTTCTATTGCTTTTAGAGCTGACTGGACACGTCAGAGAGTCAGTGACTTTGTTTTGTTTGTATCGTGGCTTCCACAGACTTCGGTCTGACTGGTAATTTGAATGTAACTCTTGAATTGATGTTGAGAGAAAAGGTGCTCCGCTCTATTTAACTGTTGTACAATAGTTTCCAGAAAATGAGAACATCTGAGAGGTTTCAGGTTTTGGGTGAATGTTCCACAGTGTTCTAATACTACAGTACACTCTTCTTGTTTCAGGCTGTGTGGACGTGTCTTCTGCTACTACTGTAGTAACAACTTTGTGATGACCAAGCACAGTGGGAAGAAGGAGCGTTGCTGCAGGGAGTGTTACTCCCAGCACAGCGCCGTGGTGGAGAGGTTCACCGAGGGTGAGCTGAGCCCCTCCGATACCCAGCCACCTCCCCCCAGTTTTGGTCCTCACTCACCCCCCGAACCAGCCCCCTACAAACCCACTCCCAGGGTTAAAGGTGAGATGTACACACATATGCAAACGCACAAATATCATACCCCCCAAGACATGCTAATCTCTCACCATTACAATAACAGGGGAGGTTAGCATTTTTTGGGGGGGTATGATATTTGTGCCTCTGTAACTCATCATTATTCATGATTCATTCAGGACTATCCATAATCATGGTAGCATCCGCATTGATGTAGAAGTGTTCAGAAACATATTATATTCGTATTTACAATAAAAGTGACTCCAAAATGACAATACATTATTTTCCATTCATTGCTATTGGGCACAAAATAATATGAAACACAACCAAAACAAACAACAAATGCATCCAACAAGTTCGTAGAGTCACAAGCTTGATGAGGTCCTTGTCTGCTGGGAATATGGGACTAAAAGACTAAACGTTTGACAACTTTAATACACATATAAGTGAATTTGTCCCAATACTCTTGTTTTGTTTTGTACAACACCCCTCATTTTGAAGTCGCCACAAAAAGTATCTAGTGAACTAAAGTATCTAGTGAACTAAAGTATCTAGTGAACTAAAGTATCTAGTGAACTAAAGTATCTAGTGAACATAATGCAGCGGAATAATTCAGTTTGAGTCGTCAGGCAAGCCTTTTGGAGTAATTGTTTGACAATCGGATAAAAACATCATGACTTGTTGTGTTTATGCCACATTAAAAGGTAGGCTAATACATTTTCAAAGTTAAACAACATATCTTCACTATTAGGCCCATAAAGACCCTATTAAATTAATAGGGATTTTATATGTAATTCTATGATTATGCCCATATAAAAAGAGAAGTGCTTGAACATATAGGATATACGTCTACCCAGTGATGCCAACTTAGCAATTTCGTTGCTAGATTTAGCAACTTTTCAGACTACCCTGGCAACTTTTTTTTCAAACAGCACCTAGCAACAAATTTAGCTACTTTAAAAAATGTATTTGGAACTTTTAGCAACTTTTGAAAGGTGACTCAAATGTTAAAATGCACGCATTTTCCATCTAAATCACACAAAAGCGATTTTCTCTGTCACACAGTCAGTCACAACACATGTGCCTGGCTGCAAAAGTGCATTGTGAGTGATGTCAGCAGCAGGCGCTCAGCTCGTGCCCAGGCAGCAGCAGGCCAGCAGCAATTTCAGCAAATTGCAAATCATTGTTGGCTGACTGCGGCAACAGTAGTACGGGTTCGATGAGCCAAACCCAATGATTATAGTTGGTCACTAATGTTTGATCTTGAACATAACTTACAACATCAATCAACATGTCTCAATCAAAATTGTACAGCCAGAAGTACAGAAAAGAGTGGGAGTCTGTACCTGAACAAATGTCAAATCATATTTTTTTGCAGAGATGGCCAGTCAATTTGAGTGACGTTATTGTGTATTCTATGTAATGACGCAGTTTTACGTCATTACAAATCAACCTGTCTCTAGCAACTTACCCTGAAAATGAGTTGGCAACACTGCGTCTACCTCTGAGGATAGTAGACAGGCTGGTAAAGTACATCCAGAGAAAAGCCTTGGTGATCACAGTCTGTTAAACACACAATGTTATCTTAACAATGGCTTTTCTCTGTGTAAAACGTGTATGACTGTCTGGTATTGGAATAGGCATAGGTTTGACTTCCTGTCATGTCTTATGTAGCTCTTATGAAGGCTTTATGAATGTATACATAAGAGGCTACAGTAAAGTGTTACAGGTACATGACTGGTTTTGACGTCCTGTGCAGTGTCGGACCCCAGCGCCAAGTCTGATGACGCGGCCTATGACATCATCACGCAGGAGGAAGTGAACGGGACCTACGACAGCGACTCACTGTCCCAAACAACAGGCGGTTCACTGGAGGGAGAACAGGATGCGCGGCCACTGGGGGCGCTAGACATGTGAGTGCAACCAGACGTGGACAGATACCTAACCAAATAAAACACGCCCGCGCGCACACACACAAATGTGTATGTACACATCCACACACACACACACAAATGTGTACGTACACATACAAACACAGCATTCACAGTCCAAGTGTCCAGTCATGACAAACTCTCTCTCAAACAGTCATGTCAAAGTCATATGACAAACTCTCTCTCAAATCTCTGAAAGACAAAAAGTTCAGTGTGACCTTCACACATTCTGCTGCCTTCCATTTATGAACACCTGCTGCTGAAATGATTGTAAATGGAAGGCATGAGCAGACCAAGGAGAACCCCAGGTGTAAACAATGGGAGAGAACATGACTGTAAGTTTATGCATCCAGAGGTGCGATTTAAGACATCCACATTTATAAGTGTGATTTCTTATATCATCGTCTCCCGTTCTGGAGAATATTCTAATCTCAGATATTGCTTCGGCTTGATTGGACCCTTGTCTGTGAGGGGTGTCGTAATCAAAAAACACACCATGAACAAAGTGAGCGATGTCACCCAAGATCATTCCAAAAAATAGATTTGTGACTCACCGTAGCCATCAATAAGTCACTCCCTTTACAGGTTTCTCAATCATCTGAGAAACCTTCGAAATAAAGAGCTTTACTTTCACTTTGTATCCTTCTGGTGATCTAGTCGATCCCCCTACGGACCCAAGCCCTAGCTGTACTGGGCCAGGTTACACTGGACCCAAGCCTAGCTGTACTGGGCCAGGTTACACTGGACCCAAGCCTAGCTGTACTGGGCCAGGTTACACTGGACCCAAGCCTAGCTGTACTGGGCCAGGTTACACTGAACCCAAGCCTAGCTGTACTGGGCCAGGTTACACTGGACCCAAGCCTAGCTGTACTGGGCCAGGTTACACTGGACCCAAGCCCTAGCTGTACTGGGCCAGGTTACACTGGACCCAAGCCCTAGCTGTACTGGGCCAGGTTACACTGGACCCAAGCCTAGCTGTACTGGGCCAGGTTACACTGGACCCAAGCCTAGCTGTACTGGGCCAGGTTACACTGGAGCCAAGCCTAGCTGTACTGGGCCAGGTTACACTGGAGCCAAGCCCTAGCAGTACTGGGCCAGGTTACACTGGACCCAAGCCCTAGCTGTACTGGGCCAGGTTACACTGGAGCCAAGCTGAACCAAGCCTAGCTGTACTGGGCCAGGTTACTCTGGAGCCAAGCTGAGCCAAGCCTAGCTGTACTGGGCCAGGTTACACTGGGCCAGGTTACACTGCTTGGAAGACTGAATCTGCAATAGGTAAGCAGCTTGGTTTGAAGAAATCAACTATGGGAGCAATTATTAGGAAATGGAAGATATACAAGACCATTGATAATCTCCCTCGATCTGGGGCTCCATGCAAGATCTCACCCCGTGGGCTAAAAATGATCACAAGAACGGTGGTAAAAACTCAACTCGTCGTGTTGGGAGGACAAAGAATGCTGAGTTGCATCCAAAGAGCACCATACCTACTGTGAAGCATGGGGGTGGAAACATCATGCTTTGGGGCTGTTTTTCTGCAAAGGGACCAGGACGACTGATCCGTGTAAAGGAAAGAATGAATGAATGGGGCCATGTATTTGAGTGACTCCAGGCCCATCTGAAGTTTGCTAGAGAGCATTTGGATGATCCAGAAGAAGATTGGGAGAATGTCATATGATTAGATGAAACCAAAATATGCGTTTTTGGTAAAAACTCAACTCGTCGTGTTTGGAGGACAAAGAATGCTGAGTTGCATCCAAAGAACACCATACCTACTGTGAAGCATGGGGGTGGAAACATCATGCTTTCAGGCTGTTTTTCTGCAAAGGGACCAGGATGACTGATCCGTGTAAAGGAAAGAATGAATGGGGCCATGTATCGTGAGATTTTGAGTGAAAACCTCCTTCCATCAGCAAGGGCATTGAAGATGAAACGTGAATAGGTCTTTCAGCATGACAATGATCCCAAACACACCGCCCGGGCAATGAAGGAGTGGCTTCGTAAGAAGCATTTCAAGGTCCTGGAGTGGCCTAGCCAGTCTCCAGATCTCAAACCCATAGAAAATCTTTGGAGGGAGTTGAAAGTCCGTGTTGCCCAGCAACAGCCCCAAAACATCACTGCTCTAGAGGAGATCTGCATGGAGGAATGGGCCAAAATACCAGCAACAGTGTGTGAAAACCTTTTGAAGACTTACAGAAAACGTTTGACCTCTGTCATTGCCAACAAAGGGTATATAACAAAGTATTGAGATAAACTTTTTGTAATTGACCAAATACTTATTTTCCACCATAATTTGCAAATAAATTCATTAAAAATCCTACAATGTGATTTTCTGGATTTTTTTTCTTCTCATTTTGTCTGTCATAGTTGAAGCGTACCTATGATGAAAATTACAGGCATCTCTCATCTTTTTAAGTGGGAGAACTTGCACAATTGGTGGCTGACTAAAAACTTTTTTTCCCCACTGTACAGTGCCTTGCGAAAGTATTCGGCCCCCTTGAACTTTGCGACCTTTTGCCACATTTCAGGCTTCAAACATAAAGATATAAAACTGTATTTTTTGTGAAGAATCAACAACAAGTGGGACACAATCATGAAGTGGAGCGACATTTATTGGATATTTCAAACTTTTTAACAAATCAAAAACTGAAAAATTGGGCGTGCAAAATTATTCGGCCCCCTTAAGTTAATACTTTGTAGCGCCACCTTTTGCTGAGATTACAGCTGTAAGTCGCTTGGGGTATGTCTCTATCAGTTTTGCACATTGAGAGACTGAATTTTTTTTCCCATTCCTCCTTGCAAAACAGCTCGAGCTCAGTGAGGTTGGATGGAGAGCATTTGTGAACAGCAGTTTTCAGTTCTTTCCACAGATTCTCGATTGGATTCAGGTCTGGACTTTGACTTGGCCATTCTAACACCTGGATATGTTTATTTTTGAACCATTCCATTGTAGATTTTGCTTTATGTTTTGGATCATTGTCTTGTTGGAAGACAAAATCTCCGTCCCAGTCTCAGGTCTTTTGCAGACTCCATCAGGTTTTCTTCCAGAATGGTCCTGTATTTGGCTCCATCCATCTTCCCATCAATTTTAACCATCTTCCCTGTCCCTGCTGAAGAAAAGCAGGCCCAAACCATGATGCTGCCACCACCATGTTTGACAGTGGGGATGGTGTGTTCAGGGTGATGCACTGTGTTGCTTTTACGCCAAACATAACGTTTTGCATTGTTGCCAAAAAGTTCAATTTTGGTTTCATCTGACCAGAGCACCTTCTTCCACATGTTTGGTGTGTCTCCCAGGTGGCTTGTGGCAAACTTTAAACGACACTTTTGATGGATATCTTTAAGAAATGGCTTTCTTATTGCCACTCTTCCATAAAGGCCAGATTTGTGCAATATACGACTGATTGTTGTCCTATGGACAGAGTCTCTCACCTCAGCTGTAGATCTCTGCAGTTCATCCAGATTGATCATGGGCCTCTTGGCTGCATCTCTGATCAGTCTTCTCCTTGTATGAGCTGAAAGTTTAGAGGGACGGCCATGTCTTGGTAGATTTGCAGTGGTCTGATACTCCTTCCATTTCAATATTATCGCTTGCACAGTGCTCCTTGGGATGTTTAAAGCTTGGGAAATCTTTTTGTATCCAAATCCGGCTTTAAACTTCTTCACAACAGTATCTCGGACCTGCCTGGTGTGTTCCTTGTTCTTCATGATGCTCTCTGCGCTTTTAACGGACCTCTGAGACTATCACAGTGCAGGTGCATTTATACGGAGACTTGATTACACACAGGTGGATTGTATTTATCATCATTAGTCATTTAGGTCAACATTGGATCATTCAGAGATCCTCACTGAACTTCTGGAGAGAGTTTGCTGCACTGAAAGTAAAGGGGCTGAATAATTTTGCACGCCCAATTTTTCAGTTTATGATTTGTTAAAAAAGTTTGAAATATCCAATAAATGTCGTTCCACTTCATGATTGTGTCCCACTTGTTGTTGATTCTTCACAAAAAAATACAGTTTTATATCCCTCACTAGCTTTAAGCACCAACTGTCAGAGCATCTTACAGATTACTGCACCTGTACATAGCCCACCTATAATTTAGCCCAAACAACTACCTCTTTCCCAACTGTATTTAATTAATTAATTTATTTTGCTCCTTTGCACCCCATTATTTTTCTACTTTGCACATTCTTCCATTGCAAAACTACCATTCCAGTGTTTTATTGTGCTATATTGTATTTACTTTGCCACCATGGCCTTTTTGCCTTTACCTCCTTCTCACCTCATTTGAAAAAAAGTAATAAAGTAATCCCTTCTCCCCCCTTAAAAGACCTAGATGCACTATTGTAAAGTGGCTGTTCCACTGGATGTCATAAGGTGAAAGCACCAATTTGTAAGTCGCTCTGGATAAGAGCGTCTGCTAAATGACTTAAATGTAAATGTAAAATTTGCTCACATTGTATATAGACTTGTTTATACTGTATTATTGACTGTATGTTTGTTTTACTCCATGTGTAACTCTGTGTCGTTGTACCTGTCGAACTGCTTTGCTTTATCTTGGCCAGGTCGTAATTGTAAATGAGAACTTGTTCTCAACTTGCCTACCTGGTTAAATAAAGGTGAAATATATATATATATTTTTTAAATCTTTATGTTTGAAGCCTGAAATGTGGCAAAAGGTCGCAAAGTTCAAGGGGGCCGAATACTTTCGCAAGGCACTGTATGTGGTTATGAGGAGCTTTGTGGTAAATCAACACCGTCTTTTGTAATATGACCCACGACCTGCAGAGGCACAGGAGCAGTGTCCCCAGACGACCCGGAAGAGAATGTACCCACTGTGCAGGACACAGAGATCACCCTTCTCAAGTCTGGAGAAGTCACGTGAGTCTAGAACCTTGCGCGCACAGACACAATTGCACACACACAATCACACACACATGTATGTTGGAAATAAAAGCACTACCGTTACAGCTTCCTCTGCCAGTACTTCCTTTTTCCACAATACCTACCCTGATCACGAAACCAAATCCTGGCCAAGACTGCCACTGTATAGTGTGTGAAAACTCAAGTTGTAATCTCAGTCAAATCAATGCCTACTCTTCCTCTGCTATCTGGTTGTGTTTGCAGGCTGGTTGTCCCTCTCAGCATCGAAGACATCTCTCAGTTTGGCGATGGCTCCCGAGAGCTCTTTGTCAAGTCCAGTTGCTACAGCGTGATCAACATTGCCGTGGTCGATTGTGGGCCTACCGTGAGCTGGGTGTTCTCCTCGGAGCCCAAGAGCATCTCTTTCAGCGTGGTATACCGTGAGACCACCGACGTCCCGGTGGAACAGTCCAAGGTAGGACCACTATGGACCAGCTCTGCTCATAGACCAGTGGTCAGTCACTAACCCTGGACCTAAAGAGCAATTGGAGGTACAAGCAGGATTTTGTGCAGTCATCAAGACTAAGATGAGTTGAATCAGGGGCTGTATATATCAAGTGTCTCATAGTAGGAGTGCTGATCTAGGATCAGGTCCCCCCTGTCCATGTAAGCTTGTTCATTATGATCTAAAAGGCAAAACTGATCCTAAATCAGCATTCCTACTGGGAGACGCTTGATACATACTGTGTTAGTGCTGGGCCTGATGCTCTCCAGGGCCGTGATTAGGAGGACTGTTGCTGCAGATTATCCCAGTAGCAAATAATAACCCTCTTTGAGTCTAAATAGTGTAGGATGATGTTGCAACTAGACGCTGATCTTTGGTCAGTTTTGCATTTCCCAAACTAATGTTTAAATTCTGGATTGGGAACGGAAAGATTATTCTAAATCTGTACCTAGGGGAAGCTTCACCCGAGAGCAGTGTAAATGAGAGGGCTCCCCTGCTGAGAACAGAACTCTTTATTGACCTTTCACCTAAAGTAGAGCAAGCAGCCTGGTGCAGCTCAGGTAGTCCATTGCACTCCAGGGAATTAACTATGGACTAGAGGTCGACCGATTAATAGGCAGGGCTGATTTCAAGTTTTCATAACAATTGGTAATCGACATTTTTGGGCGCCGATTATGACTGATTACATTGCATTCCATGAGGAAACTGCGTGGCAGGCTGACCACCTGTTACGCGAGTGCAGCAAGGAGCCAAGGTAAGTTGCTAGCTAGCATTAAACTTATCTTATAAAAAACAATCAATCTTCACATAATCACTAGTTAACTACACATTGTTAATGATTACTACTAGTTTATCTAGCTGGTCCTGTGTTGCATATAATCAATGCGGTGCCTGTTAATTTATCATCGAACCACAGCCTACTTCGCCAAACGGGGGATTATTTAATAAAAGCGCATTCGCGAAAAAAAGCACAATCGTTGCACGAATGCACCTAACCATAAGCATCAATGCCTTTTTAAAAATCATTACAAAGAAGTATTTTTTTTTTAAATCTGCATATTTAGTTAAAATAAATTCATGTTAGCAGGCAATATTAAACTAGGGAAATTGGGTTACTTCTCTTGCGTTCATTGCACGCAGAGTCAGGGTATATGCAACAATTTGGGCCGCCTGGCTCGTTGTGAACTAATTTGCCAGAATTTTACGTAATTATGGCATAATATTGAAGGTTGTGCAATGTAACAGAAATATTTGGACTTAGAGTTGTCACCCGTTCGATAACGGTTCTGTATTTCACTGAAAGAATAAACGTTTTTCGAAATGATAGTTTCCAGATTTGACCATATTAATGACCAAAGGCTTGTATTTCTGTGTTTATTATATTATAATTAAGTCTATGATTTGATATTTGATAGAGCAGTCTGACTGAGCGGGGGTAGGCGGCAGCAGGCTCATAAGCATTCATTCAAACTTTACTGCGTTTGCCGACAGCTCTTAGCAATGCTTGATTCACACGCGGTTTATAACTTCAACCCTATCAACTCCGGAGCTAATGCTGGCAATACTAAAGTGCCTATTAGAACATCCAATAGTCATAGGTATATGAAATACAAATGGTATAGAGAGAAATAGTCGAGGCATCGTAATTCCAATAACTACAACCTAAAACTTCTTAACTGGGAATATTGAACCTCCAGCTTTCATATGTTCTCATGTTCTGAGCAAGGAACTTAAAACGTTAGCTTTTTTTACATGGCACATATTCCACTTTTACTTTCTTCTCCTGTGTTTTTCCATTATGTAAACCAAATTGAACATGTTTCATTATTTATTTGAGACTAAATAGATTTTATTTCTGTATTATACTGTATTAAGTTCAAATAAGTGTTCATTGTTCCTTCAGTATTGTTGTAATTGTCATTATTACAAATATATATAAAAACTGTCAGATTTTTGGTCCTCCAATAATCGGTATTGGTGTTGAAAAATCATAATCGGTCAACCTCTACTATGGACAGGCCTAAATGTAAATGCTTCTAATGGAAACAATTATGAAAAGCAAAAAGCATAACCATGGTAACAGGTGAAAGGGAACCCTTTAAAGCATGGGTTCCTAAACCTTTTGGGACTACCACCCCATTTTGACATCTGAACATTTTCGAGACCCCACCCATTTGAAAAAAAGTATGTAATTAACAGTCAATGTAAAAAAAATTGGGGCTATGACAGAAAATTGAAAAACATTCTAACAGTATTTCTGATTGTCTTCTCAACTCATGATCCATACTTTTATTGTGGGGATATGACAGTCAATCGCAAATTAGTCTGTTAGTAATCTATTTTATCTCACCACCACTAATGAGATGGGTGTGCTTGATGCATGTCGCGTCAGAGCTTCTCAAAGTCAGGGGGCGTGGTCGACAGTGAGCACCTCATCTCTGCTGTCACATCCAACCTGGATCAGTATTTGGTTTTAATGCAGGTTTTAATGCACTGATAAGAGCTGGCGAAGGGTAGCCTACCATGAGTTTTATGGTGCTTTCAAGACAGCTGGGAACTCTGAAAAATAAGAGGTCAAAACATGACATCAGTGAACTTTATTATTATTATTATTTTATACCCCCAATTTTGTGATATCCAATTGGTAGTTACAGTCTTGTCCCATCGCTGCAACTCCCGTACGGACTAGGGAGAGGTGAAGGTCGAGAGCCATGTGTCCTTCGAAACACGACCCCGCCAAGCCACTCTGCTTCTTGACACAACTGGACACCTTCGAAATTCTTGTCGTAGGAAACACGTACACCTGGCAACCGTGTCAGTGTGCATGCACTCATCCCACCACAGGAGTCGCTAGAGCACGATGGGACAAGGACATCCCGGTCTGCCAGACCCTCCCCTAACCCATACGACGCTGGGTCAATTGTGAGCCGGTGGAGACAGCCTAGAATTGAACGTAATGTGCCAATGTAAACTCAGATTTTTTATCAAACAAAACACATGTATTGTGTAACATGAAGTCCTATGAGTGTCATCTGATGAAGATCATCAAAAGTTAGTGATTAATTTTATCTCTGTTTGTGTTTTTTGTGACTGCTATCTTTGGCTGGAAAAATGGCTGTGTTTATTGTGGCTTGGTGGTGACCTAACATAATTGTTTGTGGTGCTTTTGCTGTAAAGCACATTTGAAATCGGACACTGCGGTGGGATTAACAACCAGATTACCTTTAAAATGGTATAAAATACATGTATGTTTGAGGAATTTTAATTATGAGATTTCTGTTGTTTTGAATTTGGCGCCCTGCACTTTCACTGGCTGTTGTCATATCATCCCGTTAACGGATTTCAGCCCTAAGAAGTTTTTAACTAACTTAACGGTTAAAAAAAGGGTGTTCTTTAGTCTTTCAGTTTTTATTGTTATTCTTATGTTTGTTTTATCCTCTTATGTTTGTTGTGTAATAAATATTTTCTAATTGTCATTGTTTTTTATTTATGTTTTTTTGCTGTAACGCTCATTACGTTGCATTATGTTTGATTTGATAGAAGGGTTAAAACTCAAGCAGGGAGTTACATTCTGTTTTTCAGGAACTCAGGCTAGTGGCTGGTGGCTAGTGGCTACAATATGGCAGCAACTACAAAGATGATCCAAATCATCACAGAAAACACTGATTGTTTTTGCTCCAATGCAATGTGTTAGGGATCGCGTTCTGCTTGTGGAACTGCAATATATGTTACAACTGACAATAAATATTTGTGGGAATGTTCGTTTAAATCGTCACGAGGTTTTTATTTCAGCTGTTTAGAAGTAGAGAGAGAGGCTACATCATCATGGTTGAGAAGAGGTTGAGTAAAGACTGAAACGTAAACGGACGGGGAGAAGTAGCTACATTGTGTGTGTAAAATAACACGAGCAGAACGTGGTCCGGATTCTTAGCTTTGAGAAAGAGGTTTCCATGGGGACAGGAGAGGGCGGGGGCTAAAACTCTCAATAAAATAACTTTTGGTTTTGAATGGTCACCTAAAAGAAGGGCTCCCCCACTTCCCAATTCCCAATTCAATTAACCTATCAGATTACAACAAGACTGAAGATTGGGGCCTCTTTTTGAACATGAGCTTTAATATCTCAAATATAAACGGCTCCACATCGACAATATTATCACTGAGTGTTATAAGCTAGGAATCCATTGACTTATTCTCGTGTTCTCATCTCAGGTGCTGATTCCTCTGACTCGCTGTAACTCTCACAAAGAGACCATCCAAGGCCAGCTGAAAGTCAGGAACCCTGGTCTCTACACTCTCATCTTTGACAACTCCTTCTCAAGGTATGAGACACCACACACCTTTATTATTAGAATGACCCTTGTGGTCAGGCGACACTCTTTACCTCTCCGTGTGCTTGTGTAGAGCAGAACGTTATCCCTTCTCAGCGAACGGTAGGCAAAACAGTCACGTTCTTAACCGTAACCACTTCAAACCCTTGACCACACTGAAACCCACCTTCTCATAGCAGTGTGCTTCTGTAGAACATCTATCGCTAGCATCAAGTCAGTCTCCAGTTCCCATGTGCCCTTGTGGTGAAGGATGACACAGCTCTCTGAAGCACTGCAGTACTAAAGAAGTTGCTTGTGAGGGTTTCATTTTTGTTGCAAAATGTTATATTGTTCTATTTCTTCACTACAACCCTGACAGGTTCATCTCAAAGAAAGTCCTCTACCACTTGACAATCGAGAAGACGATTATATACGATGGGAGTGACTTCTAAGCCTGGATAATGGATACTTACGCAGGGTGAAGGTTATAGTTTTTTTTCAAATGCGTATTTGTTTCTGGATGCCCCACCAAGTACACTATTTTATGTTTGGTTTTGCTCTTTTATATATATATAAAAATATAAAAAAATTGTTGGATCCCTATATTTTTAACACTAATGTTTTTATGTTTTGAGTGTGTTGGTCATGTTTTAGTTAGAGCACAAACACCCTACAGACATGGTGGTTGTTTTGACCTAATGGACTCTTCACATAGAGTATGTGGTGAAACAAACGTACAGATGTAGGGTCTTGATTTGATTACCCTCTTGCAGGAGAACTTTCATGAAATATAAAACCTGTTGTTTATTTGAGGCTTAAAGAGACTTCTAAAGTTTGTTATTTCCACTTTTATATTTCAGACTTGATTTTCCCTTACAAAAATCTATCAAAACATTAAAAAAATGCCCATTAATTATAATCCACATTTTCTGTTGCTGCAGGATTATTTTCCTGCTGTAGCAAACTGGGTCCAAATTTAGATCCTACATCTGTAGGAAAACCAGGAATTCAAAACTTAACCACAGGTGAAGAGTTAAAAGGGTAGCCTTATGAGTTTACTACATGGTCTTGAGAGATAGAGAGGTTATTGTGCACACATTTATACAATGTTATTAGCTATGATTGTTTTCTATCATGGACTAACACAGTGTCCACAAGTAAGATGACATTTATTGAGCAACTGCTCACATTGTAATCACACAATACAGAGGACAATACTGGACAAAATAGCATCTTTTTCATGCTACAAAAACATGAATAATGTTAATAAAACAAGTCCAGCCAGACTACATTATGTTTAGGAGGAGGCAGTTACTTTGTGTCATCCTCAAATGCTGCCAGGCTGAAGGGAAGATAATTGTGTGGGGGGGAAATGGGCACTAAGTAATACACGAGATTGAAAGCTTTGCTACCAATTTCTTGTGTCTGTGGGAGCTTTTGAATCCTTCTGTTTAAACGAATTGAACTCAGACTCATGGGTTATACACTATAGAGGAACTCTCTTCGACCGTTAATAGGCTTTCCTCAAGTTTTTCCATAGCTCCAAGATTTCAAATGAAAGACTGCAATATTTATTCTAATGTAAAAAGCACGTGGGGAGCATTTATATCCCAAAAGGATAGTTTTTAAGAAATCAATTTTAAATGGTTTTGATGCAAAAGAATGTTTAATGATAATTTCATTAAGATAACTGCAACATAATAATTTGGTTGTATTGCTTCAAGGTTATATTATACAGCACACTATCAACTAACATGATCTATTACTGTGACCTATAAGCTCAATGTCACTTACTGACAAAGCAAGTGCCAACTTTTGCCTATAGGAGATAAGCTCCCCTTCAAAATAGTTTTGAATTATGTTTTAATTACAAAAGACACATATAAAACTGCACTTTAAAGATAAAAAATTACGATTTTCCAAGTGTGGATTTACACGTGTTTTGCATAGCCAGTTCTTGCTATAGTCCGCATCTTTGAGAATACACTGCTGTGCCCAGGGCTTATACTCTTTTGTGTTTAGGCTATCCTCCCTGAGCACCCCAAGGCATAGTGTAGTGTACCATGGCAAGCTTATGTTTCTGTAAGGTCTCTTTGGATAAAATCTGGATTGAGCATAACAGCAGGCCTATAGATTATATACCATCATAGGAATATGATTTTGTTATGTTTCGTTATAAGGGATTTTAGAATTTTGTTATAGCCATACATTTTAGATACCGTGTATAAATAGGACCTCTGTTTTTTTTGTTCTTGTAAGGATCCTAAGTGTTGATATTTTCCTTTGTATGTATTATAGTATCTGAAAGCAATAAGGAATGACATCTCAGTCATACCATCAGTCAAGGAGGCGACCAATGTTCTTCACTAATGAAGCCAGCTCTGGGGTGAATTTTCCTTTAGTACAGATCTAGGATGAGCTTCCCCTCCACCAGTCATAACCTTAACCCTTAGTGAGGAAAATTTCAACACTGACCCAAGATCAGATTCTAGGGGCAACTTCACCCTACCTACACCAATGGGGCTCAGTAGCTACATCGAATGCTGCTTTTACAGAGAACTGTTTTCCATTTTTATTGGGAGCTTTTCTTTTGTATTTTATAAGTGGTCTACATGTGTGCAATTTGTATACAAAGCCTCATATTTTCTCTACAGTTTTGCACTTTTGGATGGAATTTAGCAATAATAATGATTTACAATGTCACAAGGAATAGTATTTTGATAGTATTTTCTGGTGTTTGTAAAATAGATTGTGCAGGGAAAGATATCCTATCTTTTTTAAATTAACAAACTGAGGGCTTTCAAGTTTGCCACCAGCATCATGTGACTTCAGTGAAATCCACATGACCCTGTTCTTGATCTATGCATTCACTATGATGTAAAAACATGTACAGTTCAACTTAAAAATAAAGTTTGTTAATGATGTCACTCTCTTCCTCCTCCTAACTCCCCACACCTGTTCCAGGTTGGAAGTCTTTAGCCCTGTTTATATCTGGTGCTGGTATCTGGTGCTAACATGCACTGGGTATAACATGCATCTTGTCCACATTCTGATTGGGCTCACAGTTTTAGACAGAAGTATTCAATTAAGATATGCATTGTGATCAGATCTTCCTTACCACCTACAGAGGATCCATTGTATCTTCTCCATTGACAGGTATCATTGACTTATGGCATCAATAATTGTCGTAAAAAAAATTAAAAAAACATTTTATGTTAAAAGAATATCTGTTAAATAATTTTCTTACAGGGTGGCACCAGGAACTCTGGTCACAATGCAGACACAGTGGACTTATAAGAGACTCATTTCAATACCATGTCTAGACACGACAAACGTAGAACAGATAGTGATGGATCATATCACCCTTGACTTCCGCTTTTGGACATTAACAAGGCAACACTCAATCCAGGCAAAGCGCTTTTTGGGGTTCCAGGCGGGGGGGGGGGGGGGCATTTGATTAATTGTTCAGCAGTTTTATGGCTTGGGAGTAGATGCTATTAAGGAGCCGTTTGGAACTAGACTTGGCGCGCCGGTACCCCTACCTTCATGGAATCATAGACAATCGTATCCACGCAGCTTGGAGGCAGCCGTGACAACAATATGAGGCGAAAATGTGCATTGATGTGTGCGCCGGAGCTACCAGGCCATTAGTGAATCAAGTGCGCATTGTGCTTTAATGTTAATGTATGTATTGATTTCTAATATTAAAATAAAGAGGAAAATCAACTGTATACATTCCAGTCTACAGGTGATCTGTCCAAAGTGGAAATGACCCTAATTACACCCCACACATGCTTACAGAAATGTCCAATGATGCACAAGAAATGACTGGAATACAATCGGACACTGGGTTTAACGCACATAAGGCGCAGTAAACCCACAATAAAAGTTTACATGGGTAGTGTTAGTTGTGATAATCAAATTTCAGACAGATTCTAGATTCAGTAATGTGACTTTGTAGTGTAGACGGCCGGTGGCACGCGCAGGCTCCGACGCAGCGGAGAGATGGTTTTAGATGCATCTCTCACTGTGGTGGGGAGATAGGTTTTCCGCTACCTTCTTCAGCGCATGTCATTGGAGACTTAATTAAATAGACGGCAGTTCAGTGAGAGTGGACGGTTTGCTGAGTTGATCTGACGCATTCAAACAGCATCGAACACTCAAAATGCGTGTCCTTCTCTATTGGATTATTTTCGTGACGTCTTTGGCTCCATCTGTAAGTATTTGAAGTGCTTTCTTCCACAATATGACTTACTGTACACAGATGTTGAGGACCGTATTGTGCATGCATTAGACTCTAAAAGTGTAAACAACTGCCGAAGCATTGACAATTAGGGTACACGCATGTATACAGAATAGGTTATCGCCTACATGTTTTGGATAGCTTAAAATGTCACGTGTATGATGAAGAAATACGCTGTGTACAAAACATTAAGAACACCTGCTCCTTCAATGATATAAACTGACCAGCAGAATTTAGGTGAATGCTATGATCCCTGATTGATGTCCATTGTTAAACCCACTTCAATGAGTGTAGATGAAGGGGAGGACACAGGTTAAAGAAGGATTTTTTAAGCCTTGAGACAATTGTAACATGGATTGTGTATGTGTGCCATTCAGAGGGTGAATGGGCAAGACAATATTTAAGTGCCTTTGAACAGGTTATGGTAGTAGGTGCCATGCTCACAGCTTTGTGTCAAGAACTGCAACACTGCTGGGTTTTTCATGCTCAACAATTTCCAGTGTGTATCAAGGATGGTCCACCACACTCAGTGTACACTTTCATGCATCCCTTTATTTTATTTTTTGAAATATCACACTTCGATGTAGCTGTGTATAAAAAATATATATATTATTTTTATATATATTTTTTTTTACCCCCTTTTCCTACCCAATTTTGTGGTTACGATCTTGTCTCACCGCTGCAACTCCCCAACGGCTTGGGAGAGGTGAAGGTCGAGTCATGCAGCCTCTGAAACGTGATCCGCCAAACCCGCACCTCTTAAAACCCACTCGCTTAACCCGGAAACCAGCTGCACCAATGTGTCGAAGGAAACACTGTTCAACTGATGACCGAAGTCAGCCTGAGGCAACCGGCCCACCACAAGGAGTCGCTAGAGCGTGAGGAGCCCATTATAATACATTTGAAAGACTGCAAGGAGATAGCTATATCAAATTTGAAGTGTGTGTCTGTACATGTGTTTTGCGTGCGTTTGCGTGTTTGTGTGAGTGTGGAGGGGTCTTTCATTGGTGTAATTAAATCCATGGCACGAAAGCCCCATAATGAATGAGTTTGTGCTGACACTGATTGTCTTCTAATAAGCCCTGCTCCTCCCCTCCATAGGGAAATTATAATTAAAGTTATTCTTCAAGGTTAATGTTAATCACATGGGACTACGTGGTATCTGCAGAGTAATGATGTGATTTATTAATGAATGTTGTTTGTGCCACAAGGCAGTCACCCTATATCCACATTTTGAAGTGTAGCCAGGCTATTAAATTAACTGTATCTCAATCATGAAATTAAAAGTAGACTGTGTGTTCCCATATAAAAGTAGGATTTGTGTTAGCCTGGTGGTCCCAGATCTGTTTGCAGACTCCTATGGCTGATGTGTGGCAATGACAATGACCATATAGCCTAGTAGTTGACAAGACAACACAATTAGATCTTGGACCACCAGGCTAGGTTTGTACTGAATTGTTGTTGGAATATACTGGTCATATATGACCGTGTTGGCTTTCCTCTTCCTCCACATGGGTGGGCCTATGGTAGCCCCGGGGCCAGTCTGTTTGTGCTATTATGCCAACTCCTTGTCATGCCAATGACAATGTCGTGTTCAGCTTCTCAATGACAGCTATGTCGTTTGCAAGAGCACAAACAGATGGGACCAGGCTAGGCATACGGTGCTCTGATTTAACTAGAGCCAAGGGTGATGTTGTCTCCGTCAAAATTAAATGTCATCAGTGAAAATGAAATGTGATCAGTGAAAATGAAATGGTGTTCTTGGCCCATTCACTTTTGCAGAGACACCTAATAACCTATATCTGGTCCACGACGTTAGTGTGAGTTTCTCCATGCTCATTAACAACCTTGATTAGGAGCTCACACTAACGACATGGACCAGCGCTAAAAATAGCCAAGCAAATACTCTATGTTCAGCTTGGAGGGTTATGACTGATTCCACTAGCCATTAGAGTCTGGTTACCAATGAACATACTTTATCTCCAAAGGTTTATGTATGTGACATCTGCCAAATTAAAACCATTGGATGGGTGTTTTACCAGCTGTTTTGTATTCCTGTCTCAAGCTAACAGTATGACAGTGTGTGTGTCCAGGATAATAATGGACAGAGTGATTACCTAACTAAACTTGGAGGTGACAACAGAGTGATTACCTAACGAAGCTTGGTGGTGACAACAACAGAGTGATTACAAACTAAGCTTGGTGGTGACAACAGAGTGATTACCAAACTAAGCTTGGTGGTGACAACAACAGAGTGATTACCTAACTAAGCTTGGTGGTGACAACAACAGAGTGATTACCTAACTAAGCTTGGTTGTGACAACAGAGTGATTACCTAACGAAGCTTGGTGGTGACAACAGAGTGATTACCAAACTAAGCTTGGTGGTGACAACAGAGTGATTACCTAACTAAGCTTGGTGGTGACAACAACAGAGTGATTACCTAACTAAGCTTGGTGGTGACAACAAAGTGATTACCAAACTAAGCTGGGTGGTGACAACAGAGCGATTACCTAACTAAGCTTGGTGGTGACAACAACAGAGTGATTACCTAACTAAGCTTGGTGGTGACAACAACAGTGTGATTACCAAACTAAGCTTGGTGGTGACAACAGAGTGATTGCCTAAATAAGCTTGGTGGTGACAGAGTGATTACCTAACTAAGCTTGGTGGTGACAACAGAGTGATTACCTAACTAAGCTTGGTGGTGACAACAGTGTGATTACCTAACTAAGCTTGGTGGTGACAACAGAGTGATTACCTAACTAAGCTTGGTGGTGACAACAACAGTGTGATTACCAAACTAAGCTTGGTGGTGACAACAGTGTGATTACCAAACTAAGCTTGGTGGTGACAACAACAGTGTGATTACCAAACTAAGCTTGGTGGTGACAACAACAGAGTGATTACCAAACTAACCTTGGTGGTGACAACAACAGTGTGATTACCAAACTAAGCTTGGTGGTGACAACAGAGTGATTACCAAACTAAGTTTGGTGGTGACAACAGCAGTGTGATTACCAAACTAAGCTTGGTGGTGACAACAACAGAGTGATTACCAAACTAACCTTGGTGGTGACAACAACAGTGTGATTACCAAACTAAGCTTGGTGGTGACAACAGTGTGATTACCTAACTAAGCTTGGTGGTGACAACAACAGAGTGATTACCTAACTAAGCTTGGTGGTGACAACAACAGAGTGATTACCAAACTAAGCCAAACTAAGCGTCTCTTACCTTATTCCATTCCGATGACCCAAGACCTCTAAATGCAGCATAACGAGAAAGAATTCTAAACACTGATAATAATAACAACAACAATAATAATTATAATATGGGTCTCTCTGTTTATCTGTTCACCCTCTCCCATTCTCTCTCTCTCTCGCTCTCTCTGTCACACATTAATTCATGTTCTGGAGACTATACATCTCTCTCTCTCTTTCCTACTTTCGTTCTTTCATTCTCTCACTCCCCCCCCCCCCCCCCCTCACTCTACAATCACAGATTTGGCGAGAGTGGAACGTTTGATTTACCGTCTGCAGTTATATGTCAAGAGAGCTCTCTTATTTGTCCATCTCTATGGCTATGTTCCAAATGGTGCTACAGTACCTCTCTGCCCCATGGAAACATCTGTAGAATTGCAGGAACACACACACATCTGTCTATCTTACCTCTCCCCAACAATTGTATCTATACTGTATATACTCTGCTCGAGTTTAGTGCTTTAGAGAACCCACTTTCTCCTCAATGGAGGTGCAGGCTGTACATAGGGATCCCTACTGTAGTCTACACTGTTGCACAGCCAGAGGTAGTAGCCTAGTATGGAATAAACATATTGCATTGAAGTGTGTGTGCTTCCTCTCTAAGCATAATAACTCAAATCCTCTCTCTCTCTCCGCTAATGTATCGCTCTCTCTCTCTCTATATATATCTCTCTCTCTCTCTCTATTTTTACTCCAATGTTTCCCACAGTTGTGTCAAGTTGGCTGGATGTTCTTTGGGTGGTGGACCATTCTTGATACACACAGGAAACTGTTGAGTGTGGGGGGAAAGCAGCGTTGGCCTGACCATACTACCATACCCCGTTCAAAGACACTTAAATATTTAGTCTTGCCCATTCACCCTCGGAATGGCACTCATACACAATCCATGTCACAATTGTCTCAATGCTTAAAAATCCTTCTTTAACCTGTCTCCTCCCCTTCATCTACACTGATTGAAGTGGATTTAACAAGTGACATCAATAAGGGATCATAGCTTTCACCTGGATTCACCTGGTCAGTCTATGTCATGGAAAGAGCAGGTGTTCTTAATGTTTTGGATACTCAGTGTATATTTCCTCTGTGGAATTGTGAAAATAATGATAATGCTCTGTTAGTGTAAGACCTGTTGGAAAAGACCACCTGAAATGTTAGCCTGTTTTGGTGAGATGGAGTTTTGGCCTGCCTGGTGACATCACCAGTAAATGAGTTAGTAGACCAATAAGAAAAAGAGTTCCAAACCTCTCTGCCAATAACAGCTAGTTTTCAGTTTTCCCCTCCCCGCTCAGACCACTTCCAAACAGTCCTAGCAAAATTCTTTCTTAAGAAATACATTTTTTCTACGAAGCAATTTTTGTTTCTTTTTGACCATTTTAATTGAAAACATTTACAGTAAGATACTTAATTGTTACCCAAAAATTATTTGATCTATATTTAACTAGGCAAGTCAGTTAAGAACAAAATCTTATTTACAATGACGACCTACACCGGCCAAATTGTGCGCCGCCCTATGGGACTCCCAATCACATCCAGTTGTGATACAGCCTGGAATTGAACTAGGGTGTCTATAGTAAGGCCTCTAGCACTGAGATGCAGTGTCTTAGACCACTGCACCACTCGGGAGACCTGTATTGACATACAAACTGCTACATTGAAACTTTAACCGCTCTTTATCCCTCATCCTCTGAAACATTTCTGTAGTCAGATTGAGACAGAAAGGCACTGCAAACAATATAACCAGGTAACTGGGTCAAGTATTACAAAAATGACTAAAAAGTGTTTTTACCGACAAAGTTGGAAGTTGAGCATTGAACTCCACCATGATATCTGACTGATTTCATTAAATTGTAGCACTTGGCTCTTCACATCAGAACATTTGGTCACATTTGGCAATGCACCCAGAGCGTTGGGCCAGTAACCGAAAAGTTGCTGGTTCCAATCCCCGAGCTGACAAGGTAAAAATCTGTTGTTCTGCCCCTGAGCAAGGCAGTTAAGCAGCTGTTCCCCCTGGGTGCCGAAGATGGCGATTAAAGCAGTCCCCCGCACCTCTCTGATTCAAAGGGGTTGGGTTAAATGCGGAAGACAGATTTCAGTTGTACAACTGACTAGGTATCCCCCTTCCCATACACCCTTAATATGGTATGACATCAGATTGTATTTGTCACGTGCTTTATAAACAACAGGTGTAAACTAACAGTGAAATTCTTACTTAAGGGTCCTTTTCCAACAATGCAGAGTTAAAGATAAGACAAAAATATAAAATCAAATTAGAAATAGTGACACAAGGCATAAATAAACAGTGAATAACTATAACGAGTAAAAAATAACATGGCTATATACAGGGAGTACCAGTACTGAGTCTGTGTAGGGGTATGAGGTAATTGAGATAGCTATGTACATATTATAAGGATTTGTGAAGCATCTTTAAAGTGCTTATGAAGACGTTATGTATGCTACATAAAGCCTTTAAAAGTTGTAATGCCTAAAGTGGGACTGAACATTTCTATTGGGTAGCCTTCATTTGAAGAGTGAAGAATTGACAGGAAACAGGAAAACAATATGTAACCTTTTTCAGTGACAAGACTGACATATGGGTGTGTGTATGAGAGAGACCCCGACCAACCTGTGAGTTATCTACACTTTTCTACTCCAGGGAGATTATGTCGTCGTTGGTCCTCGTCTTATCCAAAGAAATAAAGTCCTTTATCAGAATCAACGTGACCTGGTTTTTCAAAACGACAATGATCCATTTTATAGCAACTGCCAAACCAGGAGACAATAACGTCTGGTGGGAAATATTCCCATATGGAGAATTTGACAAGCGTGTTACTGACACACACATGTTGTTATTGTTGATGATATTGTTGTAATGAAGCCAATAAGAGCAACCAGTGTAAATTCTCTACACAAACAAGTTCAAAGGTCAATTACAGTAGTGATGTGGTTAGCATTAGCTCTCTTAGCGTTTTCCAACATGGCCGACAACATGACCTGCATATTTTACAAATGTAAACATAAACCCTGAGATGATTTTAGTTGAAGTGACTATGCCACTAGCTACATCATACAGAACACACATTGCTCTCCTCTTCTGGTATCCTTTTTTCTCTACTCTTCTACCCAGAGACTTGTAATAACCTAACAGTGATCCAGACAAACACAGAGTGACTCTACTCTGCTTATGCTCAGTTCCATATTGATCCCTAGACCCTAGACCCTAACCCCTAGCCCTACACCTTAATCCTAACCCCTAGACCCTACACCCTAGGCACTACTGTAGATCTGAGAGGATTGGATAGATGGAACCAATAGGCCTATGGCATCCAATCAGAACCAATAGGCCAATGGCATCCAATTAGAACCAATAGACCTATTGCAACCAATCATAAGCGATTACCGTAACGCCGATATGTAGCCAATCCTCTCAGATTAAGACAAGTGTCTAGGGGGCGATATGGAATTCAGAGTGTGTCGGTAAAAGCCACAACTGTCCGTGTCTGAAATCTGTCTTGCCCACTATTTACTAAAAGTATAAGCTAACTATATAAGCTAACTTTTTTTGATGAATTTAAGCAAAATTCTCCAAATTAACTCCCCATGGAGAACTTCCAGAAATTTTTCGGAAATTTCCAGGAAAGTTTCCGACCCTTTGCAACCCTAGTCAAGATCGAGGGAAAGATGAACAGAGCAAAGTACAGAGAGATCCTTGATGAAAACCTGCTCCAGAGCGCTCAGAACCTTAGACTGGGGTGAAGGTTAACCTTCCAATATTACAACGACCCTAAGTACACAGCCAAGACAACACAGGAGTGGCTTCGGGACACGTCTCTGAATGTCCTTGAGTGTCCCAGCCAGAGCCCAGGCTTGAACCCAATCAAACATATCTGAAGAGACCTGAAAATAGCTGTGCAACGACGCTCCCCATCCAACCTGACAGAGCTTGAAAGGACCTGCAGAGAGGAATGGGAGAAACTCCTTAAATACAGGTGTACCAAGCTTTTAGCGTCATACCTAAGAAGAATCGAGGCTGTAATCTCTGCCAAAGATGCTTCAAAAAAGTACTGAATTAAGGGTCTGAATATTTATGTAAATGTGATATTTTCATTTTTCATTTTTAATACATTTGCAAAAAAAACAGACCTGTTTGCGCTTTGTCTTTATGGGGTATTGTGTATAGATTGATGAGGGGAAAAAAACAGTCTAATCAATTTTAGAATAAGGCTGTAATATAACAAAATGTGGAAAAAGTCAAGGGGTCTGCATACTTTACAAATGCAGAGTATGCCCATCCACACAACCACTCAACATATCCTAAAACTAGCAATTCCACAAACATACTCTCACACACGGAAATGGAAGAAATATGCGTGTGTTGCTTCCTCCAGTCCTCCGTTCACGCAGGCACACGCGCACACGAACGCAGGCACACAAAATGTTTTCCCCGTACCTGCTTAGCCTTGTAAAGAGCACTGTATATATTATACTTCCCACCTAGAAGATAATGGTTTCATATGTCTGGTTACTTTATCTGATCATCCAGGCATCACATAATCATCTATGCAGGTGTAACTGAGCCTCAGACGCTTAATATTCAGGCTTTCCTAACTTGAAATTCATAAAACTCTTATCAACATTTGCATAAAATAACACACCAACAGTAACTCTTGAACCGTTCAAATTAGTCACCAAACCAACTTTCACATATTCAGGCTATCTTGTCCACCGCCACAAAAATAATTTTTAAAGAGCTGAAGCAAGTCACACAATTTTACTTCATGGAAAATTACCATCTAGTTTATGTGTATATCTTAGATGATTTTATAAAATGCAATTTATTTTTAGAAGGACTATAGGTAAAGGGAATTTAGGTAAAGGGACTGTAAGTATAAGACTGAGTGTATAGGATTGGATGTATATGACTGTACAGTAGTTATAGGCAGATAGATTGATGGAAAGATAAACTATAGTAGATAGATCCATAATCGGCATCTAATTTCAAGGTACAGGTACTTAGTAATTCAGAGCAGTCTAGGCCTAAGTTAAAGGGCTCTAAGGGTTTGCCTATGTACATATTGACTTCAGGCGACTTGGCATGACAATGACCTGCCACCCTAATTGTAAGGAATGTGGCATTTAGAGAAAACTCAATGAATTAATGTCTCTCGTTCGCACTTCCTCTCGCCTGTCTCAGTAACCTACAACACAAGGCCAAATCTACACTGGAGTTGCTTACCAAGAAGACAGTGAACGTTCCTGAGTGGCCGAGTTTGACTTAAATCTACTTTAAAATATATGTCAAGACCTGAAAATGTTTGTCTAGCAATGATCAACAACCAGTTTGACAGAGCTTGAAGAATAAAACAAAAACAAAAAAACAGGCAAATGTTGCACAATCCAGGTTTGGAAATCTGTTAGATCCGTGACATACCTAGTGGATGTGCAATAGTACAAGGGAATTGAGGTAGACGTGTACAGTTGAGGTCAGAAGTTTACATACACTTAGGTTGGAGTCATTAAAACTCGTTTTTCAACCACTCCAAAAATATCTTGTTAACAAACTATAGTTTTGGAAAGTCGGTTAAGGACATCTACTTTGTGCATGACAAGTAATTTTTCCAAAAATTGTTTACAGACATTATTTCACTTATAATTCACTGCATCACAATTCCAGTGGGTCAGAAGTTTACATACGCTAAGTTGACTGTGCCTTTAAACAGCTTGGAAAATTCCAGAAAATGAATTAATGGCTTTAGAAGCTTCTGATAGGCTAATTGACATAATTTGAGTCAATTGGAGGTGTACCTGTGTATGTATTTCAAGGCTTACCTTCAACCTCAGTGCCTCTTTGCTTGACATCATGGGAGAATCAAAAGAAATCAGAAAAGACCTTGGAAAACAAATTGTAGACCTTCACAAGTCTGGTTCATCCTTGGGAGCAATTATCAAACTCCTGAAGGTACCACGTTCATCTGTACAAACAATAGTATAAACACCATGGGACCACGCAGCCGTCATACTGCTCAGGAAGGAGATGCGTTCTGTCTCCTAGAGATGAAAGTACTTTGGTGCGAAAAGTACAAATCAATCCCAGAACAACAGCAAAGGACCCTGTGAAGATGCTGGAGGAAACAGGTACAAAAGTATCTATATCCACAATAAAACCAGTCCTATATCGACAAAACCTGAAAGACCTCTCAACAAGGAAGAAGCCACTGCTCCAAAACCGACTTAAAAAAGCCAGACTACGGTTTGCAACTGCACATGGGGACAAAGATCGTACTTTTTGGAGAAATGTCCTCTGGTCTGATGAAACAAAAATAGAACTGTTTGGCCATAATGACCATCGTTATATTTGGAGGAAAAAGGGGGAGGCTTGTAAGCCGAAGAACACCATGCCAACCGTGAAGCACATCGTCATGTTGTGGGGTGCTTTGCTGCAGGAGGAACTGCTACACTTCACAAAATAGATGGCATCATGAGGTACGAAAATTATGCGGATATATTGAAGCAACATCTCAAGACATCAGTTAAAGCTTGGTCACAAATGGGTCTTCCAAATGATCAATGACCCCAAGCATACTTCCAAAGTTGTGGAAAAATGGCTTAAGGACAACAAAGTCAAGGTATTGGAGTGGCCATCACAAAGCCCTGACCTCAATCCTATAGAAATTGTGGGCAGAACTGAAAAAGCATGTGCGAGCAAAGAGGCCTACAAACCTGTTTCAGTTACACCAGTAATCCTACCAAATACTAATTGAATGTATGTAAACTTATGTCCCACTGGGAATGTGATGAAATAAATAAAAGCTGAAATAAATCATTATCTCTACTATTATTCTGACATTTTACATTATTTAAATAAAGTGGTGATCCTAACTGACCTAAGACAGGGAATTTTTACTGGGATTAAATGTCAGGAATTGTGGAAAAACTGAGTCTAAATGTAGTTGGCTAAGGTGTATGTAAACTTCTGACTTGAACTGTACATATAGGTAGGGGTAAAGTGACTAGGCAATGGGATAGATAATAAACAGTAGCAGCAGCTTATGTGATGAGTCAAAAGGGCCAATGCAGATGGTCCGGGTAGCTATTGGTCAACTATTTAACTAACCATTTATAGCAGTCTTATAGCTTGGGGATAGAAGCTGTTCAGGGTTCTGTTGGTCTTGTTGGTTAATTTTCCTTTCTCTGACATTCGGGATACAGACTCTGTCAATGTCAAGTTGTTTTATGTTCTTTTTTTCCTTGGGAATCGCCACCTTCAAATTTCAAAAATGTCATTTCATCTGGGTGCACTTAAAATGAATAATAAAATGTGCAGACATCTCAGCTAGTAGATAACATTCATTCCTTTCTTCAATGGCCATTCAGGTGGGTTTCTGGAGGGAGACGTGAGTGTTCTTCCATACACTTAAGAGAAGAATAATTGGTTTTGTTTCTATGGTTTCAACTTTTGGTTCAATATTTGCCTCACTTTCTGTTTCTCTTTCTCTCCCCGACCCATCTCTCTCGCCAGGATCTGTCCAGTCTGCACCCAGACTGCGAATATATATTACAGCTGGAGAGAGAGGAGCGGCATTGTCTTCAATACATCGCAGAGCATGACAACAACCACAGTACACTAGGTATCGGTGTCACTATCGTCTTAGAATGAGCCATTACATTTTCTCACTCTCCAGTTTACTGCTCATCTCAATGAATAGTCAGTCATAATATGATATATAGTATGTTCACATGTAAACATGAGAGTCTGGCATTGAATAAATGGTTTATAGACAATAGTTTGTTGAAAGAGCAGATTCCAAAACAATTCTAGTGTAAAAGTAGTAAGTCTATTATAAAATGTCAAAAGAGAGCAGCTACAGTGCATAGTTGAGGTGAACTATCCCTTTAAGATCTATATACAGGGCATAGTTGAGGTGAGCTATCCCTTTAAGGCCTATATACAGGGCATAGTTGAGGTGAGCTATCCCTTTAAGGCATATATACAATGCATAGTTGAGGTGAGCTATCCCTTTAAGGCCTATATACAGGGCATAGTTAAGGTGAACTATCCCTTTAAGGCCTATATATAGTGCATAGTTGAGGTGAGCTATCCCTTTAAGGCCTATATACAGTGCATAGTTGAGGTGAGCTATCCCTTTAAGGTCTATATACAGTGCATAGTTGAGGTGAGCTATCCCTTTAAGGCCTATATACAGTGCATAGTTGAGGTGAGCTATCCCTTTAAGGTCTATATACAGTGCATAGTTGAGGTGAGCTATCCCTTTAAGGTCTATATACAGGGCATAGTTGAGGTGAGCTACAGTGCATAGTTGAGGTGAGCTATCCCTTTAAGGCCTATATACAGGGCATAGTTGAGGTGAGCTATCCCTTTAAGGCCAATATACAATGCATAGTTGAGGTGAGCTATCCCTTTAAGGCCTATATATAGTGCATAGTTGAGGTGAGCTATCCATTTAAGGCCTATATATAGTGCATAGTTGAGGTGAGCTATCCCTTTAAGGCCTATATACAGTGCATAGTTGAGGTGAGCTATCCCTTTAAGGCCTATATACAGTGCATAGTTGAGGTGAGCTATCCCTTTAAGGCCTATATACAGTGCATAGTTGAGGTGAGCTATCCCTTTAAGGCCTATATACAGGGCATAGTTGAGGTGAACTATCCCTTTAAGGCCTATATATAGTGCATAGTTGAGGTGAGCTATCCCTTTAAGGCCTATATACAGTGCATAGTTGAGGTGAGCTATCCCTAGGCCTATATACAGTGCATAGTTGAGGTGAACTATCCCTTTAAGGCCTATATATAGTGCATAGTTGAGGTGAGCTATCCCTTTAAGGCCTATATACAGTGCATAGTTGAGGTGAGCTATCCCTTTAAGGCCTATATACAGTGCATAGTTGAGGTGAGCTATCCCTTTAAGGTCTATATACAGTGCATAATTGAGGTGAGCTATCCCTTTAAGGTCTATATACAGGGCATAGTTGAGGTGAGCTATCCCTTTAAGGTCTATATACAGTGCATAGTTGAGGTGAGCTATCCCCCTATACAGGGCATAGTTGAGGTGAGCTATCCCTTTAAGGCCTATATACAGTGCATAGTTGAGGTGAGCTATCCCTTTAAGGCCTATATACAGGGCATAGTTGAGGTGAGCTATCCCTTTAAGGCCAATATACAATGCATAGTTGAGGTGAGCTATCCCTTTAAGGCCTATATATAGTGCATAGTTGAGGTGAGCTATCCATTTAAGGCCTATATATAGTGCATAGTTGAGGTGAGCTATCCCTTTAAGGCCTATATACAGTGCATAGTTGAGGTGAGCTATCCCTTTAAGGCCTATATACAGTGCATAGTTGAGGTGAGCTATCCCTTTAAGGCCTATATACAGTGCATAGTTGAGGTGAGCTATCCCTTTAAGGCCTATATACAGGGCATAGTTGAGGTGAACTATCCCTTTAAGGCCTATATATAGTGCATAGTTGAGGTGAGCTATCCCTTTAAGGCCTATATACAGTGCATAGTTGAGGTGAGCTATCCCTTTAAGGCCTATATACAGTGCATAGTTGAGGTGAACTATCCCTTTAAGGCCTATATATAGTGCATAGTTGAGGTGAGCTATCCCTTTAAGGCCTATATACAGTGCATAGTTGAGGTGAGCTATCCCTTTAAGGCCTATATACAGTGCATAGTTGAGGTGAGCTATCCCTTTAAGGTCTATATACAGTGCATAATTGAGGTGAGCTATCCCTTTAAGGTCTATATACAGGGCATAGTTGAGGTGAGCTATCCCTTTAAGGTCTATATACAGTGCATAGTTGAGGTGAGCTATCCCTTTAAGGTCTATATACAGGGCATAGTTGAGGTGAGCTATCCCTTTAAGGCCTATATACAGTGCATAGTTGAGGTGAGCTATCCCTTTAAGGCCTATATACAGGGCATAGTTGAGGTGAGCTATCCCTTTAAGGCCTATATACAATGCATAGTTGAGGTGAGCTATCCCTTTAAGGCCTATATAGAGTGCATAGTTGAGGTGAGCTATCCCTTTAAGGCCTATATACAGTGCATAGTTGAGGTGAGCTATCCCTTTAAGGCCTATATATAGTGCATAGTTGAGGTGAGCTATCCATTTAAGGCCTATATATAGTGCATAGTTGAGGTGAGCTATCCCTTTAAGGCCTATATACAGTGCATAGTTGAGGTGAGCTATCCCTTTAAGGCCTATATACAGTGCATAGTTGAGGTGAGCTATCCCTTTAAGGCCTATATACAGTGCATAGTTGAGGTGAGCTATCCCTTTAAGGCCTATATACAGGGTGCATAGTTGAGGTGAACTATCCCTTTAAGGCCTATATACAGTGCATAGTTGAGGTGAGCTATCCCTTTAAGGCCTATATACAGTGCATAGTTGAGGTGAGCTATCCCTTTAAGGCCTATATACAGTGCATAGTTGAGGTGAACTATCCCTTTAAGGCCTATATATAGTGCATAGTTGAGGTGAGCTATCCCTTTAAGGCCTATATACAGTGCATAGTTGAGGTGAGCTATCCCTTTAAGGCCTATATACAGTGCATAGTTGAGGTGAGCTATCCCTTTAAGGTCTATATACAGTGCATAGTTGAGGTGAGCTATCCCTTTAAGGTCTATATACAGGGCATAGTTGAGGTGAGCTATCCCTTTAAGGCCTATATACAGTGCATAGTTGAGGTGAGCTATCCCTTTAAGGCCTATATACAATGCATAGTTGAGGTGAGCTATCCCTTTAAGGCCTATGAGGTGCATAGTTGAGGTGAGCTATCCCTTTAAGGCCTATATACAGTGCATAGTTGAGGTGAGCTATCCCTTTAAGGCCTATATATAGTGCATAGTTGAGGTGAGCTATCCATTTAAGGCCTATATATAGTGCATAGTTGAGGTGAGCTATCCCTTTAAGGCCTATATACAGTGCATAGTTGAGGTGAGCTATCCCTTTAAGGCCTATATACAGTGCATAGTTGAGGTGAGCTATCCCTTTAAGGCCTATATACAGTGCATAGTTGAGGTGAGCTATCCCTTTAAGGCCTATATACAGGGCATAGTTGAGGTGAACTATCCCTTTAAGGCCTATATATAGTGCATAGTTGAGGTGAGCTACAGGCCTATATACAGTGCATAGTTGAGGTGAGCTATCCCTTTAAGGCCTATATACAGTGCATAGTTGAGGTGAACTATCCCTTTAAGGCCTATATATAGTGCATAGTTGAGGTGAGCTATCCCTTTAAGGCCTATATACAGTGCATAGTTGAGGTGAGCTATCCCTTTAAGGCCTATATACAGTGCATAGTTGAGGTGAGCTATCCCTTTAAGGTCTATATACAGTGCATAGTTGAGGTGAGCTATCCCTTTAAGGTCTATATACAGGGCATAGTTGAGGTGAGCTATCCCTTTAAGGCCTATATACAGTGCATAGTTGAGGTGAGCTATCCCTTTAAGGCCTATATACAGGGCATAGTTGAGGTGAGCTATCCCTTTAAGGCCTATATACAATGCATAGTTGAGGTGAGCTATCCCTTTAAGGCCTATATACAATGCATAGTTGAGGTGAGCTATCCCTTTAAGGCCTATATAGAGTGCATAGTTGAGGTGAGCTATCCCTTTAAGGCCTATATATAGTGCATAGTTGAGGTGAGCTATCCATTTAAGGCCTATATATAGTGCATAGTTGAGGTGAGCTATCCCTTTAAGGCCTATATACAGTGCATAGTTGAGGTGAGCTATCCCTTTAAGGCCTATATACAGTGCATAGTTGAGGTGAGCTATCCCTTTAAGGTCTATATACAGGGCATAGTTGAGGTGAGCTATCCCTTTAAGGCCTATATACAGTGCATAGTTGAGGTGAGCTATCCCTTTAAGGCCTATATACAGGGCATAGTTGAGGTGAGCTATCCCTTTAAGGCCTATATACAATGCATAGTTGAGGTGAGCTATCCCTTTAAGGCCTATATACAATGCATAGTTGAGGTGAGCTATCCCTTTAAGGCCTATATAGAGTGCATAGTTGAGGTGAGCTATCCCTTTAAGGCCTATATACAGTGCATAGTTGAGGTGAGCTATCCCTTTAAGGCCTATATACAGTGCATAGTTGAGGTGAGCTATCCCTTTAAGGTCTATATACAGTGCATAGTTGAGGTGAGCTATCCCTTTAAGGTCTATATACAGGGCATAGTTGAGGTGAGCTATCCCTTTAAGGCCTATATACAGTGCATAGGTGAGGTGAGCTATCCCTTTAAGGCCTATATACAGGGCATAGTTGAGGTGAGCTATCCCTTTAAGGCCTATATACAATGCATAGTTGAGGTGAGCTATCCCTTTAAGGCCTATATAGAGTGCATAGTTGAGGTGAGCTATCCCTTTAAGGCCTATATACAGTGCATAGTTGAGGTGAGCTATCCCTTTAAGGCCTATATATAGTGCTAGTTGAGGTGAGCTATCCATTTAAGGCCTATATATAGTGCATAGTTGAGGTGAGCTATCCCTTTAAGGCCTATATACAGTGCATAGTTGAGGTGAGCTATCCCTTTAAGGCCTATATACAGTGCATAGTTGAGGTGAGCTATCCCTTTAAGGCCTATATACAGTGCATAGTTGAGGTGAGCTATCCCTTTAAGGCCTATATACAGGGCATAGTTGAGGTGAACTATCCCTTTAAGGCCTATATATAGTGCATAGTTGAGGTGAGCTATCCCTTTAAGGCCTATATACAGTGCATAGTTGAGGTGAGCTATCCCTTTAAGGCCTATATACAGTGCATAGTTGAGGTGAACTATCCCTTTAAGGCCTATATATAGTGCATAGTTGAGGTGAGCTATCCCTTTAAGGCCTATATACAGTGCATAGTTGAGGTGAGCTATCCCTTTAAGGCCTATATACAGTGCATAGTTGAGGTGAGCTATCCCTTTAAGGTCTATATACAGTGCATAGTTGAGGTGAGCTATCCCTTTAAGGTCTATATACAGGGCATAGTTGAGGTGAGCTATCCCTTTAAGGCCTATATACAGTGCATAGTTGAGGTGAGCTATCCCTTTAAGGCCTATATACAGTGCATAGTTGAGGTGAGCTATCCCTTTAAGGCCTATATACAGTGCATAGTTGAGGTGAGCTATCCCTTTAAGGCCTATATACAGGGCATAGTTGAGGTGAACTATCCCTTTAAGGCCTATATATAGTGCATAGTTGAGGTGAGCTATCCCTTTAAGGCCTATATACAGTGCATAGTTGAGGTGAGCTATCCCTTTAAGGCCTATATACAGTGCATAGTTGAGGTGAACTATCCCTTTAAGGCCTATATATAGTGCATAGTTGAGGTGAGCTATCCCTTTAAGGCCTATATACAGTGCATAGTTGAGGTGAGCTATCCCTTTAAGGCCTATATACAGTGCATAGTTGAGTTGAGCTATCCCTTTAAGGCCTATATATAGTGCATAGTTGAGGTGAGCTATCCCTTTAAGGCCTATATACAGTGCATAGTTGAGGTGAGATATCCCTTTAAGGTCTATATACAGTGCATAGTTGAGGTGAGCTATCCCTTTAAGGCCTATATACAATGCATAGTTGAGGTGAGCTATCCCTTTAAGGTCTATATACAGTGCATAGTTGAGGTGAGCTATCCCTTTAAGGTCTACATACAGTGCATAGTTGAGGTGAGCTATCCTTTAAGGTCTACATACAGTGCATTCATAAAGTATTCAGACCCCTTCCCTTTTTTCACATTTTGTTACATTACAGCCTTATTATAAAATGGATTAAAATACTTTTTTCCCCCCATCATCAATCTACACACAATACCCCACAATGATAAATAGAAAAACAGGTGTTTAGACATTTTTGCAAATGTATTAAAAAAAATAAAAAACAGAAATACATGATTTACATAACAATTCAGACCCTTTGCTATGAGACTCGAAGTTGAGCTCAAATGCATGATGTTTCCATTGATCATCCTTGAGATGTTTCTACAACTTGGAGTCCACCTGTGGTAAATTCAATTGATTGGACATGATTTGGAAAGGCACACACCTGTCTATATAAGGTCCCACAATTGACGGTGCATGTCAGCGCAAAAACCAAGCCATGAGGTCGAAGTGACCAAGAACCCAATGGTCAATCTGACAGAGATTCAGAGTTCGTCTTTGGCGATGGGGGAACCTTCAAGAAGGACAATCATCTCTGCAGCACACCACCAATCAGGCCTTTATGGTAGAGTGGCCAGACAGAAGCCACTCCTCAGTAAAAGGCACATGACAGCCCGCTTGGAGTTTGCCAAAAGTCACCTAAAGGTCTCCAGACCATGAGAAACAAGATTCTCTGGTCTGATGGAATCAAGATTGAATTCTTTGGCCTGAACGCCAAGCATCATGTCTGGAGGAAACCTGGCACCATCCCTATGGTTAAGCATGGTGGTGGTAGCATGGGGGATGTGGGGATGTTTTTCAGCGGCAGGGACTGTGAGGCTAGTCAGGGAAAGATGAATAGAGCAAAGAGATCCTTGATGAAAACCTGCTCCAGAGCGCTCAGGACCTCAGACTGGGGTGAAGGTTCACCTTCAATGAGGACAATGACACTAAGCACACAGCCAAGACAAGGCATGAGTGGCTTCGGGACAGGTCTCTGAATGTCCTTGAGTGGCACAGCGCAGAATGCTCAAGGAGGTTAAGATGAATCCTAGACTAACAGAAATCTCTGGAATATGCTAACATCTCTGTTGACGAGTCTACGATACGTAAAACACTAAACAAAAATGGTGTTCATGGGAGGACACCACGGAAGAAGCCACTGCTGTCCAAAAAAACATTGCTGCACTTCTGAAGTTTGTATAAGTGCACCTGAATGTTCCACAGCGCTACTGGAAAAATATTCTCTGGACAGATGAAACTACAGTTGAGTTGTTTGGAAGGAACTCACAACACTATGTGAGGAGAAAAAAGGGCACAGCACACCAACATCAAAACCTCATCCAACTGTAAAGTATGGTGGAGGGAGCATCAGGGATTGGGGCTGCCTCAGGGCCTGGACAGCTTGCTATCATCGACAGAGAAATTAATTCCCAAGTTTATCAAGACATTTTGCAGGAGAATGTTAGGCTATCCGTCCGCCAATTGAAGCTCAACAGAAGTTGAGTGATGCAACAGGACAACAACCTAAAACACAGAAGTAAATCAACAACAGAATGGCTTCAACAGAATAAAATACTCCTTCTGGAGTGGCCAAGTCAGAGTCCTACCTCAACCCGATTGAGATGCTGTGGCATGACCTCAAGAGAGCGGTTCACACCAGACGTCCCAAGAATATTGCTGAACTGAAACAGTTTTGTAAAGAGGAATGGTCCAAAATTCGTCCTGACCGTTGTGCAGGTCTGATCCGCAACTACAGAAATGTTTGGTTGAGGTTATTGCTGCCAAAGGAGGGTCAACCAAAAAAATCTAACATTTGGTATCGTCTTCACCATCACTCCACCCCTATCTGATGGCCAGTGCAAGTATCAACCACATTGCATCCAACACCTCCAAAGGTTCACATACTTTTCCCACCCTGCACTGTGAATGTTTTCATGGTGTGTTCAATAAAGACATGAAAACGTCTAATTGTTGGTGTGTTTATTAGTAGCTTTATGAATGAATGTACTGTAGACTAGACATCATATCTCTCTCTCTCTCTCTCTCTCTCTCTCTCTCTGGAAGGTTGTCTACCGTTCTGGGACTCTGTGGTGTGCTGGCCATATGCTGCAGTTGGGGAGATGATCAACACAACCTGTCCTGCTGTCTTCTCTTTTTGGGGGAATAACACAGGTGCAGGTGACATTTGTGTATGAGTTCACATAGTGGGTGGAGATGTACTGATGTGTATGTGACAGTACTGTATAACCTTTGGCCTCTACCTCAGCAGGGTCAGTCAGCAGAAACTGCACCAGCATCGGATGGTCGCGACCCTTCCCCCCGTACCACACAGCCTGTAGTGTGGGCGACGACGTTCCCATTCCAGAGGTGAAAGAGAGTTTAGAGATAAGGTTCAGGGGTAGGGTTGTGAATGGAGAGTATATTACTGGAAATTTACCAGTAAACAACCAGAATTTTGGTAACTTTCAAGGAATATATTAATTTATCGATGACATCTAGTGGCCTTTTGGGGTATTTATTTAAAAATTATTACAAGTGTCTGTAATTATCTCTGGCCCTCTGTGTGGCCCCATCACATGTAAAATATATATAACATCAAATAAGATTATTTAAAAATGTAAAATACCATGATAAAGCTGTAAACATTATCCTAAATATAAACCATCAATGTAGTGAACACCATTGGTTTTCAGGGTTTCATAGTGAAATAAATAGTATGGTGTTTAATATGTCAATGTTGTAAATGTTTTGGGGCCAAACTGGTGGCAGTTGTGAAAAAAACGTATAGTTGGAAATCTCATTCAAGTCATGGGACTGATATTATCATCATGAGCAAAAGCAATTGGTTTTCTACCCAAAGTTGCAAAGACAATTTTATAAAACACAAGAGACCAGAAAAATAGATAAAATGGTGTGGTGGCAGTAGCAGGAACAGCAACATCTAGTGGGCAACACTTGGTACTTCCACACTCATTTATGGTAAAGATTGCAAGTGACTTCAATGGCTAATTTCTCTGAACAGGGGGGATGAACCATGTTCAAAGGGAGTGCATTACAAAGGTTGAAGTATCAATACTCTAAGCAACAGCTCCATAATACTTTCAATCAATCAAATGTATTTAAAAAGCCCTTCTTACATCAACAGATGTCACAAAGTGCTTATAGGTCAACCTAGCCTAAAACCACAAAGAGCAAGCAATGCAGATATACAGTAGACGCACGGTGGCTAGGAAAAAAAACTAGAAAGCAGGAACCTGTGGAGATTAAAAGAGTACATATAAATTAAGACTAGACTGTTCCTCAAGATGTTCAAACGTTCATGACCAGCAGTGTCAAATAATAATTACAGTAGTAATAGAGGGTGTAATAGGTCAGCACCTCAGGAGTAAATGTCAGTTGGCTTTTCATAGCCGAGCATTCAGAGGTCGAGACAGCAGATGTGGCAGAGAGAGATGGAGGGTTAAAACATCAGTTCCGGGATAAAGTAGCAGGTCCGGTGAACAGGTCCGGTGAACAGGTCCGGTGAACAGGTCCAGTGAACAGGTCCGGTGAACAGGTCCGGTGAACAGGTCCAGTGAACAGGTCCAGTGAACAGGTCCGGTGAACAGGTCCGGTGAACAGGTCCGGTTCCATAGCAGCAGGCAGAACAGCAGAAAGGTCGACTGGGGAAGGGGACAGTCAGGAGTCGTCAGGCCAGGTTGTCCTGAGGCATGGTCCTAGGGCCTAGGTCCTCTGCGAGCGAAGAGAGAGATGGAAGAATTAGAGGAAGCATGCTTAAGATCACACAAGAAACCAGATAAGGCAGGAAAATTTCACCAGATAAAACAGACTAACTCTTTAACGTCTGTGACTTGACTCCTGTCAAGACTTGATGCACCCCTCCTAGGGACGGCATGGGAGAGCACTAGCAAGCCAGTGACTCAGCCCCCCTGCTCTTAAATATAAGTAAAACTAAATGCATGCTTTTCAACCGATCACTGCCTGCACCTGCCCGCCCGTCCAGCATCACTACTCTGGATAGTGTTTCAGGAATTATTATCTTATCTGTTTCTAACTACAGAAACAATTTCAGAATAATCTGAGTGGGTGTCATGGCTTGCTGAAATGACATGGAATGACCCCAGAGCCTCAAAGCTCAATCTAGGATCAGGTCCCCCTGTTCATATAATTGTGCTTATTATGATCTAAAATAGAGAACTGATCCTAAATGAGCACCCGTACTCTGAGAGGCTTCATTAGTACAGGTCCTGGTGTCAAGTGGGAGTGCCGATATAAGATCTGTTTGTTTTTAGATCATAATGAACAAAAGTATATGGACACGGTGAAGCTGATCTTAGATCAGTTCCACTACTCTGAGCCTGAATATGGGTTCTGATCTCTATGTGAAACCTATGCAGGACTCCTACTTTGCCACTGTCAAGCTGATCTACACCATCGGCTACGGCACCTCCCTGGTCTTCCTCTTCATCGCCGTGGTGATCCTATTGCTCTTCAGGTAGGAGGAGGTCAAAGGTCACAACAGGAGATTGTTTTGAGGTCGTTGTTGGGTGAAGAAAAAGAATGGCTAGAATTTTTTTTTTGGGGGGGCATACTAAAGCCGAGTGGTATAATTTATGATCTCAGTAACAAACACCTGCTAACGCCAGCAAGCACTATCTCTCTATCTCTCTCTCTTTCTCTCTGTCAATTCAATTTCAATTTAAGGGCTTTATTGGCATGGGAAACATATGTTAACATTGCTAGAGCAAGTGAAGTAGATAAACAAAAGTGAAATAAACAATTAACAGTAAAAATTACACTTCCAAAAGAATAAAGACATTCAAATGTCATATTATGTGCAAATAGTTAAAGTACAAAAGGGAAAATAAATAAATACACATACAAAAGTTTCAAAACAATAAAGACAATACAAATGTCATATTATATATATATACAGTGTTGTAACGATGTACAAATGGTTAAAGAACACAGGGGAAAATAAATAAGCATAAATATGGGTTGTATCTACAATGGTGTTTGTTCTTCACTGGTTGCCCTTTTCTTGTGGCAACAGGTCAGGTATTCTGCCACTGTGTACTCTCTGTTTAGGGCCAAATAGCATTCTAGTTTGCTCAGTTTTTTGTTATTTCTTTCCAATGTGTCAAGTTATGATTTTTTTGTTTTCTCATGATTTGGTTGGGTCAAATTGTGTTGTTGTCCTGGGGCTCTGTGGGGTGTGTTCGTGAACAGAGCCCCAGGACCATCTTGCTTAGGGGACTCTTCTCAACACATTATTGTTTCTAAACCTGAGGCTCCCCTATTGTTGTACTATTCTCCTTGACCTCATTTTAATGTCTTTCAATTGTTGGTTGAGAAGTGTGGTCCTTCGTCCTGACAGTGTTTTGTGTGTGTGTGTGTGTGTGTGTGTGTGGTCCGTTGTCCTAACAATGTTTTGTGTGTGTGTCCTCTGTCCTGACGGGGTTGTGGGTGTGTGTTCTTTGTCCTGATGGTATTGTGTGTGTGATCCGTTGTCCTGACAGGGTTGTGTGTGTGTGTGTGTGTGTGTGTGTGTGTGTGTGTGTGTGTGTGTGTGTGTGTGTGTGTGTGTGTGTGTGTGTGTGTGGTCCTTTTGTATTTGTATTTATTATGGATTAGCTGTTGCCCATTAGCAGTTGCCAAGGCAGCAGCAACTCTTCCTGGGGACCAGCAAAATTAAGGCAGTTATACATTTTAAAAACATTACAATACATGCTCCGAGTGGCGCAGCGGTCCAAGGCACTGCATCTCAGTGCAAGAGGCATCACTACAGTCCCTGGTTCGGATCCAGGCTGTATCACATCCGGCTGTGATTGTGAATCCCATAGGGCGGCGCACAATTTGGCTAGGGTAGGGTAGGCCATCATTGTAAATAAGAATTTGATCTTAACAGTTAAATAAAGGTTAAATATAAAATCATAACAGATTTCACAACATAAATGTGTGCCCTCAGGCCTCCACTCTACTACCACATATCTACAACACAAAATCCATGTGTGTATAGTGTGTATGTTATCATGTGTTTGTATGCATGTTTCTATGTTTGTGTTGCTTCACAGTCCCCGCTGTTCCATAAGGTGTATATTTATCTGTTTTTTAAATCTAATTTTACTGCTGGCATGAGTTACTTGACTGGAATAGAGTTCCATGTAGTCATGGCTCTGTAGTACTGTGGGCCTCCCATAGTCTTCTGGACTTGGGGACTGTGAAGAGGCCTCTTGTGGCATGTCTTGTGGGGTATGGATGGGTGTCCAGGCTGTGCGCCAGTAGTTCAAACAGACAACTCAGTGCATTCAACATGTCAATACCTCTCACAAATACAAGTAGTGATGAAGTCAATCTCTCCTCCACTTTGAGCCAGGAGAGATTGACATGCATATTATTATTATTTGATTTGATTTGATTTGTTAGCTCTCTGTGTTCATCCAAGTGCCAGCTGTGCTGCCCTGTTCTGAGCCATTTGCAATGGCACCTCTTTGTGGCACCTGACCCCATGACTGAACAGTAGTCAAGGTGCGACAAAACTAGGGCCTGTAGGACCCGCCTTGTTGATAGTGCTGTTAAGAAGGTAGAGCAGCGCTTTATTATAGACAGACTTCTCCCCATCCTAGATGCTGTTGTATCAATATGCTTTGACCATGACAGTTTACAATCCAGGGTTACTCCAAGCAGTTTAGTCACCTCAACTTGCTAAATTTCCATATTATTTAGTGAATGATGTGCCAAATACAATGCTTTTAGTTCTTGAAATATTTAAGACTAACTTATTCCTTGCCATGCATTCTGAAACTAACTGCAGCTCTCTGTTAAGTGTTGCTGTCATTTCAGTCACTTGTGGTACAGTAGATGTGTATAGCGTTGAGTCATCCGCATATATACACACACTGGCTTTCCTCAAAGCCAGTGGCATGTCGTTAGTAAAGTTTCAAAAAGACAGCTGCCCTGGGGAATCCCTGATTCTACTTGGATGAGAGGCTTCCATTAAAGAACACCCTCTGTGTTCTGTTAGACAGGTAACTCTTTATCCACATTATAGCAGGGGGTCTAAAGCCATAACACATACGTTTCTCCAGGAACAGACTATGATCTATAATGTCAAATGCCGCACTGAAGTCTAACAAAACAGCCCCCACTGTTGTGTGTGGTCCTTTGCCCTGACTGTGTTTTGTGTGTGTGTGGTCCTTTGCCCTGACTGTGTTTTGTGTGTGTGTGGTCCTTTGCCCTGACTGTGTTTTGTGTGTGTGCGGTCCTTGGTCCTGATGGTGTTTTGTGTGTGCGGTCCTTGGTCCTGACCGTGCTTTGTGCTTACCCTGTGGTCCTTGGTCCTGACCGTGCTTTGCGTTTGCCCTGTGGTCCTTGGTCCTGACCGTGCTTTTTGTGTTTGCCCTGTGGTCCTTGGTCCTGACCCTGCTTTGTGTTTAACCTGCGGTCCTTGGTCCTGACTGTGTTCTGTGGTTCTTCCCAGGAGGCTTCACTGTGCCAGGAACTATATTCACATCCAGCTGTTTGTCACCTTCATGTTAAAGGCGGTGGCTGTGTTCATCAAGGACGCCACACTATTCGCCAGCGACGACACCAACCACTGCACCCTCTCCACCGTAAGTCAACCACTGCACCCTGTTAACCATAAATCAACCAATGCACCCTGTCCACCGTAAATCAACCACTGCACCTTCCACTTCCCTGTCATGTATTGTCATGTTATGTCTTGTCCCTGTTCTTTCTCTTCTCTTCGTTTCCCCCTGCTGGTCGTATTAGGTTACTTTCTCTCCCTCTATCTCTCTCTCTCTCTCTATGGTCCTTTCCTGCTCCCAGCTGTTCCTCATTCTCCTAACGACCTCGTTTACTCTCTCACACCTGTCCCCTCTTTTCCCTCTGATTAAGTCTCTATTTCTCTCTCTGTTTCTGCTTCTGTCTTTGTCGGATTCTCGTTTGCTTTGCCTTTGTCCCGTCCTGTCGTAATCTGCCTCTTCATTAGATGCTGCGTGTGAGCAGGTGTCTCTGTCCTCTACGGCCCGCGCCTACCCGGAGGGACCTGCAGTCTGTTGCCGCTAGCCCTGCTATTCTCCTCTACTGCTAGAGGGGGACTCTCCTGTAAAGATTGAGGATTTATGTTTTCCCTGTTTGGACATTAAAAGACTCTGTTTCTGTTAAACCGCTTTTGGGTCCTCACTCACCTGCATAACAGAAGAATCCGACCAAGAATGGACCCAGCGACTTCGGATCCTCTCCACTCAGCCGTCGAGATCCAGGGAGCGATGCTAGGCAGACACGAGCAGGAATTGTCTGCTGCTCGACATGCCGTTGAGACCCTGGCCGCCCAAGTCTCCAACCTCTCGAAACATATTCACCATCTCCGCCTCGATCCACCGCTACTTCCAGGGCTTCCGAGTCTCCGGGCCCAGAATTAATAACCCACCGTGTTACTCTGGGGAGCCCACTGAATGCCGCTCGTTCCTCACCCAGTGTGATATTGTGTTCTCTCTCCAGCCCAACACGTACTCCAGGGGTACAGCTCGTATCGCCTACGTCATATCTCTCCTTACTGGACGGGCTCGTGAGTGGGGCACGGCAATCAGGGAGGCAAGGGCTGAGTGTACTAACCAGTATCAGAACTTTAAGGAGGAGATGATACGGGTTTTTGATCGTTCAGTTTTTGGGAAAGAAGCTTCCAGGGCCCTGTCTTCCCTATGTCAAGGTAATCAATCCATAACTGATTACTCTATAGAGTTTCACACTCTTGCTGCCTCCAGTGACTGGAACGAGCCTGCGTTGCTCGCTCGTTTTCTGGAGGGTCTCCGCGCGGAGGTAAAGGATGAGATTCTCTCCCGGGAGGTTCCTTCCAGCGTGGATTCCTTGATTGAACTCGCTATTCGCATAGAACGACGGGTAGATCTTCGTCACCGAGCTCGTGGAAGGGAGCTCGCGTTATCCGTTTCCCCCCTCTCCGCATCACTACCATCTTCCTCCACTGGCTCAGGTGCTGAGCCCATGCAGCTGGGGGGTATTCGCATCTCGACTAAGGAGAGGGAACGGAGAATCACCAACCGCCTCTGTCTCTATTGCGGTTCCGCTGGTCATTTTGTCATTTCATGTCCAGTAAAAGGCCAGAGCTCATCAGTAAGCGGAGGGCTACTGGTGAGCGCTACTACTCAGGTCTCTCCTTCAAGATCCTGTACTACCTTGTCGGTCCATCTACGCTGGACCGGTTCGGCAGCTTCCTGCAGTGCCTTGATAGACTCTGGGGCGGAGGGCTGTTTTATGGACGAAGCCTGGGCTCGGGAACATGACATTCCTCTCAGACAGTTAGGGAGCCACGGCCATGTTCGCCTTGGATGGTAGTCCTCTCCCCAGGATTCAGCGTGAAACGCTACCTTTAACCCTCACTGTCTCTGGTAATCATAGCGAAACCATTTCTTTTTTAGTTTTTCGTTCACCTTTTACACCTGTTGTTTTGGGCCATCCCTGGCTCACGACGCCAGGTGTGTCAATCACCACCTTCCGGAGACACCTGAAACCCCACCTCTTTAAGGAATTAGGATAGGATAAAGTAATCCCTCTCACCCCCTCCCCTGAAAAGATTTAGATGCACTACTGTTCCACTGGAGGTCATAAGGGGAATGCACCAATTTGTAAGTCGCTCTGGATAAGAGCGTCTGCTAAATGACTTAAATGTAAATGTAATAATCCTTCTATTAATTGGTCTAGTAATTCTATCCTCTCCTGGAACGTCTCTTGTCATGTGAAGTGTTTAATGTCTGCTATCCCTCCTGTTTCTTCTGCCCCTTCTTCACAGGAGGAGCCTGGTGATTTGACAGGGGTGCCGGAGGAATATCATGATCTGCGCACGGTGTTCAGTCGGTCCAGGGCCACCTCCCTTCCTCCGCACCGGTCGTATGATTGTAGTATTGATCTCCTTCTGGGTACCACTCCCCCCCGGGGTAGACTATACTCTCTGTCGGCTCCCGAACGTAAGGCTCTTGAAGATTATTTGTCTGTAGCTCTCGACGCCGGTACCGTAGTCCCTTCCTCCTCTCCCGCCGGAGCGGGGGTTTTTTTTTGTTAAGAAAAAGGACAGGACCCTGCGCCCCTGCGTGGATTATCGAGGGCTGAATGACATAACGGTTAAGAATCGTTATCCGCTTCCCCTTATGTCTTCAGCCTTCGAGATCCTGCAGGGAGCCAGGTTTTTCACTAAGTTGGACCTTCGTAACGCTTACCATCTCGTGCGCATCAGGGAGGGGGACGAGTGGAAAACGGCGTTTAACACTCCGTTAGGGCACTTTGAATACCGGGTTCTGCCGTTCGGCCTCGCTAACGCTCCAGCTGTCTTTCAGGCATTAGTGAATGATGTACTGAGAGACATGCTGAACATCTTTGTTTTCGTTTACCTTGACGATATCCTGATTTTTTTCACCGTCACTCCAGATTCATGTTCAGCACGTTCGACGTGTCCTCCAGCGCCTTTTAGAGAATTGTCTTTTTGTGAAGGCTGAGAAGTGCGCTTTTCATGTCTCCTCCGTCACATTTCTCGGTTCTGTTATTTCCGCTGAAGGCATTAAGATGGATCCCGCTAAGGTCCAAGCTGTCAGTGATTGGCCCGTCCCTAAGTCACGTGTCGAGCTGCAGCGCTTTCTCGGCTTCGCGAATTTCTATCGTCGTTTCATTCGTAATTTCGGTCAGGTGGCAGCTCCTCTCACAGCCCTTACTTCTGTCAAGACGTGCTTTAAGTGGTCCGTTTCCGCCCAGGGAGCTTTTGATCTCCTCAAAAAGCGTTTTACATCCGCTCCTATCCTTGTTACACCTGACGTCTCTAGACAGTTCATTGTCGAGGTTGACGCGTCAGAGGTGGGCGTGGGAGCCATTCTTTCCCAGCGCTCTCATTCTGACGACAAGGTCCACCCTTGCGCGTATTTTTCTCATCGCCTGTCGCCGTCGGAACGTAACTATGATGTGGGAAACCGCGAACTGTTCGCCATCCGCTTAGCCCTAGGCGAATGGCGACAGTGGTTGGAGGGGGCGACCGTTCCTTTTGTCGTTTGGACTGACCATAGGAACCTTGAGTACATCCGTTCTGCCAAACGACTTAATGCGCATCAGGCTCGTTGGGCGCTGTTTTTCGCTCGTTTCGAGTTCGTTATTTCTTATCGTCCGGGCTCTAAGAACACCAAGCCTGATGCTTTATCCCGTCTCTTCAGTTCTTCAGTAGCCTCCACCGACCCCGAGGGGATTCTCCCTGAGGGGCGTGTTGTCGGGTTGACTGTCTGGGGAATTGAGAGGCAGGTAAAGCAAGCACTTACTCACACTCCGTCGCTGCGCGCTTGTCCTAGGAACCTTCTTTTCGTTCCCGTTCCTACTCGTCTGGCTGTTCTTCAGTGGGCTCACTCTGCCAAGTTAGCCGGCCACCCGGCGTTCGGGTACGCTTGCTTCTATTCGCCAGCGTTTTTGGTGGCCCACTCAGGAGCGTGACACGCGTCGTTTCGTGGCTGCTTGTTCGGACTGCGCGCAGACTAAGTCCGGTAACTCTCCTCCTGCCGGCCGTCTCAGACCGCTTTCCATTCCCTCTCGACCGTGGTCTCACATCGCCTTAGACTTTATTACCGGTCTGCCTTCGTCAGCGGGAAGACTGTTATTCTAACGGTTGTCGATAGGTTCTCTAAGGCGGCTCATTTTATTCCCCTCGCTAAGCTTCCTTCTGCTAAAGAGACGGCACAAATCATCATTGAGAATGTTTTCAGAATTCATGGCCTTCCGTCAGACGCCGTTTCGGACAGGGGTCCGCAATTCACGTCTCAATTTTGGAGGGAGTTTTGCCGTTTGATTGGGGCTTCCGTCAGTCTCTCTTCCGGTTTTCACCCCCAGTCTAACGGTCAAGCAGAACGGGCCAATCAGACTATTGGTCGCATCTTACGCAGTCTTTCCTTTCGTAACCCTGCGTCTTGGGCAGAACAGCTCCCCTGGGCAGAATACGCTCACAACTCGCTTCCTTCGTCTGCGACCGGGCTATCTCCTTTTCAGAGTAGCCTCGGGTACCAGCCTCCTCTGTTCTCGTCCCAGCTCGCCGAGTCCAGCGTCCCCTCCGCTCAGGCTTTTGTCCAACGTTGTGAGCGCACCTGGAAGAGGGTCAGGTCTGCACTTTGCCGTTATAGGGCGCAGACTGTGAGAGCCGCTAATAAGCGTAGGACTAAGAGTCCTAGGTATTGTCGCGGTCAGAGAGTATGGCTCTCCACTCGTAACCTTCCCCTTATGACAGCTTCTCGCAAATTGACCCCGCGGTTCATTGGTCCGTTCCGTATTTCTCAGGTTATTAATCCTGTCGCAGTGCGACTTCTTCTTCCGCGACATCTTCGTCGCGTCCACCCGGTCTTCCATGTCTCCTGTGTCAAGCCCTTTCTTCGCACCCCCGTTCGTCTCCCCCCCCCCCGTCCTTGTCGAGGGCGCACCTATCTACAGGGTCCGGAAGGTTATGGACATGCGTCCTCGGGCTGTGGTCATCAGTACCTAGTGGATTGGGAGGGGTACGGTCCCTGAGGAAAGGAGTTGGGTTCCATCTCGGGACGTGCTGGACCGTTCGCTGATCGATGATTTCCTCCGTTGCCGCCAGGTTTCCTCCTCGAGTGCGCCAGGAGGTGCTTGGTGAGTGGGGGGGTACTGTCATGTATTGTCATGTTATGTCTTGTCCCTGTTCTTTCTCTTCTCTTCGTTTCCCCCTGCTGGTCGTATTAGGTTACTTTCTCTCCCTCTATCTCTCTCTCTCTCTCTATGGTCCTTTCCTGCTCCCAGCTGTTCCTCATTCTCCTAACGACCTCGTTTACTCTCTCACACCTGTCCCCTCTTTTCCCTCTGATTAAGTCTCTATTTCTCTCTCTGTTTCTGCTTCTGTCTTTGTCGGATTCTCGTTTGCTTTGCCCTTGTCCCGTCCTGTCGTAATCTGCCTCTTCATTAGATGCTGCGTGTGAGCAGGTGTCTCTGTCCTCTACGGCCCGCGCCTACCCGGAGGGACCTGCAGTCTGTTGCCGCTAGCCCTGCTATTCTCCTCTACTGCTAGAGGGGGACTCTCCTGTAAAGATTGAGCATTTATGTTTTCCCTGTTTGGACATTAAAAGACTCTGTTTCTGTTAAACCGCTTTTGGGTCCTCACTCACCTGCATAACATTCCCACTACTGTTACCTCTCTTTCTCAATCTTCCTTCCCATGCCCTCTCTCTCTCTCTGATTGTCTTTCTCAATGACCTCTTCCCTGGTTTTCCCCTCTCTCCAGGCAGCCTGTAAGGCATCAGTGGCCTTCTGTCACTACTGTGTCATGACTAACTTCTTCTGGCTCCTGGTTGAGGCCCTCTACCTCAACTCACTGCTCCTCTCCTCCTTCCACCACTACCGTCGCTGCCTCTGGGGCTTTGGCCTGCTGGGCTGGGGTAAGAACTTTCCACCTCACCCCTGTCTGTCTGTAGTAATTCCTTTAGTTCATTTAAGAGCCATTTGTTTATGTGGCTTGGGTTCGTGGTGTGTCACTATTCAAATCCTGTTTAATATTCATTCCACTATGCGCTTTTAGAATGAATTCAAATGAACTCAAACTGTGCAAAACAAAACATCACTTGCTTACTATTTTTAAATGGCACAAATAACTCTCTAGATAGGAGTACACTTTCATTATGGAACCATCTAAGTTAAACTTGGCCTGTGGCAATTCTCACTGGTATTTTGGATTGGATTAAGAGTTGAATAATATTCCCCCCCCCTATGCTGTCTAGTGTTGCATGCTTATTACAGTTATTAATCATCTAAAATACATATTTTTTCTTCGATGAGGTGCCTCCTTGATATGCATATGAATCAAGAGATTGATAATGAATAGTTCTGCCACCATTTCTCCCGCAATCGGATCATGATGCACATTCTGCTGAGATGTGAACAGCAGGTGTTTCCCACTCAGTTAATGAAATGCTTAAATACATTACTTTTACCATTTCAATGCTTGGTCCTTAGACATTCAGGTGTATTTCACTGAAGCAGAACGGGGAGTAGGTTACCGAGAAGTTCTAGTAAAACCTGTCCAGCTACTGCAAGTAGTACTTAGTTCTATGTTCTCCATAATTACTCAGTAAGTGCTACATCTCAGCATATAATTGTTACATCCCACCGACTAGTCCAAAATGTACATCTTATTTTCTATAATTACTATATGTCACTCATGTTCAGCCAAACAGCACATTCCTCCTTCCATCTTCACAAACGTTTACATTTGCCTCCACTCATTACATTAACATTATGATTTTACATGGACATGTTTCCTTTTCAAGTTGATTCTTGGCCTTCATTTTTTAGGTGTACCCATCATCTTCACAGTCATATGGATTGGGTCCAGGGTGTATTTTGAGGATACTGAGTGAGTATTACTCTGTCATTCTCTCACAGTTCTGTATAGTGCATTTGGAAAGTATTCAGACCCCTTCACATTTTTACATTACAACCTTATTCTAAAATTGATAAAAATGATTTATTTTCCTCAAACTACACACAATAAATACCCCATAATGACAAAGCAAAAACAGGTTGTAACGGGTGTCGTCTTCTGAAGAGGAGGAATCGGACCAAAGCGCAGCGTGGTAAGTGTTCATGACTTTTTATTAAACATAACACTGAAACAAAAATGACAAAGTGAATAAACGAAACCGAAACAGTCCTGTCAGGTGCAAAACACTAAACAGAAAACAACTACCCACAAAACCTTGATGGGAAAAAGCTACCTAAGTATGGTTCCCAATCAGAGACAACGATAGTCAACTGTCCCTGATGGAGAACCATACCCGGCCAAAACAAAGAAATACAAAACATAGAAAAAAGAACATAGAATGCCCACCCAAATCACACCCTGACCAAACCAAAATAGAGACATAAAAAGCTCTCTAAGGTCAGGGTGTGACACAGGTTACAAAAAAATTACAAAAATACTTTATCTAAACTCAGCAAAAAAATGAACGTCCCTTTTTCAGGACCCTGTCTTTCAAAGATAATACGTAAAAATCCAAATAACTTCACAGATCTTCACTGTAAAGGGTTTATACACTGTTTCCTATACTTGTCCAATGAACCATAAACAATTAATGAACATGCACCTGTGGAACGGTCGTTAAGACACTAACAGCTTACAGACGGTAGGTCACAGTTATGAAAACTTAGGACACTAAAGAGGCCTTTCTACTGACACTGAAAAACACCAATATCCCTGCTCATCTGCAAGAACATACCTAAGACATGCTGCAAGGAGACATGGGGACTGCAGATGTGGCCAAAGCAATAAATTGCAATGTCCGTACTGTGGGATGCCTAAGACAGCGCTATATGGAAACAGGATGGACAGCTGATCATCCTAGCAGTGACAGACCACGTGTAAACACCTACACAGGATCGGTACATCCGAACATCACACCTGCGGGACGTCCTGACAGGTAGAAGATGGCAACAACTGCCTGAGTTACACCAGGAACGCACAATCCCTGAATCAGTGCTCAGACTGTCTGCAATAGGCTGAGAGAGGCTGGACTGAGGGCTTGTAGGCCTGTTGTAAGGCAGGTCCTCACCAGACATCACTGGCAACAACGTCACCTATGGACACAAACCCACCGTCGCTGGACCAGACAGGACTGGCAAAAAGTGCTCTTCACTGACGAGTTGCGGTTTTGTCTCACCAGGGGTGATAGTCGGATTCGCGTTTATCGTTGAAGGAATATGCGTTACACCAAGGCCTGTACTCTGGAGTGGGATCGATTTGGAGGTGGAGGGTCCGTCATGGTCTGGGGCGGTGTGTCACAGCATCATCGGACTGAGCTTATTGTCATGGCAAGTGATTTCCTGCAAGACAGGAATGTCAGTGTTCTGCTATGGCCAGCGAGGAGCCCGGATCTCAATCCCGTTGAGCACTGGGACCTGGGACCTGTTGAATCGGAGGGTGAGGGCAAGGGCCATTCCCCCCAGAAATGTCCGGGAACTTGCAGGTGCCTTGGTGGAATAGTGGGGTAACATCTCACAGCAAGAACGGGCAAATCTGGTTCAGGCCATGAGGAGGAGATGCACTGCAGTACTTAATGCAGCTGGTAACCACACCAGATACTGACTGTTACTTTTGATTTATTTTGACCCCCCACCCTTTGTTACGGGACACATTATTCACATAGTCACATGCCTGTGGAACTTGTTCAGTTTATGTTTCAGTTGTTGAATCTTGTTATGATTATACAAATATTTACACATGTTCAGTTTGCTGAAAATAAAGGCAGTTGACAGTGAGAGGACGCTGAGGTTACATACTGCAGGTATTCAGACCCTTTGCTATGAGAATTGAAATTGAGCTCAGGTGCATCCTGTTTCCATTAATCATCCTTGCAATGTTTTTACAACTTAATTGGAGTCCACCTCCAATTAAGAGCTCAGAGACAGGATTGTGTTGGTACCCCTACCAGATCTGGGTAGGTGTACCAAAGTATTTCTGCAGCATTGAAGGTCCCCAAAAACAAGTCCCCTTCATCATTCTTAAATGGAAGAAGTTTGGAACCACAAAGACTCTTCCTAGAGCTGGCGACCCGGGTAAACTGAGCAATCGGAGGAGAAGGGTCTTGGCGTGACCAAGAACCCGATGGTCACTCTGACAGAGTTTCAGAGTTCCTCTGTGGAGATGGGAGAACCTTGCAGAAGGACAACCATCTCTTCAGCACTCCACCAATCAGGCCTTTATGGTAGAGTTGCCAGACGGGAGCCACTCCACAGTAAAAGACATGACAGCCCACTTGGGGCAAAGGTTCACCTTCCAACAGGACAACAACCCTAAGCACACAGCCAAGACAATGCAGGACTGGCTTCGGGACAAGTCTCTGAATGTCCCTGAGTGTCTCAGCCAGAGGCCAGACTTACATTTAAGTCATTTAGCAGACGCTCTTATCCAGAGCGACTTACAAATTGGTGCGTTCACCTTAAGACATCCAGTGGAACAGCCACTTTACAATAGTGCATCTAAATCTAGTAAGGGGGGTGAGAAGGATTACTTTATCCTATCCTAGGTATTCCTGAAAGAGGTGGGGTTTCAGGTGTCTCCGGAAGGTGGTGATTGACTCCGCTGTCCTGGCGTCGTGAGGGAGTTTGTTCCACCATTGGGGGGCCAGAGCAGCGAACAGTTTTGACTGGGCTGCGCGGGAACTGTACTTCCTCAGTGGTAGGGAGGCGAGCAGGCCAGAGGTGGATGAACGCAGTGCTCTTGTTTGGGTGTAGGGCCTGATCAGAGCCTGGAGGTACTGAGGTGCCGTTCCCCTCACAGCTCCGTAGGCAAGCACCATGGTCTTGTAGCGGATGCGAGCTTCAACTGGAAGCCAGTGGAGAGAGCGGAGGAGCGGGGTGACGTGAGAGAACTTGGGAAGGTTGAACACCAGACGGGCTGCGGCGTTCTGGATGAGTTGTAGGGGTTTAATGGCACAGGCAGGGAGCCCAGCCAACAGCGAGTTGCAGTAATCCAGACGGGAGATGACAAGTGCCTGGATTAGGACCTGCGCCGCTTCCTGTGTGAGGCAGGGTCGTACTCTGCGGATGTTGTAGAGCATGAACCTACAGGAACGGACCACCGCCTTGATGTTAGTTGAGAACGACAGGGTGTTGTCCAGGATCACGCCAAGGTTCTTAGCGCTCTGGGAGGAGGACACAATGGAGTTGTCAACCGTGATGGCGAGATCATGGAACGGGCAGTCCTTCCCCGGGAGGAAGAGCAGCTCCGTCTTGCCGAGGTTCAGCTTGAGGTGGTGATCCGTCATCCACACTGATATGTCTGCCAGACATGCAGAGATGCGATTCGCCACCTGGTCATCAGAAGGGGGAAAGGAGAAGATTAATTGTGTGTCGTCTGCATAGCAATGATAGGAGAGACCATGTGAGGTTATGACAGAGCCAAGTGACTTGGTGTATAGCGAGAATAGGAGAGGGCCTAGAACAGAGCCCTGGGGACGCCAGTGGTGAGAGCGCGTGGTGAGGAGACAGATTCTCGCCACGCCACCTGGTAGGAGCGACCTGTCAGGTAGGACGCAATCCAAGCGTGGGCCGCGCCGGAGATGCCCAACTCGGAGAGGGTGGAGAGGAGGATCTGATGGTTCACAGTATCGAAGGCAGCCGACAGGTCTAGAAGGATGAGAGCAGAGGAGAGAGTTAGCTTTAGCAGTGCGGAGCGCCTCCGTGATACAGAGAAGAGCAGTCTCAGTTGAATGACTAGTCTTGAAACCTGACTGATTTGGATCAAGAAGGTCATTCTGAGAGAGATAGCGGGAGAGCTGGCCAAGGACGGCACGTTCAAGCGTTTTGGAGAGAAAAGAAAGAAGGGATACTGGTCTGTAGTTGTTGACATCGGAGGGATCGAGTGTAGGTTTTTTTCAGAAGGGGTGCAACTCTCGCTCTCTTGAAGACGGAAGGGACGTAGCCAGCGGTCAGGGATGAGTTGATGAGCGAGGTGAGGTAAGGAGAAGGTCTCCGGAAATGGTCTGGAGAAGAGAGGAGGGGATAGGGTCAAGCGGGCAGGTTGTTGGGCGGCCGGCCGTCACAAGACACGAGATTTCATCTGGAGAGAGAGGGGAGAAAGAGGTCAGAGCACAGGGTAGGGCAGTGTGAGCAGAACCAGCGGTATCGTTTGACTTAGCAAACGAGGATCGGATGTCGTCGACCTTCTTTTCAAAATGGTTGACGAAGTCATCTGCAGAGAGGGAGGAGGGGGGAGGGGAGGAGGATTCAGGAGGGAGGAGAAGGTGGCAAAGAGCTTCCTAGGGTTAGAGGCAGATGCTTGGAATTTAGAGTGGTAGAAAGTGGCTTTAGCAGCAGAGACAGAAGAGGAAAATGTAGAGAGGAGGGAGTGAAAGGATGCCAGGTCCGCAGGGAGGCGAGTTTTCCTCCATTTCCGCTCGGCTGCCCGGAGCCCTGTTCTGTGAGCTCGCAATGAGTCGTCTAGCCACGGAGCGGGAGGGAGGACCGAGCCGGCCTGGAGGATAGGGGACATAGAGAGTCAAAGGATGCAGAAAGGGAGGAGAGGAGGGTTGAGGAGGCAGAATCAGGAGATAGGTTGGAGAAGGTTTGAGCAGAGGGAAGAGATGATAGGATGGAAGAGGAGAGAGTAGCGGGGGAGAGAGAGCGAAGGTTGGGACGGCGCGATACCATCCGAGTAGGGGCAGTGTGGGAAGTGTTGGATGAGAGCGAGAGGGAAAAGGATACAAGGTAGTGGTCGGAGACTTGGAGGGGAGTTGCAGTGAGGTTAGTGGAAGAACAGCATCTAGTAAAGATGAGGTCGAGCGTATTGCCTGCCTTGTGAGTAGGGGGAGGTGAGAGGGTGAGGTCAAAAGAGGAGAGGAGTGGAAAGAAGGAGGCAGAGAGGAATGAGTCAAAGGTAGACGTGGGGAGGTTAAAGTCGTCCAGAACTGTGAGAGGTGAGCCGTCCTCAGGAAAGGAGCTTATCAAGGCATCAAGCTCATTGATGAACTCTCCGAGGGAACCTGGAGGGCGATAAATGATAAGGATGTTAAGCTTGAAAGGGCTGGTAACTGTGACAGCATGGAATTCAAAGGAGGCGATAGACAGATGGGTAAGGGGAGAAAGAGAGAATGACCACTTGGGAGAGATGAGGATCCCGGTGCCACCACCCCGCTGACCAGAAGCTCTCGGGGTGTGTGAGAACACGTGGGCGGACGAAGAGAGAGCAGTAGGAGTAGCAGTGTTATCTGTGGTGATCCATGTTTCCGTCAGTGCCAAGAAGTCGAGGGACTGGAGGGAGGCATAGACTGAGATGAACTCTGCCTTGTTGGCCGCAGATCGGCAGTTCCAGAGGCTACCGGAGACCTGGAACTCCACGTGGGTCGTGCGCGCTGGGACCACCAGATTAGGGTGGCCGCGGCCACGCGGTGTGGAGCGTTTGTATGGTCTGTGCAGAGAGGAGAGAACAGGGATAGACAGACACATAGTTGACAGGCTACAGAAGAGGCTACGCTAATGCAAAGGAGATTGGAATGACAAGTGGACTACACGTCTCGAATGTTCAGAAAGTTAAGCTTACGTAGCAAGAATCTTATTGACTAAAATGATTAAAATGATACAGTACTGCTGAAGTAGGCTAGCTGGCAGTGGCTGCGTTGTTGACTTTGTAGGCTAGCTGGCAGTGGCTGCGTTGTTGGCACTACACTAATCAAGTCGTTCCGTTGAGTGTGATAGTTTCTACAGTGGTGCTATTCGGGGGCTAGCTGGCTAGCTAGCAGTGTTGATTACGTTACGTTGCGTTAAAAGAACGACAATAGCTGGCTAGCTAACCTAGAAAATCGCTCTAGACTACACAATTATCTTTGATACAAAGACGGCTATGTAGCTAGCTATGTAGCTAGCTACGATCAAACAAATCAAACCGTTGTACTGTAATGAAATGAAATGAAAATGTGATACTACCTGTGGAGCGAATGCGACCGGGTTGTTGAGTGAGGAAGTTCTATTCGGTAGACGTTGGCTAGCTGTTGGCTAGCTAGCAGTGTCTCCTACGTTAAGGACGACAAATAGCTGGCTAGCTAACCTCGGTAAATTAAGATAATCACTCTAAGACTACACACTCTAAACTACACAATTATCTTGGATACGAAGACAGCAAAGACAACTATGTAGCTAGCTAACACTACACTAATCAAGTCGTTCAGTTGAGTGTAATAGTTTTTACAGTGCTGCTATTCGGAAGACGGTGGACGTTTGCTAGCTGGCTAGCTGCTGGGCAATTAGCAGTGTAGACTACGTTAGGACGACGAAATACGACAATTACGCAATTATCTTTGATACAAAGACGGCTATGTAGCTAGCTAAGAAGAAATTGCTAAGATTAGACAAATCAAACCGTTGTACTATAATGAAATGTAATGAAATGTAATGAAAAGTTATACTACCTGCAGACCGAAGCGCTCGGATGGACCGCTCGCTCCAACCCGGAAGTGAAACTGATCTCTGGAGAAACCTGTAAATAGCTGTGCAGCAACGCTCCCTATCTAACCTGACAGAGCTGGAGAGGATCTGCAGAGAAGTATGGTAGAAAGTCTTCAGATACAGGTGTGCCAAGCTTTTAGCGTCATACCCAAGAAGACTCGAGGCTGTAATTGCTAACAAAGGTGCTTCAACAAAGTACTGAGTAAAGGGTCTGAATACTTATGTAAATGTGAAGTTTATTTTTAATACATTTGCAAAAATGTCTACATCTGTTTTTGCTTGGTCATTATGGGGTATTGTATTGTGTGTATATTTATGAGGGTGAAAAATATATGTAATACCTTTTAGAATAAGGCTATAATGTAACAAAATGTGGAAAAAGTCAAGGGATCTGAATATTTTCCGAATGCACTGTATACCTGATAACCCGAATCGGATCCTGTCCTCAATTGAAGCCATTTTCTTTCCTCTGGAAAATGTGCTACTCGCTATTCTCAGTAGGGTTGTACCGTCAGTGTTTACATGGAACTATAATATTCACTGAGAAAGACTCTAGTGACTCTTACTCCCACCAGAGAGTTCTGTCTGACCGATCGTTCGCATCTCCTCCTATAGATGCTGGGACATCAATGAGGACTCCCCCTATTGGTGGATCGTAAAAGGGCCAATTGTTGTTTCTATCGGGGTGAGTAGACCCTACAGGGGTGCAGTCATACACAATGTGTCATATTTTAAAGGGAGATACTTACTCATTATAGGCCATTTATATCATGGCATTGTTAAATACTCCTTTCTGACTAGCTTGAAGGGCATTCTAGAGTACACATTATTTAAAGTGGAACTTAAAGCATTAACTACTTTGCAGATATTAAACAAACAAACAATCATAATATCAGTCAAAAATATATAATTCCCAGTTTATGCCTCAAAACCAACTTTAAGAGGTTATAAAAATAGGTTATATTTCACAAATTCCATGACGTACAGTAAGACATTGTTGGCAGAATAGATGGATGCAGTTCAATGCATAATTAATATAATTCACCAATACATTTCTTTGTAGTCCCAAAAATATCAGGTTGCAAATCACAGCTGTCCTGGTACATTGTTTGCTGCCTCCATTCAGGATGCACTGGTTCAGTTTCAATGACTCAATATTTTGAACAGAAACGTACAAATGTAACTAAAGGCTGGGAATGTCAATACAATCCAACCGAATAGGACACACAAGGCCTGCGGGCCGAATAGGACACACAAGGTCTGCGGGCCGAATAGGACACACAAGGCCTGCGGACCGAATAGGACACGCAAGGCCTGCGGGCCGAATAGGACACGCAAGGCCTGCGGGCCGAATAGGACACACAAGGTCTGCGGGCCGAATAGGACACACAAGGCCTGCCGGCCGAATAGGACACACAAGGCCTGCGGGCCGAATAGGACACACAAGGCCTGCGGGCCGAATAGGACACACAAGGCCTGCGGGCCGAATAGGACACACAAGGTCTGCGGGCCGAATAGGACACACAAGGCCTGCGGGCCGAATAGGACACACAAGGTCTGCGGGCCGAATAGGACACACAAGGCCTGCGGGCTGAATAGGACAGTATAAATGAGTCAACAGTTGAGTCATCTAGTAATTACAGCCTGATGTGCTTGCATCAGTGTATTCAAATTCAATTGTGCTGCTTTCGTGTGTCCCATTTACAGCACACAGTGGAGGGAAAGTGTACAGACTCATGCCACAGTCCTAGCTAGGCTACTGAAATGTTGTAGTCTTGAGAATGAATAACTAAAAAACTAAACCTGCAACAAAACACCATGAATAGGCCTATGACAGCAACATTTGAGCAGTAGCCTAGGCTAGCTATTCAACTACAATACATTGAGTGCACCATATAGCAATGTTGCATTCACCCGCACAAGTTCAGTGTTGCCAACTAATTTTCAGGGTAAGTTGCTAGAGGCAGGTTGATTTGTTGCTATAAGTTGCTAAATTACATTGTGATGTCATTGCGTGATAACGTAAAACTGCGTAGAATACATAATAACGTTACTCAAATTGACTGGCCATCTCTGCAAAAAATATGATTTGACATTTGTTCAGGTACAGACTCCCACTCTTTTCTGTACTTCTGGCTGTACAATTTTGATTGAGACATGTTGATTGATGTTGAAAGTTCTGTTCAATATCAAACATTAGTGACCAACTATAATCATTGGGTTTGGCTCATTGAACCCGTACTACTGTTGCCGCAGTCAGCCAACAATGATTTGCAATTTGCTGAAATTGCTGCTGGCCTGCTGCTGCCTGGGCACGAGCTGAGCGCCTGCTGCTGACATCACTCACAATGCACTTTTGCAGCCAGGCACATGTGTTGTGACTGACTGTGTGACAGAGAAAATCGCTTTTGTGTCATTTAGAGGGAAAATGCGTGCATTTTAACATTTGAGTCACCTTTCAAAAGTTGCTAAAAGTTCCAAATACATTTTTTAAAGTAGCTAAATTTGTTGCTAGGTGCTGTTTGAAAAAATAAAAAAAAGAGTTGCCAGCGTAGTCTGAAAAGTTGCTAAATCTAGCAACAAAATTGCTAAGTTGGCATCACTGCCAGTGATACTGTACATGCAGTGCAATTGAAAAAATATTACATGTTTAAAATGTTACAATGACCTATAGCTACGTTTTTGTTATTTGGAGTTAAATACTTTCGGATTAGTGTCGCAGCATATTATGCACATCTGCAAGCATCAAATCAAATTTTATTTGTCACATGCGCCGGATACAACAGGTAGACCTTACAGTGAAATAGCAGCAAATGTTGGACAAATCTTATATCTCTTTTGTTTTAATGTTACAATGCTATATACAGCATCCTATGTACATAAGTGGACATTATAAAGGGTGAATTTGTTGTGTTTTATCTATATGGCCCGTGAGCTGATTGAGTTTGACACCCCTGTGCTAGCATATCTATTTATCTATCTATTTAACAAGCTAAATAAATTTGCTAACTAGCTAGTTATGCTAAACTTGAACGACTGTTATCCACAGTTAGCATGTCTCTTAGTTGTCAATCAAATATATTTGTCATTGACCAAATGGACGGGCAGGCAGGTAAGTTCCCATTCAGTTGTCAAAACGTGGGTTGGGACAAGCATGCATGGGTAGACAAGCTGCAGAAGGGCGAGCAGGCTACTCTTCCACATCGTTTATCAGTGCAATTTTGACGCCCAACTAGCTGAAAAAGTTTGACAGGGTTTATCTAATGTTACCTCGTTAGATTTGAGCTAATCTCGCTCTGGCAAGCGTTGGTTGTTTTTGTTGTTGATGTGCATAAGCAACTGAGGGAGAGAGAGTTTACATTCTCATTGTTGTTTATTTAATAGAACTGTAAAGTTCCCAAATGTAAGAGGGATCCCTTCCTATTTACATATTTGCAGAAATCCATTCAGGTGTATTTTGTGGCTTTTGGCAAATGGGTTCTAATGATCTAAAGTCACACTGTTGCTACTGCCTGTAAACACACTTCAGTTCAAATTGAATGATGTCAGGCCCCTGTGGCAAATGGCTAATTTGCATATAGGCCTACTGTAGCTCTGATTGGCTATAGCGCACCGGTCTGTGTAGACATATGTTTTTTTAGGTTTCATTTACAGTACTGCAGTATTTTTATTTTTTTGACCTTTATTTAACCAGTTAGGCCAGGTGAGAACAAGTTCTCATTTATAACTGCGACCAGGCCAAGATAAACACAAAGCAGTGCGACAAAAAACAACGACACAGAGTTACACATGGGATAAACAAACGTACAATCACACAATAGGAAAATCTGTATGCAGTGTGTGCAAATGACGTAAGGAGGTAAGGCAATAAATAGGCCAATAGTGGCAAAGTAATTACAATTTAGCAATTTACACTGGAGTGATATACAGTGCCTTGCGAAAGTATTCGGCCCCCTTGAACTTTGCGACCTTTTGCCACATTTCAGGCTTCAAACATAAAGATATAAAACTGTATTTTTTTGTGAAGAATCAACAACAAGTGGGACACAATCATGAAGTGGAACGACATTTATTGGATATTTCAAACTTTTTTAACAAATCAAAACTGAAAAATTGGGCGTGCAAAATTATTCAGCCCCTTTACTTTCAGTGCAGCACACTCTCTCCAGAAGTTCAGTGAGGATCTCTGAATGATCCAATGTTGATCCAATGTTGACCTAAATGACTAATGACTAATGATGATACAATACAATCCACCTGTGTGTAATCAAGTCTCCGTATAAATGCACCTGCACTGTGATAGTCTCAGAGGTCCGTTAAAAGCGCAGAGAGCATCATGAAGAACAAGGACCACACCAGGCAGGTCCGAGATACTGTTGTGAAGAAGTTTAAAGCCGGATTTGGATACAAAAAGATTTCCCAAGCTTTAAACATCCCAAGGAGCACTGTGCAAGCGATAATATTGAAATGGAAGGAGTATCAGACCACTGCAAATCTACCAAGACCTGGCCATCCCTCTAAACTTTCAGCTCATACAAGGAGAAGACTGATCAGAGATGCAGCCAAGAGGCCCATGATCACTCTGGATGAACTGCAGAGATCTACAGCTGAGGTGGGAGACTCTGTCCATAGGACAACAATCAGTTGTATATTGCACGAATCTGGCCTTTATGGAAGAGTGGCAAGAAGAAAGCCATTTCTTAAAGATATCCATAAAAAGTGTCGTTTAAAGTTTGCCACAAGCCACCTGGGAGACACACCAAACATGTGGAAGAAGGTGCTCTGGTCAGATGAAACCAAAATTGAACTTTTTGGCAACAATGCAAAACGTTATGTTTGGCGTAAAAGCAACACAGCTCATCACCCTTAACACACCATCCCCACTGTCAAACATGGTGGTGGCAGCATCATGGTTTGGGCCTGCTTTTCTTCAGCAGGGACAGGGAAGATGGTTAAAATTGATGGGAAGATGGATGGAGCCAAATACAGGACCATTCTGGAAGAAAACCTGATGGAGTCTGCAAAAGACCTGAGACTGGGACGGAGATTTGTCTTCCAACAAGACAATGATCCAAAACATAAAGCAAAATCTACAATGGAATGGTTCAAAAATAAACATATCCAGGTGTTAGAATGGCCAAGTCAAAGTCCAGACCTGAATCCAATCGAGAATCTGTGGAAAGAACTGAAAACTGCTGTTCACAAATGCTCTCCATCCAACCTCACTGAGCTCGAGCTGTTTTCCAAGGAGGAATGGGAAAAAATTTCAGTCTCTCGATGTGCAAAACTGATAGAGACATACCCCAAGCGACTTACAGCTGTAATCGCAGCAAAAGGTGGCGCTACAAAGTATTAACTTAAAGGGGCTGAATAATTTTGCACGCCCAATTTTTCAGTTTTTGATTTGTTAAAAAAGTTTGAAATATCCAATAAATGTCGTTCCACTTCATGATTGTGTCCCACTTGTTGTTGATTCTTCACAAAAAAATACAGTTTTATATATTTATGTTTGAAGCCTGAAATGTGGCAAAAGGTCACAAAGTTCAAGGGGGCCGAATACTTTCGCAAGGCACTGTATGTGCAGATGAGGATGTGCAAGTAGAAATACTGGTGTGCAAAAGAGCAGAAAAACAAAAACAAATATGGGGATGAGGTAGGTAGTTGGTTATTTACAGATGGGCTGTGTACAGCTGCAGCGACCGGTAAGCTGCTCAGACAGCTCTCTGTGCCACTCTGTTCATATGATTCTAGTTTGGGTAAAGTCTCTGTGCCACTCTGTTCATATGATTCTAGTTTGGGTAAAGTCTCTGTGCCACTCTGTTCATATGATTCTAGTTTGGGTAAAGTCTCTGTGCCACTCTGTTCATATGATTCTAGTTTGGGTAAAGTCTCTGTGCCACTCTGTTCATATGATTCTAGTTTGGGGAACAGAAAACTGTATTGAGATCAAATGTTTAATTGATGAGAAAATGTGCAGAATGTCGGACAAAATCCATCTCACGCCATCTTCTCCCACTGCCGGCCAATGGGCTTCCTCTCGCTACCATATTTGGTAGTGAGTGGAAACGCCAAGCGGATGCTTCACGTTCATACATCCAGTGAAATATCCGTCTCATTGTGCTGTGGTTCCACTCAGGTGGCGCGTCGTGGAACACCTTCCATGTCACTCATTATTTTCCATAGAATGCATAGCCTTATGCCTTTACTTATGTGACAGGGAACTTGTGATTGTTTTTTGCCTACTTTTAAAGAAAGTTAATGCTTTATTCTGATATTTCTCCATTGATCTCTGTCAATTCTAGGCAGCGAAAATTGTCCTGAATCCATACCAAGTACAGATTGGTTTTCCTGTTGCCATGGCAATGCAAGTTGCAACTCAGAAAAGGAGGAATATTGTTTAGTTTAATTTATTGAATCCCCTTGGGAAGATTGTCTCCATGTTGTGTTACTGTAAAGCACTCAGACACTGTGGGTAAAAAAGGGCTTTATAAAATGATTGATACAATTTTTATTAAATCAACAGGTCAATTTCATCCTCTTTCTGAACATCATCAAAATCCTGATACAGAAACTGAACCCTCGTCTGATCCAGTTCAATAACTCTGACAACTACAGGTGAGGTATTTTTCTTCCATTCAATGATACAAGAATGGATCGATATGGGGGAGATGATTTGATTGGGCAGTTCCAATGGGAAGTTACTGTCTGGAAAAGACAGGAAGAGACAATTATAGGATACAATCTAGATTATATCTACTGTTCCATCTATTATGATGTCTGTCTGCAACAGATAAATGGGAGATCTGAGTGAAGTCAACTTTCCAAGTTTCCATTTTGAGGAGAGAGCCAGAGTCACCATAATCACTGACTGACTTAGTATTCTGAGTACCTTATGCAATGCAGAAGTAGATAATGAAGGTTGTTGCTCAGGCACATTCTGGGGTCACTGAAGTTCAGTCCATTTAGCCTACAAAGGGAAGCACAGCCGCGAGCTGCCCAGTGACACGAGCCTGCCAGGCGAGCTAATAATATGCTCGCTTCAAGGCAAGTATGCAAGCATGCATGAGAGCATCAGCAGTTCCGGACGACTGTGTGATCACGCTCTCCGTAGCCGATGTGAGTAAGACATTTAAACAGGTCAACATTCACAAGGCCACAGGGCCAGACGGATTACCAGGTCGTGTACTGCGAGCATGCGCTGACCATTTGGCAGGTGTCTTCACTGACATTTTCAACCTCTCCCTGTCCGAGTCTGTAATACCAACAGGTTTCAAGCAGACCACCATAGTGTTCTTGGGTACAGGGACTTAGGCAACCTGCCTAAATGACTCCATATGCACTCACCCCCAGGTGGTAAGGGTAGGTAATGACACATCCACCACGCTGATCCTCAACACAGGGGCCCCTGAGGGGTGCGTGCTCAGTCCCCTCCTGTACTCCCTGATCACTCATGACTGCACGGCCAGGCACGGCTCCAACACTATCATCAAGTTTACCGATGACACATCAGTGGCAGGCCTGATCACCAACAACGAGGAGACAGCCTATAGGAAGGAGGTCAGAGACCTGGTCGTGTGGTGCAAGGACAACAACCTCTCCCTCAATGTGATCAAGACAAAGGAAATGATTGTGGACTACAGGAAAAGGAGGTCCGAGCACGCCCCCATTCTCATCGACGGGGCTGTAGTGGAGCAGGTTGATAACTTCAAGTTCCATGGTGTCCACATCACCAACAAACTAACATGGTCCAAGCACACCAAGACAGTCGTGAAGAGGGCACGACAAAACCTATTCCCCCTCAGGAGACTGAAAAGATTTGGCATGGGTCCTCAGATCCTCAAAAGGTTCTACAGCTGCACCATCGAGAGCATCCTAACTGGTTGCATCACTGCCTGGTATGGCAACTGCTCAGCCTCCGACCACAGGGCACTAAACAGGGTAGTGTGTACGGCCCAGTACATCACTGGGTCCAAGCTTCCCGCCATCCAGCACCTCTATACCAGGCGGTATCAGAGGAAGGCCCAAAAAATTGTCAAAGACACCAGCCACCCTAGTCAAAGACTGCTCTCTGTTACCACACGGCAAGCGGTACCAGAGCGCCAAGTCTAGGTCCAAAAGGCTTAACAGCTACTATCCCAAAGTGTTACCCAGACCCCTCTTTTACGCTGCTACTGCTGCTCTCTGTTTATCATCTATGCATGGTCACATTATCTCTACCTACATGTACATTACATCAACTAACCGGTGCCCTCGCACACTGACTCTGTACCGGTACCCTCTGTATATAGCCTCCACATTGACTCTGTACCGGTACCCTCTGTATATAGCCTCCACATTGACTCTGTACTGGTACCCTCTGTATATAGCCTCCACATTGTCTCTGTATCGGTAACCCCTGTATATAGCCTCCACATTGTCTCTGTACCGGTACCCCCTGTATATAGCCTCCACATTGACTCTGTACCGGTACCCTCTGTATATAGCCTCCACATTGACTCTGTACTGGTACCCCCTGTATACAGTCTCCACATTGACTCTGTACTGGTACCCTCTGTATATAGCCTCCACATTGTCTCTGTATCGGTAACCCCTGTATATAGCCTCCACATTGTCTCTGTACCGGTACCCCCTGTATATAGCCTCCACATTGTCTCTGTACCGGTACCCTCTGTATATAGCCTCCACATTGACTCTGTACTGGTACCCTCTGTATATAGTCTCCACATTGACTCTGTACTGGTACCCTCTGTATATAGCCTCCACATTGACTCTGTACCGGTACCCTCTGTATATAGCCTCCACATTAACTCTGTATCGGTACCCTCTGTATATAGCCTCCACATTGACTCTGTATCGGTACCCTCTGTATATAGCCTCCACATTGACTCTGTATCGGTACCCTCTGTATAAAGCCTCCACATTAACTCTGTATCGGTACCCTCTGTATATAGCCTCCACATTGACTCTGTACCGGTACCCTCTGTATATAGCCTCCACATTGACTCTGTACCGGTACCCTCTGTATATAGCCTCCACATTGACTCTGTATCGGTACCCTCTGTATATAGCCTCCACATTGACTCTGTACCGGTACCCTCTGTATATAGCCTCCACATTGACTCTGTATCGGTACCCTCTGTATAAAGCCTCCACATTAACTCTGTATCGGTACCCTCTGTATATAGCCTCCACATTAACTCTGTATCGGTACCCTCTGTATAAAGCCTCCACATTGTCTCTGTATCGGTACCCTCTGTATATAGCCTCCACATTGACTCTGTATCGGTACCCTCTGTATAAAGCCTCCACATTAACTCTGTATCGGTACCCTCTGTATAAAGCCTCCACATTGACTCTGTATCGGTACCCTCTGTATATAGCCTCCACATTAACTCTGTATCGGTACCCTCTGTATAAAGCCTCCACATTGTCTCTGTATCGGTACCCTCTGTATATAGCCTCCACATTGACTCTGTACCGGTACCCCCTGTATATAGCCTCCACATTGACTCTGTACCGGTACCCTCTGTATATAGCCTCCACATTGACTCTGTACCGGTACCCTCTGTATAAAGCCTCCACATTGTCTCTGTATCGGTACCCTCTGTATATAGCCTCCACATTGACTCTGTATCGGTACCCTCTGTATAAAGCCTCCACATTAACTCTGTATCGGTACCCTCTGTATAAAGCCTCCACATTGACTCTGTATCGGTACCCTCTGTATATAGCCTCCACATTAACTCTGTATCGGTACCCTCTGTATAAAGCCTCCACATTGTCTCTGTATCGGTACCCTCTGTATATAGCCTCCACATTGACTCTGTACCGGTACCCCTGTATATAGCCTCCACATTGACTCTGTACCGGTACCCTCTGTATATAGCCTCCACATTGACTCTGTACCGGTACCCTCTGTATAAAGCCTCCACATTGTCTCTGTATCGGTACCCTCTGTATATAGCCTCCACATTGACTCTGTATCGGTACCCTCTGTATATAGCCTCCACACTGACTCTGTACCGGTACCCTCTGTATATAGCCTCCACATTGACTCTGTACCGGTACCCTCTGTATAAAGCCTCCACATTGACTCTGTACCGGTACCCCCTGTATATAGCCTCCACATTGACTCTGTACCGGTACCCTCTGTATATAGCCTCCACATTGACTCTGTACCGGTACCCTCTGTATAAAGCCTCACATTGTCTCTGTATCGGTACCCTCTGTATATAGCCTCCACATTGACTCTGTATCGGTACCCTCTGTATATAGCCTCCACATTGACTCTGTATCGGTACCCTCTGTATATAGCCTCCACACTGACTCTGTACTGGTACCCTCTGTATATAGCCTCCACATTGACTCTGTATCGGTACCCTCTGTATATAGCCTCCACATTGTCTCTGTATCGGTACCCCTCTGTATATAGCCTCCACATTGACTCTGTATCGGTACCCCTCTGTATATAGCCTCCACATTGACTCTGTATCGGTACCCTCTGTATATAGCCTCCACACTGACTCTGTACTGGTACCCTCTGTATATAGCCTCCACATTGACTCTGTATCGGTACCCTCTGTATATAGCCTCCACATTGACTCTGTATCGGTACCCTCTGTATATAGCCTCCACACTGACTCTGTAGCGGTACCCTCTGTATATAGTCTCTACATTGTCTCTGTACCGGTACCCTCTGTATATAGTCTCTACATTGTCTCTGTATCGGTACCCTCTGTATAAAGCCTCCACATTGACTCTGTAGCGGTACCCTCTGTATATAGTCTCTACATTGTCTCTGTAGCGGTACCCTCTGTATATAGTCTCTACATTGTCTCTGTACCGGTACCCTCTGTATATAGTCTCCACACTGACTCTGTACCGGTACCCCCTGTATATAGTCTCCACACTGACTCTGTATCGGTACCCTCTGTATAAAGCCTCCACATTGACTCTGTATCGGTACCCTCTGTATATAGCCTCCACATTAACTCTGTATCGGTACCCTCTGTATAAAGCCTCCACATTGTCTCTGTATCGGTACCCTCTGTATATAGCCTCCACATTGACTCTGTACCGGTACCCCCTGTATATAGCCTCCACATTGACTCTGTACCGGTACCCTCTGTATATAGCCTCCACATTGACTCTGTACCGGTACCCTCTGTATAAAGCCTCCACATTGTCTCTGTATCGGTACCCTCTGTATATAGCCTCCACATTGACTCTGTATCGGTACCCTCTGTATAAAGCCTCCACATTAACTCTGTATCGGTACCCTCTGTATAAAGCCTCCACATTGACTCTGTATCGGTACCCTCTGTATATAGCCTCCACATTAACTCTGTATCGGTACCCTCTGTATAAAGCCTCCACATTGTCTCTGTATCGGTACCCTCTGTATATAGCCTCCACATTGACTCTGTACCGGTACCCCCTGTATATAGCCTCCACATTGACTCTGTACCGGTACCCCCTCTGTATATAGCCTCCACATTGACTCTGTACCGGTACCTCTGTATAAAGCCTCCACATTGTCTCTGTACCGGTACCCTCTGTATATAGCCTCCACATTGACTCTGTACCGGTACCCTCTGTATAAAGCCTCCACATTGACTCTGTACCGGTACCCTCTGTATATAGCCTCCACATTGACTCTGTACCGGTACCCTCTGTATAAAGCCTCCACATTGTCTCTGTATCGGTACCCTCTGTATATAGCCTCCACATTGACTCTGTATCGGTACCCTCTGTATATAGCCTCCACACTGACTCTGTACCGGTACCCTCTGTATATAGCCTCCACATTGACTCTGTACCGGTACCCTCTGTATAAAGCCTCCACATTGACTCTGTATCGGTACCCTCTGTATAAAGCCTCCACATTGACTCTGTACCGGTACCCCCTGTATATAGCCTCCACATTGACTCTGTACCGGTACCCTCTGTATATAGCCTCCACATTGACTCTGTACCGGTACCCTCTGTATAAAGCCTCCACATTGTCTCTGTATCGGTACCCTCTGTATATAGCCTCCACATTGACTCTGTATCGGTACCCTCTGTATATAGCCTCCACATTGACTCTGTATCGGTACCCTCTGTATATAGCCTCCACACTGACTCTGTACTGGTACCCTCTGTATATAGCCTCCACATTGACTCTGTATCGGTACCCTCTGTATATAGCCTCCACATTGTCTCTGTATCGGTACCCTCTGTATATAGCCTCCACATTGACTCTGTATCGGTACCCTCTGTATATAGCCTCCACATTGACTCTGTATCGGTACCCCTCTGTATATAGCCTCCACATTGACTCTGTACTGGTACCCTCTGTATATAGCCTCCACATTGACTCTGTATCGGTACCCTCTGTATATAGCCTCCACATTGACTCTGTATCGGTACCCTCTGTATATAGCCTCCACACTGACTCTGTAGCGGTACCCTCTGTATATAGTCTCTACATTGTCTCTGTAGCGGTACCCTCTGTATATAGTCTCTACATTGTCTCTGTATCGGTACCCTCTGTATAAAGCCTCCACATTGACTCTGTAGCGGTACCCTCTGTATATAGTCTCTACATTGTCTCTGTAGCGGTACCCTCTGTATATAGTCTCTACATTGTCTCTGTACCGGTACCCTCTGTATATAGTCTCCACACTGACTCTGTACCGGTACCCCCTGTATATAGTCTCCACACTGACTCTGTACTGGTACCCCCTGTATATAGCCTCCACATTGACTCTGTACCGGTACCCTCTGTATATAGCCTCCACATTGACTCTGTACCGGTACCCTCTGTATATAGCCTCCACATTGACTCTGTACCGGTACCCTCTGTATATAGCCTCCACATTGACTCTGTACTGGTACCCTCTGTATATAGCCTCCACATTGACTCTGTACTGGTACCCCCTGTATATAGCCTCCACATTGACTCTGTACCGGTACCCTCTGTATATAGCCTCCACATTGACTCTGTACCGGTACCCCCTGTATATAGCCTCCACATTGACTCTGTACCGGTACCCCCTGTATATAGCCTCCACATTGACTCTGTATCGGTACCCCCTGTATATAGCCTCCACATTGACTCTGTATCGGTACCCTCTGTATATAGCCTCCACATTGACTCTGTACTGGTACCCCCTGTATATAGCCTCCACATTGACTCTGTACCGGTACCCTCTGTATATAGCCTCCACATTGACTCTGTATCGGTACCCTCTGTATATAGCCTCCACATTGACTCTGTATCGGTACCCTCTGTATATAGCCTCCACATTGACTCTGTATCGGTACCCCCTGTATATAGCCTCCACATTGACTCTGTACCGGTACCCCCTGTATATAGCCTCCACATTGACTCTGTACCGGTACCCCCTGTATATAGCCTCCACATTGACTCTGTACCGGTACCCCCTGTATATAGCCTCCACATTGACTCTGTACTGGTACCCTCTGTATATAGCCTCCACATTGACTCTGTACTGGTACCCCCTGTATATAGCCTCCACATTGACTCTGTACTGGTACCCTCTGTATATAGTCTCCACACTGACTCTGTACTGGTACCCTCTGTATATAGCCTCCACATTGACTCTGTACTGGTACCCCCTGTATATAGCCTCCACATTGACTCTGTACCGGTACCCCCTGTATATAGCCTCCACATTGACTCTGTACCGGTACCCCCTGTATATAGCCTCCACATTGACTCTGTACCGGTACCCCCTGTATATAGCCTCCACATTGTCTCTGTACTGGTACCCCCTGTATAAAGCCTCCACATTGACTCTGTACCGGTACCCTCTGTATAAAGCCTCCACATTGTCTCTGTACCGGTACCCTCTGTATAAAGCCTCCACATTGACTCTGTACCGGTACCCTCTGTATAAAGCCTCCACATTGTCTCTGTATCGGTACCCTCTGTATATAGCCTCCACATTGACTCTGTATCGGTACCCTCTGTATATAGCCTCCACATTGACTCTGTATCGGTACCCTCTGTATATAGCCTCCACACTGACTCTGTACTGGTACCCTCTGTATATAGCCTCCACATTGACTCTGTATCGGTACCCTCTGTATATAGCCTCCACATTGTCTCTGTATCGGTACCCTCTGTATATAGCCTCCACATTGACTCTGTATCGGTACCCTCTGTATATAGCCTCCACATTGACTCTGTATCGGTACCCTCTGTATATAGCCTCCACACTGACTCTGTACTGGTACCCTCTGTATATAGCCTCCACATTGACTCTGTATCGGTACCCTCTGTATATAGCCTCCACATTGACTCTGTATCGGTACCCTCTGTATATAGCCTCCACACTGACTCTGTAGCGGTACCCTCTGTATATAGTCTCTACATTGTCTCTGTAGCGGTACCCTCTGTATATAGTCTCTACATTGTCTCTGTATCGGTACCCTCTGTATAAAGCCTCCACATTGACTCTGTAGCGGTACCCTCTGTATATAGTCTCTACATTGTCTCTGTAGCGGTACCCTCTGTATATAGTCTCTACATTGTCTCTGTACCGGTACCCTCTGTATATAGTCTCCACACTGACTCTGTACCGGTACCCCCTGTATATAGTCTCCACACTGACTCTGTACTGGTACCCCCTGTATATAGCCTCCACATTGACTCTGTACCGGTACCCTCTGTATATAGCCTCCACATTGACTCTGTACCGGTACCCTCTGTATATAGCCTCCACATTGACTCTGTACCGGTACCCTCTGTATATAGCCTCCACATTGACTCTGTACTGGTACCCTCTGTATATAGCCTCCACATTGACTCTGTACTGGTACCCCCTGTATATAGCCTCCACATTGACTCTGTACCGGTACCCTCTGTATATAGCCTCCACATTGACTCTGTACCGGTACCCCCTGTATATAGCCTCCACATTGACTCTGTACCGGTACCCCCTGTATATAGCCTCCACATTGACTCTGTATCGGTACCCCCTGTATATAGCCTCCACATTGACTCTGTATCGGTACCCTCTGTATATAGCCTCCACATTGACTCTGTACTGGTACCCCCTGTATATAGCCTCCACATTGACTCTGTACCGGTACCCTCTGTATATAGCCTCCACATTGACTCTGTATCGGTACCCTCTGTATATAGCCTCCACATTGACTCTGTATCGGTACCCTCTGTATATAGCCTCCACATTGACTCTGTATCGGTACCCCCTGTATATAGCCTCCACATTGACTCTGTACCGGTACCCCCTGTATATAGCCTCCACATTGACTCTGTGCCGGTACCCCCTGTATATAGCCTCCACATTGACTCTGTACCGGTACCCCCTGTATATAGCCTCCACATTGACTCTGTACTGGTACCCTCTGTATATAGCCTCCACATTGACTCTGTACTGGTACCCCTGTATATAGCCTCCACATTGACTCTGTACTGGTACCCTCTGTATATAGTCTCCACACTGACTCTGTACTGGTACCCTCTGTATATAGCCTCCACATTGACTCTGTACTGGTACCCCCTGTATATAGCCTCCACATTGACTCTGTACCGGTACCCCCTGTATATAGCCTCCACATTGACTCTGTACCGGTACCCCCTGTATATAGCCTCCACATTGACTCTGTACCGGTACCCTCTGTATATAGCCTCCACATTGTCTCTGTACTGGTACCCCATCTATATAGCCTCCACATTGACTCTGTACTGGTACCCTCTGTATATAGTCTCCACACTGACTCTGTACTGGTACCCCCTGTATATAGCCTCCACATTGACTCTGTACCGGTACCCCCTGTATATAGCCTCCACATTGACTCTGTACTGGTACCCTCTGTATATAGCCTCCACATTGACTCTGTACTGGTACCCCCTGTATATAGCCTCCACATTGACTCTGTACTGGTACCCTCTGTATATAGTCTCCACACTGACTCTGTACTGGTACCCTCTGTATATAGCCTCCACATTGACTCTGTACTGGTACCCCCTGTATATAGCCTCCACATTGACTCTGTACCGGTACCCCCTGTATATAGCCTCCACATTGACTCTGTACCGGTACCCCCTGTATATAGCCTCCACATTGACTCTGTACCGGTACCCTCTGTATATAGCCTCCACATTGACTCTGTACTGGTACCCTCTGTATATAGTCTCCACACTGACTCTGTACTGGTACCCTCTGTATATAGCCTCCACATTGACTCTGTACTGGTACCCCCTGTATATAGCCTCCACATTGACTCTGTACCGGTACCCCCTGTATATAGCCTCCACATTGACTCTGTACCGGTACCCTCTGTATATAGCCTCCACATTGTCTCTGTACTGGTACCCTCTGTATATAGCCTCCACATTGACTCTGTACCGGTACCCTCTGTATATAGCCTCCACATTGACTCTGTACTGGTACCCTCTGTATATAGTCTCCACACTGACTCTGTACTGGTACCCTCTGTATATAGCCTCCACATTGACTCTGTACTGGTACCCCCTGTATATAGCCTCCACATTGACTCTGTACCGGTACCCCCTGTATATAGCCTCCACATTGACTCTGTACCGGTACCCTCTGTATATAGCCTCCACATTGACTCTGTACCGGTACCCTCTGTATATAGCCTCCATATTGTCTCTGTACTGGTACCCCCTGTATATAGCCTCCACATTGACTCTGTACCGGTACCCCCTGTATATAGCCTCCACATTGTCTCTGTACCGGTACCCCCTGTATATAGCCTCCACATTGTCTCTGTACTGGTACCCCCTGTATATAGCCTCCACATTGTCTCTGTACTGGTACCCCCTGTATATAGCCTCCACATTGACTCTGTACCGGTACCCTCTGTATATAACCTCCACATTGACTCTGTACCGGTACTCCCTGTATATAGCCTCCACATTGACTCTGTACCGGTACCCTCTGTATATAGCCTCCATATTGTCTCTGTACTGGTACCCCCTGTATATAGCCTCCACATTGACTCTGTACCGGTACCCCCTGTATATAGCCTCCACATTGTCTCTGTACCGGTACCCCCTGTATATAGCCTCCACATTGTCTCTGTACTGGTACCCCCTGTATATAGCCTCCACATTGTCTCTGTACTGGTACCCCCTGTATATAGCCTCCACATTGTCTCTGTACTGGTACCCCCTGTATATAGCCTCCACATTGACTCTGTACTGGTACCCCCTGTATATAGCCTCCACATTGACTCTGTACTGGTACCCCCTGTATATAGCCTCCACATTGTCTCTGTACTGGTACCCCCTGTATATAGCCTCCACATTGTCTCTGTACTGGTACCCCCTGTATATAGCCTCCACATTGACTCTGTACTGGTACCCCCTGTATATAGCCTCCACATTGTCTCTGTACTGGTACCCCCTGTATATAGCCTCCACATTGTCTCTGTACCGGTACCCTCTGTATATAGCCTCCACATTGACTCTGTATCGGTACCCTCTGTATAAAGCCTCCACATTAACTCTGTATCGGTACCCTCTGTATATAGCCTCCACATTGACTCTGTACCGGTACCCTCTGTATATAGCCTCCACATTGACTCTGTACCGGTACCCTCTGTATATAGCCTCCACATTGACTCTGTATCGGTACCCTCTGTATATAGCCTCCACATTGACTCTGTACCGGTACCCTCTGTATATAGCCTCCACATTGACTCTGTATCGGTACCCTCTGTATAAAGCCTCCACATTAACTCTGTATCGGTACCCTCTGTATATAGCCTCCACATTAACTCTGTATCGGTACCCTCTGTATAAAGCCTCCACATTGTCTCTGTATCGGTACCCTCTGTATATAGCCTCCACATTGACTCTGTATCGGTACCCTCTGTATAAAGCCTCCACATTAACTCTGTATCGGTACCCTCTGTATAAAGCCTCCACATTGACTCTGTATCGGTACCCTCTGTATATAGCCTCCACATTAACTCTGTATCGGTACCCTCTGTATAAAGCCTCCACATTGTCTCTGTATCGGTACCCTCTGTATATAGCCTCCACATTGACTCTGTACCGGTACCCCCTGTATATAGCCTCCACATTGACTCTGTACGGTACCCTCTGTATATAGCCTCCACATTGACTCTGTACCGGTACCCTCTGTATAAAGCCTCCACATTGTCTCTGTATCGGTACCCTCTGTATATAGCCTCCACATTGACTCTGTATCGGTACCCTCTGTATAAAGCCTCCACATTAACTCTGTATCGGTACCCTCTGTATAAAGCCTCCACATTGACTCTGTATCGGTACCCTCTGTATATAGCCTCCACATTAACTCTGTATCGGTACCCTCTGTATAAAGCCTCCACATTGTCTCTGTATCGGTACCCTCTGTATATAGCCTCCACATTGACTCTGTACCGGTACCCCCTGTATATAGCCTCCACATTGACTCTGTACCGGTACCCTCTGTATATAGCCTCCACATTGACTCTGTACCGGTACCCTCTGTATAAAGCCTCCACATTGTCTCTGTATCGGTACCCTCTGTATATAGCCTCCACATTGACTCTGTATCGGTACCCTCTGTATATAGCCTCCACACTGACTCTGTACCGGTACCCTCTGTATATAGCCTCCACATTGACTCTGTACCGGTACCCTCTGTATAAAGCCTCCACATTGACTCTGTACCGGTACCCCCTGTATATAGCCTCCACATTGACTCTGTACCGGTACCCTCTGTATATAGCCTCCACATTGACTCTGTACCGGTACCCTCTGTATAAAGCCTCCACATTGTCTCTGTATCGGTACCCTCTGTATATAGCCTCCACATTGACTCTGTATCGGTACCCTCTGTATATAGCCTCCACATTGACTCTGTATCGGTACCCTCTGTATATAGCCTCCACACTGACTCTGTACTGGTACCCTCTGTATATAGCCTCCACATTGACTCTGTATCGGTACCCTCTGTATATAGCCTCCACATTGTCTCTGTATCGGTACCCTCTGTATATAGCCTCCACATTGACTCTGTATCGGTACCCTCTGTATATAGCCTCCACATTGACTCTGTATCGGTACCCTCTGTATATAGCCTCCACACTGACTCTGTACTGGTACCCTCTGTATATAGCCTCCACATTGACTCTGTATCGGTACCCTCTGTATATAGCCTCCACATTGACTCTGTATCGGTACCCTCTGTATATAGCCTCCACACTGACTCTGTAGCGGTACCCTCTGTATATAGTCTCTACATTGTCTCTGTAGCGGTACCCTCTGTATATAGTCTCTACATTGTCTCTGTATCGGTACCCTCTGTATAAAGCCTCCACATTGACTCTGTAGCGGTACCCTCTGTATATAGTCTCTACATTGTCTCTGTAGCGGTACCCTCTGTATATAGTCTCTACATTGTCTCTGTACCGGTACCCTCTGTATATAGTCTCCACACTGACTCTGTACCGGTACCCCCTGTATATAGTCTCCACACTGACTCTGTATCGGTACCCTCTGTATAAAGCCTCCACATTGACTCTGTATCGGTACCCTCTGTATATAGCCTCCACATTAACTCTGTATCGGTACCCTCTGTATAAAGCCTCCACATTGTCTCTGTATCGGTACCCTCTGTATATAGCCTCCACATTGACTCTGTACCGGTACCCCCTGTATATAGCCTCCACATTGACTCTGTACCGGTACCCTCTGTATATAGCCTCCACATTGACTCTGTACCGGTACCCTCTGTATAAAGCCTCCACATTGTCTCTGTATCGGTACCCTCTGTATATAGCCTCCACATTGACTCTGTATCGGTACCCTCTGTATAAAGCCTCCACATTAACTCTGTATCGGTACCCTCTGTATAAAGCCTCCACATTGACTCTGTATCGGTACCCTCTGTATATAGCCTCCACATTAACTCTGTATCGGTACCCTCTGTATAAAGCCTCCACATTGTCTCTGTATCGGTACCCTCTGTATATAGCCTCCACATTGACTCTGTACCGGTACCCCCTGTATATAGCCTCCACATTGACTCTGTACCGGTACCCTCTGTATATAGCCTCCACATTGACTCTGTACGGTACCCTCTGTATAAAGCCTCCACATTGTCTCTGTATCGGTACCCTCTGTATATAGCCTCCACATTGACTCTGTATCGGTACCCTCTGTATATAGCCTCCACACTGACTCTGTACCGGTACCCTCTGTATATAGCCTCACATTGACTCTGTACCGGTACCCTCTGTATAAAGCCTCCACATTGACTCTGTACCGGTACCCTCTGTATATAGCCTCCACATTGACTCTGTACCGGTACCCTCTGTATAAAGCCTCCACATTGTCTCTGTATCGGTACCCTCTGTATATAGCCTCCACATTGACTCTGTATCGGTACCCTCTGTATATAGCCTCCACACTGACTCTGTACCGGTACCCTCTGTATATAGCCTCCACATTGACTCTGTACCGGTACCCTCTGTATAAAGCCTCCACATTGACTCTGTATCGGTACCCTCTGTATAAAGCCTCCACATTGACTCTGTACCGGTACCCCCTGTATATAGCCTCCACATTGACTCTGTACCGGTACCCTCTGTATATAGCCTCCACATTGACTCTGTACCGGTACCCTCTGTATAAAGCCTCCACATTGTCTCTGTATCGGTACCCTCTGTATATAGCCTCCACATTGACTCTGTATCGGTACCCTCTGTATATAGCCTCCACATTGACTCTGTATCGGTACCCTCTGTATATAGCCTCCACACTGACTCTGTACTGGTACCCTCTGTATATAGCCTCCACATTGACTCTGTATCGGTACCCTCTGTATATAGCCTCCACATTGTCTCTGTATCGGTACCCTCTGTATATAGCCTCCACATTGACTCTGTATCGGTACCCTCTGTATATAGCCTCCACATTGACTCTGTATCGGTACCCTCTGTATATAGCCTCCACACTGACTCTGTACTGGTACCCTCTGTATATAGCCTCCACATTGACTCTGTATCGGTACCCTCTGTATATAGCCTCCACATTGACTCTGTATCGGTACCCTCTGTATATAGCCTCCACACTGACTCTGTAGCGGTACCCTCTGTATATAGTCTCTACATTGTCTCTGTAGCGGTACCCTCTGTATATAGTCTCTACATTGTCTCTGTATCGGTACCCTCTGTATAAAGCCTCCACATTGACTCTGTAGCGGTACCCTCTGTATATAGTCTCTACATTGTCTCTGTAGCGGTACCCTCTGTATATAGTCTCTACATTGTCTCTGTACCGGTACCCTCTGTATATAGTCTCCACACTGACTCTGTACCGGTACCCCCCTGTATATAGTCTCCACACTGACTCTGTACTGGTACCCCTGTATATAGCCTCCACATTGACTCTGTACCGGTACCCTCTGTATATAGCCTCCACATTGACTCTGTACCGGTACCCTCTGTATATAGCCTCCACATTGACTCTGTACCGGTACCCTCTGTATATAGCCTCCACATTGACTCTGTACTGGTACCCTCTGTATATAGCCTCCACATTGACTCTGTACTGGTACCCCTGTATATAGCCTCCACATTGACTCTGTACCGGTACCCTCTGTATATAGCCTCCACATTGACTCTGTACCGGTACCCCCTGTATATAGCCTCCACATTGACTCTGTACCGGTACCCCTGTATATAGCCTCCACATTGACTCTGTATCGGTACCCCCTGTATATAGCCTCCACATTGACTCTGTATCGGTACCCTCTGTATATAGCCTCCACATTGACTCTGTACTGGTACCCCCTGTATATAGCCTCCACATTGACTCTGTACCGGTACCCTCTGTATATAGCCTCCACATTGACTCTGTATCGGTACCCTCTGTATATAGCCTCCACATTGACTCTGTATCGGTACCCTCTGTATATAGCCTCCACATTGACTCTGTATCGGTACCCCCTGTATATAGCCTCCACATTGACTCTGTACCGGTACCCCCTGTATATAGCCTCCACATTGACTCTGTACCGGTACCCCTGTATATAGCCTCCACATTGACTCTGTACGGTACCCCTGTATATAGCCTCCACATTGACTCTGTACTGGTACCCTCTGTATATAGCCTCCACATTGACTCTGTACTGGTACCCCTGTATATAGCCTCCACATTGACTCTGTACTGGTACCCTCTGTATATAGTCTCCACACTGACTCTGTACTGGTACCCTCTGTATATAGCCTCCACATTGACTCTGTACTGGTACCCCCTGTATATAGCCTCCACATTGACTCTGTACCGGTACCCCTGTATATAGCCTCCACATTGACTCTGTACCGGTACCCCCTGTATATAGCCTCCACATTGACTCTGTACCGGTACCCCTGTATATAGCCTCCACATTGTCTCTGTACTGGTACCCCCTGTATAAAGCCTCCACATTGACTCTGTACCGGTACCCTCTGTATAAAGCCTCCACATTGTCTCTGTACCGGTACCCTCTGTATAAAGCCTCCACATTGACTCTGTACCGGTACCCTCTGTATAAAGCCTCCACATTGTCTCTGTATCGGTACCCTCTGTATATAGCCTCCACATTGACTCTGTATCGGTACCCTCTGTATATAGCCTCCACATTGACTCTGTATCGGTACCCTCTGTATATAGCCTCCACACTGACTCTGTACTGGTACCCTCTGTATATAGCCTCCACATTGACTCTGTATCGGTACCCTCTGTATATAGCCTCCACATTGTCTCTGTATCGGTGCCCTCTGTATATAGCCTCCACATTGACTCTGTATCGGTACCCTCTGTATATAGCCTCCACATTGACTCTGTATCGGTACCCTCTGTATATAGCCTCCACACTGACTCTGTACTGGTACCCTCTGTATATAGCCTCCACATTGACTCTGTATCGGTACCCTCTGTATATAGCCTCCACATTGACTCTGTATCGGTACCCTCTGTATATAGCCTCCACACTGACTCTGTAGCGGTACCCTCTGTATATAGTCTCTACATTGTCTCTGTAGCGGTACCCTCTGTATATAGTCTCTACATTGTCTCTGTATCGGTACCCTCTGTATAAAGCCTCCACATTGACTCTGTAGCGGTACCCTCTGTATATAGTCTCTACATTGTCTCTGTAGCGGTACCCTCTGTATATAGTCTCTACATTGTCTCTGTACCGGTACCCTCTGTATATAGTCTCCACACTGACTCTGTACCGGTACCCCCTGTATATAGTCTCCACACTGACTCTGTACTGGTACCCCCTGTATATAGCCTCCACATTGACTCTGTACCGGTACCCTCTGTATATAGCCTCCACATTGACTCTGTACCGGTACCCTCTGTATATAGCCTCCACATTGACTCTGTACCGGTACCCTCTGTATATAGCCTCCACATTGACTCTGTACTGGTACCCTCTGTATATAGCCTCCACATTGACTCTGTACTGGTACCCCCTGTATATAGCCTCCACATTGACTCTGTACCGGTACCCCCTGTATATAGCCTCCACATTGACTCTGTACCGGTACCCCTGTATATAGCCTCCACATTGACTCTGTACCGGTACCCCCTGTATATAGCCTCCACATTGACTCTGTATCGGTACCCCCTGTATATAGCCTCCACATTGACTCTGTATCGGTACCCTCTGTATATAGCCTCCACATTGACTCTGTACTGGTACCCCTGTATATAGCCTCCACATTGACTCTGTACCGGTACCCTCTGTATATAGCCTCCACATTGACTCTGTATCGGTACCCTCTGTATATAGCCTCCACATTGACTCTGTATCGGTGCCCTCTGTATATAGCCTCCACATTGACTCTGTATCGGTACCCCTGTATATAGCCTCCACATTGACTCTGTACCGGTACCCCCTGTATATAGCCTCCACATTGACTCTGTACCGGTACCCCTGTATATAGCCTCCACATTGACTCTGTACCGGTACCCCCTGTATATAGCCTCCACATTGACTCTGTACTGGTACCCTCTGTATATAGCCTCCACATTGACTCTGTACTGGTACCCCTGTATATAGCCTCCACATTGACTCTGTACTGGTACCCTCTGTATATAGTCTCCACACTGACTCTGTACTGGTACCCTCTGTATATAGCCTCCACATTGACTCTGTACTGGTACCCCCTGTATATAGCCTCCACATTGACTCTGTACCGGTACCCCCTGTATATAGCCTCCACATTGACTCTGTACCGGTACCCCCTGTATATAGCCTCCACATTGACTCTGTACCGGTACCCTCTGTATATAGCCTCCACATTGTCTCTGTACTGGTACCCCATCTATATAGCCTCCACATTGACTCTGTACTGGTACCCTCTGTATATAGTCTCCACACTGACTCTGTACTGGTACCCCCTGTATATAGCCTCCACATTGACTCTGTACCGGTACCCCCTGTATATAGCCTCCACATTGACTCTGTACTGGTACCCTCTGTATATAGCCTCCACATTGACTCTGTACTGGTACCCCCTGTATATAGCCTCCACATTGACTCTGTACTGGTACCCTCTGTATATAGTCTCCACACTGACTCTGTATTGGTACCCTCTGTATATAGCCTCCACATTGACTCTGTACTGGTACCCCCTGTATATAGCCTCCACATTGACTCTGTACCGGTACCCTCTGTATATAGCCTCCACACTGACTCTGTAGCGGTACCCTCTGTATATAGTCTCTACATTGTCTCTGTAGCGGTACCCTCTGTATATAGTCTCTACATTGTCTCTGTATCGGTACCCTCTGTATAAAGCCTCCACATTGACTCTGTAGCGGTACCCTCTGTATATAGTCTCTACATTGTCTCTGTAGCGGTACCCTCTGTATATAGTCTCTACATTGTCTCTGTACCGGTACCCTCTGTATATAGTCTCCACACTGACTCTGTACCGGTACCCCCTGTATATAGTCTCCACACTGACTCTGTACTGGTACCCCCTGTATATAGCCTCCACATTGACTCTGTACCGGTACCCTCTGTATATAGCCTCCACATTGACTCTGTACCGGTACCCTCTGTATATAGCCTCCACATTGACTCTGTACCGGTACCCTCTGTATATAGCCTCCACATTGACTCTGTACTGGTACCCTCTGTATATAGCCTCCACATTGACTCTGTACTGGTACCCCTGTATATAGCCTCCACATTGACTCTGTACCGGTACCCTCTGTATATAGCCTCCACATTGACTCTGTACCGGTACCCCCTGTATATAGCCTCCACATTGACTCTGTACCGGTACCCCTGTATATAGCCTCCACATTGACTCTGTATCGGTACCCCCTGTATATAGCCTCCACATTGACTCTGTATCGGTACCCTCTGTATATAGCCTCCACATTGACTCTGTACTGGTACCCCTGTATATAGCCTCCACATTGACTCTGTACCGGTACCCTCTGTATATAGCCTCCACATTGACTCTGTATCGGTACCCTCTGTATATAGCCTCCACATTGACTCTGTATCGGTACCCTCTGTATATAGCCTCCACATTGACTCTGTATCGGTACCCCCTGTATATAGCCTCCACATTGACTCTGTACCGGTACCCCTGTATATAGCCTCCACATTGACTCTGTACCGGTACCCCTGTATATAGCCTCCACATTGACTCTGTACCGGTACCCCCTGTATATAGCCTCCACATTGACTCTGTACTGGTACCCTCTGTATATAGCCTCCACATTGACTCTGTACTGGTACCCCCTGTATATAGCCTCCACATTGACTCTGTACTGGTACCCTCTGTATATAGTCTCCACACTGACTCTGTACTGGTACCCTCTGTATATAGCCTCCACATTGACTCTGTACTGGTACCCCCTGTATATAGCCTCCACATTGACTCTGTACCGGTACCCCCTGTATATAGCCTCCACATTGACTCTGTACCGGTACCCCCTGTATATAGCCTCCACATTGACTCTGTACCGGTACCCTCTGTATATAGCCTCCACATTGTCTCTGTACTGGTACCCCATCTATATAGCCTCCACATTGACTCTGTACTGGTACCCTCTGTATATAGTCTCCACACTGACTCTGTACTGGTACCCCTGTATATAGCCTCCACATTGACTCTGTACCGGTACCCCCTGTATATAGCCTCCACATTGACTCTGTACTGGTACCCTCTGTATATAGCCTCCACATTGACTCTGTACTGGTACCCCTGTATATAGCCTCCACATTGACTCTGTACTGGTACCCTCTGTATATAGTCTCCACACTGACTCTGTATTGGTACCCTCTGTATATAGCCTCCACATTGACTCTGTACTGGTACCCCTGTATATAGCCTCCACATTGACTCTGTACCGGTACCCCCTGTATATAGCCTCCACATTGACTCTGTACCGGTACCCCCTGTATATAGCCTCCACATTGACTCTGTACCGGTACCTCTGTATATAGCCTCCACATTGACTCTGTACTGGTACCCTCTGTATATAGTCTCCACACTGACTCTGTACTGGTACCCTCTGTATATAGCCTCCACATTGACTCTGTACTGGTACCCCCTGTATATAGCCTCCACATTGACTCTGTACCGGTACCCCCTGTATATAGCCTCCACATTGACTCTGTACCGGTACCCTCTGTATATAGCCTCCACATTGTCTCTGTACTGGTACCCTCTGTATATAGCCTCCACATTGACTCTGTACCGGTACCCTCTGTATATAGCCTCCACATTGACTCTGTACTGGTACCCTCTGTATATAGTCTCCACACTGACTCTGTACTGGTACCCTCTGTATATAGCCTCCACATTGACTCTGTACTGGTACCCCTGTATATAGCCTCCACATTGACTCTGTACCGGTACCCCTGTATATAGCCTCCACATTGACTCTGTACCGGTACCCTCTGTATATAGCCTCCACATTGACTCTGTACCGGTACCCTCTGTATATAGCCTCCATATTGTCTCTGTACTGGTACCCCTGTATATAGCCTCCACATTGACTCTGTACCGGTACCCCCTGTATATAGCCTCCACATTGTCTCTGTACCGGTACCCCCTGTATATAGCCTCCACATTGTCTCTGTACTGGTACCCCTGTATATAGCCTCCACATTGTCTCTGTACTGGTACCCCTGTATATAGCCTCCACATTGACTCTGTACCGGTACCCTCTGTATATAACCTCCACATTGACTCTGTACCGGTACTCCTGTATATAGCCTCCACATTGACTCTGTACCGGTACCCTCTGTATATAGCCTCCATATTGTCTCTGTACTGGTACCCCCTGTATATAGCCTCCACATTGACTCTGTACCGGTACCCCTGTATATAGCCTCCACATTGTCTCTGTACCGGTACCCCTGTATATAGCCTCCACATTGTCTCTGTACTGGTACCCCTGTATATAGCCTCCACATTGTCTCTGTACTGGTACCCCCTGTATATAGCCTCCACATTGTCTCTGTACTGGTACCCCTGTATATAGCCTCCACATTGACTCTGTACTGGTACCCCTGTATATAGCCTCCACATTGACTCTGTACTGGTACCCCTGTATATAGCCTCCACATTGTCTCTGTACTGGTACCCCCTGTATATAGCCTCCACATTGTCTCTGTACTGGTACCCCTGTATATAGCCTCCACATTGACTCTGTACTGGTACCCCTGTATATAGCCTCCACATTGTCTCTGTACCGGTACCCTCTGTATATAGCCTCCACATTGACTCTGTACTGGTACCCCCTGTATATAGCCTCCACATTGACTCTGTACTGGTACCCCCTGTATATAGCCTCCACATTGTCTCTGTACCGGTACCCCCTGTATATAGCCTCCACACTGACTCTGTACCGGTACCCTCTGTATATAGCCTCCACATTGACTCTGTACTGGTACCCCCTGTATATAGCCTCCACATTGTCTCTGTACCGGTACCCCCTGTATATAGCCTCCACACTGACTCTGTACCGGTACCCCCTGTATATAGCCTCCACATTGACTCTGTACTGGTACCCCCTGTATATAGCCTCCACATTGACTCTGTACTGGTACCCCCTGTATATAGCCTCCACATTGTCTCTGTACCGGTACCCCCTGTATAAAGCCTGGCTATTGATATTTTACTGCTGCTGTTTAATTATTTGTTACTTTTATTTTATATGTTTTTTACTTCAGTAAAAAATTGATAACCAACAAGTTAAGAAAAATGTGTTAAGGGCTTGTAAGTAAGCATTTCACTGTAAGGTCTACACCTGTTGTATTCAGCACGTGACAAATAATCTTTGATTTAGACGATTACTGAAGGGAACGGTCTACTCAGTGGCTTGGCTGCTGCATGGCGCTGGTTAAATGTAGTACATTTCAGCAATTAGAGAGAGAACGTGTACGAATTGTAAAGCACTTTTCATGTACACTGTTGGGTGCTTTTAGAGAGTTCAGAAACAGGCCTCTTATGAAGAGCAGTTTTAATGAGCTAGGAGGCTTCCTATACAGGCAAAACTGCATCCAACTTTGAACTGGAGTCAATTTACTTAAATGAACTGAAATCAAATGATCAGTTCATTTAAGTACATTTCCATTCAGCTCACTTCAGGTCCTCTAGTTCATTTCATGTGGATGTCTGTCTGCTACCTTCTGTAATCATAGCTGGATTTCACTTCTAAAACACACATTGCACCACCTTTAACTTTCCCTCACAGATCTGAGAGCACTAACAGGTGAAAACAATGATGGAAAATCAACCTATTACTTACCTATCCAGTCTCTTGATATCCAGGAAGGAGCGTAGTCAAGGGCTGAAGGAAACATGTTTTTGTAATGGAATGCTTCCGATGTGGGCAAGGTCTAATTCACCCACCTGGAACCTACACCACTTCACCACTCAAGAGGCTTAGTAGATGAATACCTTATTGGAGGGCAGTGCAGAGTAATTGGCTAGAGCCTTGAAAGCCCTCATGCATATGTAGGCCCTATTATATTCTCAAAGGTCAGTGAAGTAGACTTTAAAAAAGACATGAACACCTATAATATGATACCAGTATTTTCCCACTCGTAAATTACTTTGAAATGCATTCTTGTACACAATCATATTTACTCCAACATTTCGCTCCACCCGCTAAATTTGTGTATGCGACCAATACATTTGATAAACATGAACACCCCCAGAGCTTATTACTCAAACGTATTTTCTCTTCCCTCTCTGCTAGACGGCTGACTAAGTCAACCCTGCTCCTCATCCCCCTCTTCGGGACCCCCTACATGGTGTTTAACTTCCTACCTGACTACTTCAATGTTAGCGTGCGCCTCTGGTTCGAGCTCTGCATGGGGTCCTTTCAGGTACTCTGACCCCCCCCCACACACACACACACACACACACACACACCAGGATTTCCGATGGAAAATGTGGGCTCCGGACACTTGACCGGAAGCCTTTACATTTACTGGTCATTTAAGAAATGTACCGGATCCATATTGGTTGGGCAACCTGAGGGGCATCCACTCACTGTGCTCAAAATTCCAGAAGTCACATTTACTTTATGGAAATTCATCTTAACACAAAATATAACAGCGTGCGGCATTCTAACCGAATTCTGATGAGCAATTTGAAGACGTTAGAATAAATAGGTGGGGCATCAATAAAGATAGGGAAGCTAGAAGTTCCCTAAATAGCTTACTCCTCTATACATAAACAAATATAATCATTCAAAATAGGCTACTACACCAGAAAGCATGATTTGGACACAGAGGATCATTGGCTTATTTATTTTTTTAAAGCTGCCGGTTGTTTTAGATCGCATAGCCTACAGTCGGAAGGGCATGCAATTTGGCCAGAGCGCTCGGCAAATACCAAATAGAAAAACAGTTTGGAAAGCGAAATGGCTATTTCTGTAAATATAAGAATGAAAAGACTCGGTCTTTTAATAAGCAAAATTCGCAATTTAATTGAGCGAAAAGTAGCTTCTTATTGGCACCAGCGGAGAACATCGGCTATGCCCCCCTCGGCGAGTGAAGCCTGTCTAGTTGCCTATGCGAGTTTCAATTTACCATTTGGAAAAAAAAGAGTATTTTTACACACCAATGCTTTTAGAATTGTTGTGCACTGATGTGTCTTATTGAGGCACGTTACACTCTCGCTACAGCGACTGCTATTTCAGTCAATGAATGGGCTAAAATGCATTATTTCGCAATGGATTTTTTCCCCTCGTCTCCTGGACAACAATTAATTCATCTGCTTTTATTTTTAATAGATTAAAAGCCAGCCATTACCGGATAAAGAAAACACTGACAGTCTTATGAAGTGGATATGTTGCCTCAAAATGTGTTGTGGCATGTACATCGTATGTAATGAATATTTATATAAATCTAATTTACATAAATTATTCCTGGGATGGATAGCACTTTTACAGTCTGTAAAAAAAGGCATCAGAATATTAAAAAAGAGCAGTTACTTACATGAACAATTCTCAAGCTATGTAAAGCCTGATAATCATAGCATATTCGTTTTTCATTTGGCCTTTTACATAACTTATAAAAAATCTGATCAAATAAAATTGGATAACATCCCCAAAAATGTTTTCAAGCTATCACTTGCTCTGCCCAATCATGCCCTCTAGAATGCTCCTCTCCCTCTGTAAGATCAAGTGCTTGATAGAGGGAGACAGCCCGGGCTAGTGGACCAGACAGCTCCGTAGAAACACTTGATTGTCAATATTTTATCCAAGGTCACATGAGGCTAGGGTCTGATCACTTCCAAAACAATGGTCATGTGGTTTGGTAAAAAGAATGCCTTTTTCCCCACCAGTGTGATTACTACTTCTAAGGGTTTAGAGCTTGAGGTAGTCACCTCATACAAGTACTTGTGAGTATGGCTAGACAGTACTCTTAGCACATAGCCAAGCCGCAGGCTAAGATTAAATCTAGACTTGGTGTCCTCAAACTTAATTGTTCCTTTTTCACCTCAGCTGCCAAACTAACCCTGATTCAGAACGGAGTGCTCGGTTTGGGGTGTAGGCTTTGAGCACAGCCTGAAGGTAGGGAGGAGAAGTTCCTCTTGTTGCTCCGTAGTCAAGCACCATGGTCTCGTACTAGATGTGAGCATCGATTGGAAGCCAGTGGAGTGTGCGGAGGAGCGGGTGCCATGGGAGAAAAGTAGTAGAGTGTCAACCGCATAGCAGTGATAGGAGAGACCATGTGAGGATGATAGGAGAGACCATGTGAGGATGATAGGAGAGACCATGTGAGGATGATAGGAGAGACCATTTGAGGATGATAGGAGAGACCATGTGAGGATGATAGGAGAGACCATGTGAGGATGATAGGAGAGACCATGTGAGGATGATAGGAGAGACCATGTGAGAATGATAGGAGAGACCATGTGAGGATGATAGGAGAGACCATGTGAGGATGATAGGAGAGACCATGTGAGGATGATAGGAGAGACCAGAGGATGATAGGAGAGACCATGTGAGGATGATAGGAGAGACCATGTGAGGATGATAGGAGAGACCATGTGAGAATGATAGGAGAGACCATGTGAGGATGATAGGAGAGACCATGTGAGGATGATAGGAGAGACCATGTGAGGATGATAGGAGAGACCATGTGAGGATGATAGGAGAGACCATTTGAGGATGATAGGAGAGACCATGTGAGGATGATAGGAGAGACCATGTGAGGATGATAGGAGAGACCATGTGAGGATGATAGGAGAGACCATGTGAGAATGATAGGAGAGACCATGTGAGGATGATAGGAGAGACCATGTGAGGATGATAGGAGAGACCATGTGAGGATGATAGGAGAGACCATGTGAGGATGATAGGAGAGACCATGTGAGGATGATAGGAGAGACCATGTGAGGATGATAGGAGAGACCATGTGAGAATGATAGGAGAGACCATGTGAGGATGATAGGAGAGACCATGAGGATGATAGGAGAGACCATGTGAGGATGATAGGAGAGACCATGTGAGGATGATAGGAGAGACCATGTGAGAATGATAGGAGAGACCATGTGAGGATGATAGGAGAGACCATGTGAGGATGATAGGAGAGACCATGTGAGAATGATAGGAGACCATGTGAGAATGATAGGAGACCATGTGAGGATGATAGGAGAGACCATGTGAGGATGATAGGAGAGACCATGTGAGGATGATAGGAGAGACCATGTGAGGATGATAGGAGAGACCATGTGAGGATGATAGGAGAGACCATGTGAGGATGATAGGAGAGACCATGTGAGGATGCGAGAAGAGGACTCCTGTGTGGAGCATGGCACTTGCAATGCTAGGGTTGTGGGTTCAATTCCCACAGGGGACCTGAGCCCTGGGGGACACCAGTAGTGAGAGTATATGGAGCAGACACAGAAGAAGTGGTAGAAGTGGCCTGCGAGGTAGGATGCAGAGCCAGGGTGGTGAGGAGGTTCTGATGGTTCACTGTGTTGAAGGCAGGAGGATGAGGAAAGAGAGTTGTCTTTGGCAGTGCGGAGAGCCTCCATGACACAGAAGGCCGGTCTCAGTTGAGTGACCTGTCTTGTAAACATCTAAATTGCAGGCTTCTGCCTCCAACCTCTTTCCACCTTCTCCTAACCAGTCAGGTTACATTCAAGAAGATTGTGTTTTGGAAAGAAAATAGAGAAGGTCTGTAGGTTTTCACATCAGATGAGTTGCTGGAGGGGAGCCTTGTGAGTTTCTTGAGGGGAACGACTCGGGACATTTTGAAGTCCGAGGGGAAGCAGCCAGTGGTCAGAGATGAGCTGATGAGGGAAGTGAGGAATGGGAGGTTTCCAGACATGGTCTGGAGGAGGGTATGGGGTCGAGCGGGCAAGTTGTCGGATGGCCAGACCTCACTAGTCGCAGGATTTCATCTGGAGAGAGGGGAGAAAGAGGTCAAGGCATATGGTAGTTCTGTTTGAGTGGGACTATTGGACTCAATAGGCTGAGTGATTGAGGAGTGGATGTTATCAACCTTCTTTCAAAGTGGTTGACAAAGTCGTCAGTAGAGAGGGAGGGGGTGGAGGATTAAGGAGGGAGGAGAAGGTGGAAAGAGGGTTGGAGGCAGAAGCCTGCAATTTAGATTGAGAAGGTAGCTTTCCCAGCACATACAGAGGAAGAGAAGGTAGAGAGAGACTGAAAGGATGATAGGACCTCCGGAAGTTTAGTTTTCCTCCATTTTTCGGTCATCTGCCCGAAGCCCTGTTCAGTAAGCTTGCAATGAGTCACTCAGCCACGAAGCAAGAGGGAAGGTCCGATCTGGCTGCGGAAAGGAAGGAGAGTAGGGTCGAAGAGGCAGAATCAGGAGACAGGAAGGAAAATGATTTATCAGAAGGGAGAGATGATAGATTAGAAGAGGAGAGAGTAGTGGGAGAGAGAGCGAAGATTGCGATGGCGCATGACCATCTGGGTAGGGGCTGAGTGGTTAGGGTTGGAGGAAAGGGAGACAAAGGAAACAAGGTAGGGATCAGAGACCTGGGGGGTGCAGTGAGGTTAGTAGGTGAATAGCCTCTTGTAAAGATGAGGTCAAGTGTATTGCCTGCCTTGTGAGTTGGAGGGGATTGGGAAAGGGTGAGGTCAAGGGGCAAAGAGGGGGAAGAGAGTTGGAAAGAAATTAGTCGAAGGCAGAAGTCGGTAAGGTTGAAGTTGCAAAGTAAGAAGTGTGGTGAGCCATTGTCAGGAAATTTGCTTAAAATTAAAGGTGTCAAGCTCATTGAGGAACTCCCCAAGGGCACCTGGTTGGTGATAGATGACAACAATGTTAAGCTTGAGTGGACAAATGACAGCGACGGCATGGAATTCACATGAGATGGAGGTGAGAGAGGGAGAAAACATAAAATCTCCAGTTAAGAGAAATGAATAGCCCTGTGCCATCACTGCGACGCCCAGATGCTCTTGGACTATGAGAGAAAACGTGGTTAGAGAGCAGCAGTGTTCTCTGGGTCTCCATCAGGGCCAAACAAGTAAAGGGAGTGAAGGGCAGCATAGGGTGAGATGAACTATGTGTTCTTGACCGTAGATCGGCAGTTCCAAATGCTGCCAGAGAACTTGAATTCCACATGGGTTGTGTGCCCCCCCCCAAAAGCTACAAAAGAGCAAAATGAGAATCTGTAAATAACTTTGTAAGATATTCAAATGAGATAATGGTGGGTAGCCTCCCTCTCCTTCCTTCATTATAACTCTGCAGAACCATCTTTGTTTCGGCGACGGTCTTAGTTTTTCCGACGAGACTGACACGACCCGCCATTTACAGCTGCCGCTGAGAAACCAGGGGAGACTGAAGAACTAACACTAATTGCTAATTGCCAAGCACAGGTGGAGAGCACACCTCCCTGTACTAATTGCTGATTGCCTAGGAGAGTAGAAACCATTCCCCCCCAATAAAGTCACTGATTACCAAAACAAGTCACAAATTGCCCTGCCCGTTGATTCTGGTGAATGTGTCAACAATCATCTGCAAGTTATGAGCAGTCAGCAGTTCACACCACAAGTACGCAACTGGGGAGACATACAGCACTTAATGCAGATGGCCCTAGATATCAAAAAGACAGTACTAGACAACAGATAAAGACAATTATACTTATCAAATATAGAAAAATAAACCGTTAGGCAACTATGAGAAACAGGAATAAACTATCATACATGGCTTTGTTCATGGGAAGAGTGAGAAACAGGAATAAACTATCATACATTGCTTTGTTCATGGGAAGAGTGAGAAACAGGAATAAACTATCATACATGGCTTTGTTCATGGGAAGAGTGAGAAACAGGAATAAACTATCATACATGGCTTTGTTCATGGGAAGAGTGAGAAACAGGAATAAACTATCATACATGGCTTTGTTCATGGGAAGAGTGAGAAACAGGAATAAACTATCATACATGGCTTTGTTCATGGGAAGAGTGAGAAACAGGAATAAACTATCATACATGGCTTTGTTCATGGGAAGAGCGAGAAACAGGAATAAACTATCATACATGGCTTTGTTCATGGGAAGAGTGAGAAACAGGAATAAACTATCATACATGGCTTTGTTCATGGGAAGAGTGAGAAACAGGAATAAACTATCATACATGGCTTTGTTCATGGGAAGAGTGAGAAACAGCTGAGAACTGATTCGTGCCACGTCTTTAGGTTGTAAAGGCGACAGGAAAAGCAGGAGAGTTTAGACAGTGCCTGCATCCCAAATGGCGCCCTATTATAGTGCCCTACTTTTGACCAGATCCCCAGTGCACTATGTTGGGAATACAACCAGTCTCATCAACTAGTTCAACACTAGCATAGCTTACAGCGAGCTCATTAACAAGCACGATACATATTTGCGGTCGTTCAGCTGTTGACGCTATGGCTGAATCTGTGCAGCAATATATAATATACATTTTATGGCTTTATGTACAATTATACTTGCAACAATTATACTTCACAATTATACTTCTCTTAAATTTTGAGAACATCTGGGTACTTAAAATCTATAAATATTGAGTTATTGATTATATATCCTCTGTCTTGTAGGGGCTGATAGTAGCGATCCTCTACTGCTTTCTCAATCAAGAGGTGAGTAGCCTTCACTAACGTTCCAACAATAATAAACACCAACCATTCTGCTCTCGAAATGTTGCTTTGATATAAATCAGAAGCTAATAATGTAATATAAGCCATTGAGCAGATGCTTGTAGCCAAAGCAACTTACACAAGTGTTTTAGGTGTTAACATGGGTTACCATGGATCCCGGGGTTATTAACATGGGTTACCATGGATCCCGGGGTTATTACCATGGGTTACCATGGATCGCGGGATTATTAGCTCACAGATTACTGCACCTGTACATAGCCCACCTATAATTTAGCCCAAACAACTACCTTTTTCCCAACTGTATTTAATTAATTAATTTATTTTGCTCCTTTGCATCCCAATATTTTTATTTCTACTTTGCACATTCTTCCATTGCAAAACTACCATTCCAGTGTTTTACATGCTATATTGTATTTACTTTGCCACCATGGCCTTTTTTGCCTTTATCTCCCTTCTCACCTCATTTGCTCACATTGTATATAGACTTGTTTATACTGTATTATTGACTGTATGTTTGTTTTACTCCATGTGTAACTCTTTGTCGTTGTATCTGTCGAACTGCTTTGCTTTATCTTGGCCAGGTAGCAATTGTAAATGAGAACTTGTTCTCAACTTGCCTACCTGGTTAAATAAAGGTGAAATAAAAAAATATATAAAAAAAATAACATGGGTTACCATGGATCCCGGGGTTGTCTCTGGAACACTCTTCACATTTCCTGAAAAATCGAATGACAAGACCTGCCAAATAAATACAACATCCCCAATGTCGCACCAATGCAATTCCACAAAAATATACAACATTGCTCCAGGGTCACAGTCAATAATGTTTGATCCCTGGCTGTGAACCCACTCTCCGAGGGTGTCTCAGGGGGGGTGGGATGTGGAACAAACACATAATGTTTGATCCCTGGCCGTGAACCCACTCTCCGAGGGTGTCTCAGGGGGAGTGGGATGTGGAACAAACACATAATGTTTGATCCCTGGCCGTGAACCCACTCTCCGAGGGTGTCTCAGGGGGAGTGGGATGTGGAACAAACACATAATGTTTGATCCCTGGCCGTGAACCCACTCTCCGAGAGTGTCTCAGGGGGAGTGGGATGTGGAACAAACACATAATGTTTGATCCCTGGCCGTGAACCCACTCTCCGAGGGTGTCTCAGGGGAGTGGGATGTGGAACAAACACATAATGTTTGATCCCTGGCCGTGAACCCACTCTCCGAGGGTGTCTCAGGGGGAGTGGGATGTGGAACAAACACATAATGTTTGATCCCTGGCCGTGAACCCACTCTCCGAGGGTGTCTCAGGGGGAGTGGGATGTGGAACAAACACATAATGTTTGATCCCTGGCCGTGAACCCACTCTCCGAGGGTGTCTCAGGGGGAGTGGGATGTGGAACAAACACATAATGTTTGATCCCTGGCCGTGAACCCACTCTCCGAGGGTGTCTCATAATACATGCACGTGTGAAATAGGACAAATGTTAGCACCCACCCACCTGCTGCCCGTATGAGAGCTTCGGGAGAGAATGTGTGATCAACAAACGGTATGACAGTAGAGATGATCCCCGTTAAGATACCTTGATATTTAAACAATTTCCACACTCTTCACCCCCCCCCCCCCTCGTTATTCATGAGCTGATCTGCCATCTGTATAATCATCAACTTGATTTTGCCAAATATAGGATATATTCTGTCATTCGTTAAAGGAGGTTATCTAGCAAGCTTAGCAACTTTGGTTTGACTGCCATTACAAATGTTGTATGATTGAAAAATGCTATACTCTGGGTGTGCTCTGTGTCGAAATGCGCTGAATTAATTGAGAAACATGATAACGCTATGAATCTATGAAAGGCCTGTTTTGCAATTCACAACAATGTCATTGGTGATCAAATATATTTAGCAATGCATGATAGTTGCTCTATCAGTTTAATTTGCTCTGAAATCTTTACATAGTGGCGCAGTCAAGCCAACAAGGTGGCGCAGCACCACTCTTATTTGGGGAGAACCCATAGTGACCACAACTTGGTTTTAAACGGTGTAGATGGAGCACATCTGATTTTTGCGGTATTTTCCGAGACTCTAGAGATACATTTGAATTATGGTAGATTTTTTTTTTTATGGTAGATTTTCGGGAAAATATTCATCCCTACTGAGTTTACACCGAGTGCTTAGAAATCAGTTAATTTGACCCCAGCTGGGTTTTTTGCAGATGTGCACCACTTAAGGACTAGCTTGTGTAATTCAGCAATGAAACTCAGTGCTGCTGTATATAGAAACTCACAATAGTCAATAAGTGATTCATTTTTTCCAATTAATTTCTTTCATTCGTTTGTTAATTCGTTCATTTATTCATCCATCCAATCATTTTCAACAACACTAAAAACTGGCTGTCATGATCTGAAGTATCTCCTACAATGTCTGTGGTGATGTAATCTGAGGTCTTTGTGTGTGTGCATTTAGATCCTATTAAATTACCTATTAAGTTCCATAGTGGTGCGAAAATGGCAGCCATCTTGGTCAAGAAGAAATTCCAAACCAGTCTAATTGGATTGAATGGCAGTAGAGGCATAGGTGATGCATTCCCTGCTTGTACTTATGCAGGAAAATAAAAATAATGCATTTAATATATCCAAAAGTGTGTAATGGAATTATAATCAACCTGTCGTATAATTATAAATACAGTTTATATGGGTTTTATACACCTTCTGTATAAATAGCCTCTAAAATATATGTAAACAGACCATAAATGTTTTAGATACTGTTTTCTTGGAAATCTGTGAGTGGTGTTATATGATACAATATCAGTACTTGTTGCATTTACAACTGGGCTGTCCTATCATCAACTGTTTTGAGCCAGTGTATAGCTGTGGATTGACTTTGAATGGAATGTTGGCATATTGGCAGTTAATTTGAAAAGTGTATGGAATCATTCCTCTAAAACTGTCTGGCAATATAGCTAACACAGATACAGTGCAGATAAAATCTTCACATTCATTGTTTTGCACAATGATCTTATCACAGTACTGGCAAATCATATTTGACCAACTCCTGACCAAAATGGTTGCCCTTTATCCCACCATAAGAAGGTTCTCGTCCATTCTAGTATTCTAATTCCTAATTCTATGGGTGTGTATCTGTTTGTATCAGGTCCAAAAGGAAATCCATATGAGGTGGCTGAGGTGGCAGGATAACAGCAACGGAGTGGTTCTGCCCGGTGCCAAGGGAAGTCAGATGGACACACATTTCTAGGGCCACATTCTTCATCCACCTCCTCCTCCTCCTTTCTCCAACCTCTATATGTGTGTCTTTCGGCGGGGTTGGAATAAAACCAGAAGTTTCCATTGGACAACGGTCATATTCTTCTTCTAATTCCTGTGGCCTCCACACATTGCTTATATATTTTTAGAAGGAGAGGGTGCTGTACATTGTGTCCCTAAAGCATGCAATGTCCTCTCTTCCCATCATCACAATCTCATTGCTAAAGGGACCACCACTGGGTTCATCCATTGTGTCCAGCTCAAGATGAACTGTTGCAGCACTGTGAAATGCCCTTCCTCCTCCTCAACCTCCTCCTCCTCCTCCTCTTCAGTATCATCTATGGTTAAGTTACAGAGAAGCCTGTCTCTGAGGTTCTATATACCATCAAGGATTGTATCCCAATTCGTATTGGGACAGCAAATAAAGTGTTGATGTTTTTTTTTTTAACAAAACAAAGATCAAAAATCATTTAGACTGGAAAATAGAGGGTTTTATGTATCAAACGTGTCCCTGTTTTTCATGCTTTATGGGAATATTGTCTTGTAGCTTTCTCTCCGTGTTTCAGTGCCTCTGTGTGTGTTTTGCTCTCTCTCTTTCTCTGTGTTTTGCTCTCTCTCTTTCTCTGTGTTTTGCTCTCTCTTTCTCTGTGTTTTGCTCTCTCTTTCTCTGTGTTTTGCTCTCTCTCTTTCTCAGTGTGTGTGCGCGTGTGTGCGCATGAATGCGTGTGTGTGTATGCATCCATGTCCTATTATCCAATGCTTTAGATTCTGAATACAGTATTAGGTCCCCTGGAGGCCCTTTCATTAGGCTTCTTGTGGCTATTGATGGGTAACGTGCAATGTATACAGGAGTACTGTGTGTCGAAGACAATTCTCCCCTGGAGGATATTAAAGTTCATCCTATCCTTTCCTATTGGCTGTAAGCATGAGAAATACACACATGTATGGGCTACAGTACATCACCACAGGATAATTCCTTAGCCTCTAGCAGTGCCAAGAAATATGAAAAAAAATAGGACCAATTCTGTTTGAATTAAGCTGTGTGGTTTAATGTGGGCTGAATGTTCTGTTTGAATAAAGCTGTGTGCTTTAACGTGGGCTGAATGTGATGTATAATACGACAGAATTGAAAATACTCAGAAATATATGGTGTCTCCTGAGATACAGCTACATTTATACTCAAATAGGTTACCACTGCAAATAAATGGCGTCTGCTAAGAGAATCAATTACATGTGCCCAATACAACAATGCAGTTGTTTAAGAAAATATTTAAGAAAATACCCCCCCCAAAAAGTAAGAGATAAGAATACCAAATAATTAAAGAGCAGCAGTAAATAACAATAGCGGGGCTATATACAGGGGGTACCGGTACAGAGTCAATGTGCAGGGGCACCTGTGTTGAGGTAATATGTACATGTCGGTAGAGTTATTAAAGTGACTAGATAATAACAGAGTAGCAGCAGCGTAGAAGAGAGAGGGGGGGCGCATGCAAATAGTCTGGGTAGCCATTTGATTAGCTGTTCAGGAGTCTTATGGCTTGGGGGTAGAGGCTGTTTAGAAGCTTCTTGGACCTAGACTTGGTGCTCCGGTACCGCTTGCCGTGCTGTAGCAGAGAGAACAGTCTATGGCTGGGGTGGCTGGAGTCTTTGACCATTTTTAGGACCTTCCTAAGACAACGCCTGGTATAGAGGTCCTGGATGGCAGGAAGCTTGACCCCAGTAATGTACTGGGCCGTACGCACTACACTCTGTAGTGCCTTGCGGTCGGAGGCTGAACAGTTGTCATACCAGGCGGTGATGCAACCAGTTAGGATGCTCTCGATGGTGCAGCTGTAGAACCTTTTAAGGATCTGAGGACCCATGCCAAATCTTATCAGTCTCCTGAGGGGGAATAGGTTTTGTCGTGCCCTCTATACAACTGTCTTGGTGTGCTTGGACCATGGAACTTGACACTCTCAACCTGCCCCACTACAGCCCGTCGATGTGAATGGGGGCGTGCTTGGTTCTCTTTTTCCTGTAGTCCACAATTATCTCCTTTGTCTTGATCAAGTTGAGGTTGTTGTCCTTGCACCACACGGCCAGGTCTCTGACGTTGTCGGTGATCAGGTTCTCACTCTACTATAAGATGGCCTTGAGGCTGCGTGACTATCAGCAGGTGCAGGCAGTTCTCAGCCTGAGAACTATAAAGCAGTACATCTCCATTTACCCAGTACTTTTCCATCATTGTGCATTGCAAGCATACAAAGGTTATCACATATATACAGTAATCATGGCATTGGCATCATGAGATGCTCGCTTGAGGTAGAGTAAAACCTCTAGACTTCCTTAGATATCGTGCACCAGCTGTTGTTTACAAATATGTGTCCCTGTGTCTTACCAGAGACTGCTGTTAAATCCTGCCGATAGAGTGTATAACCCGCCAGCTGTATGTTATTCATGACGTTGTTCATCCACGACTCGGTGAAACATAACATATTATAGTTTTAATGTCCCGTTGGTAGGATATACATGCTTTCAGTTCATCCTATTTATTTTCCAGCGATTGAACGTTAGCTAGCAGTACAGAGGGCAAAGGCAGATTAGCCACTCGTTGCCTGATCGTCACAAGGCACCCTGATCTCTTTCCGCAAAATCTCTGTTTCATTCTCCAGCGAATGACGTGGATAAGGGCCTGTTCGGGTGTTTGGAGTATATCCTTCCTGTCCGACTCATTAAAGAAAAACTATTTGTCCAATTTGGGGTGAATAATCTCTATTCTGATGTCCAGAAGCTCTTTTCAGGCATAAGAGATGGTAGCATCAACATTATGTACAAAAGAAGTTACGAATAATGCAAAAAATATATATTAAAAAATAGCACGGTTGGTTAAGAGCCAGTAATACAGCAGACATCCCCTCCGGTGCATCACAACAACAATTCACATTTCTGCAGAAATGTGTCAAATTAATCCATAATAGGCAAATTCCTGCAGGAGGAATTTATGCATCTATGCTATGCTTTATAACTCACCCTGAATATCAGGTTTAAAATCATTAGTGTATCTGGTGCCTCTCTCGTTCAACTGACTCACTGACTAGGCAGTGGCTCCCTCTGTGGGCTGTAACAACCACAACACCCCTTGACACAGATTATCCATTATATTTACCAGATTCTCTAGCCAAACCAGTATCACAGATTGTGAAATAGGCACAAATTGTTAATTGGAAATTCATGACAGGCACACAAAATGTAAAAACACTTTGTGTGCAGTACACAATGTTGTATGCATTGAATTTCAATCTCACAGATAAAGAAATTAGGTTACTTAAGACAGAAACAATGATCGAGGTTGGCCAGGTGTATAATGCCACTAGACAACTTTACTGATTAACTGAGTGATTCATTGGGACACATCTCAAATTATTAACAGGCAATTCATAACTGCATTGCTTTTGCAGAAACTATTTTTACAAACTTTTTATTTTATAACAATTTGTGTGTATTGTTGTGATTGCATTGTGTTGAATATAAACAAATCATACAACTATCTGTACGTCACAATGTACATGTAGAGCTAGCTAGAGCACATATGATTTAGTCTTCAATAAATTACTTGCATACAACTGCTTACACAAAATTACTTTTCATGTTTCTAGTGGTTGTGGTAACTGTGGTGGTGCAAAATTAGATTTCACCTCCCCCAACTAGTTGCAGCCATGCAGTCCTTGGCAACACTGGCAGACTGCCCAAAAGCTTCCTGCGCTCATGATGAAGTTGTTGCTCGTGCTGCTCCATTACTAGTGCACAGGCAAAATAGTCCCAACCATGCATCTATCACACCTACAGCATCTTGAGCAAAATGGTAATCATCTGGATATGTGTGCACCAAAAGTTCAACATTCACCTTCTGCTACCATTTTTGTCAAGTCCTCTATGCACACAGTGAGGCATACAGTTTGAGACATACAGTTTGAGGCATACAGTTTGAGGCATTCATTTGATAAAGCCAATGTTTGCACCACACAGAACGCACTGCAACTGCCTCTGCAACACAATGTTGAAAGGCAAACGCAGCGTTCCATTGGAAATGTATGTACTTCTGGTGTACCAAAATGCAATGACTCTATCGGTAACTAGCAAGATGGCAGCTACCACAAAATGGTGTATGCGTTGAAAACAACTGTCGGCCATCTTGGATGCTGTCTCCAGTTCTTTATACCTCAGTGATGGCGTAGCAGTGAAGACGTGTTTTTTTAATACTTTTGTATTTTTTCATATTTTTTGTATATATATTTAAATTTATTTTCAATCTCTTTTCGATTTTTAATTCGATTATACCTTCCGGTAACCTGCCTCACCCAATGTGATACGGAATCGCTATTATTTTCAATTTTAAAACACATTCAAGAACCTCCAGAAGCTAACCAGCTAATTAGCTACAAGCTATTTAGTCATTGTTAGCCACTGCTAGCGGCTTTTACTTTCTGCACAGATACCAGCCCTGTTTTTAGCCTGGATAATACTCGCTAGTCTACCAGTATCGGACTGTCTCTCCACAACAACGCCGGATTCCTGCCGTAATCCCTGGACCGCTACTTCTGATCTTCACAGCTAGCTAACAGCTAGCTTGCATTCACCGTGGCACCGAAGCTATCCCTGAGGCCCACCTCCCGGCCTGTTCAGCTGTTCACCCGAACCCCACTCATACACGGCTAGAGCCCAATACTCCACCGGATCCTTGCTGTAAACTCTGGACCTTGGCACCGGATCACCGCTGCTACCGATTGGCTATAGTGGCTAATTACACTGCCACTAAGCTAGCACCAGTTAACCCTGTTAGCCGTGAGCCAGGCGCATCTCCCGACTAGCAAACTAAATTCTACATTGCCATCTGGCTTGGATTCTCTGTCGACACGGCGCCCCGCCGCACCACCACGACTGGTCTGACGATGAATACTCCATCCGCTGTGCCTTCAACCGGCCTCCGTCGGAGCCAACGCTCCTACTATCCCCGGGCTACTAACTTTAAACGCCGTGTCGCCCGCATGCTAACGTAGTGGCGGCTTCCCTGTTCCATCTACCGCTGCCCCCTGGACACTCTGATCACTTGGCTACATAGCTGATGCCTGCTGGACTGTCCATTAATCACGGTACTCCATTCTGTTTATTTATTTTTATCTGTCGGCCCCAGCCGCGAACTCAGGCTCTGTGTGTAGTTAATCTGACCCTCTCTGCCTAGTCATCACCATTTTACCTGCTGTTGTTGTGTTAGCTGATTAGCTGTTGTTGTCTCACCTGTTGTTTTAGCTAGCTCTCCTAATCAACACCTGCGATTACTTTATGCCTCGCTGTATGTCTCTCTCAAATGTCAATATGCTTTGTATACTGTTGTTCAGGTTAGTTATCATTGTTTTAGTTTACAATGGAGCCCCTAGTTCCACTCTTCATACCTCTGATACCTCCTTTGTCCCACCTCCCACACATGCGGTGACCTCACCCATTACAACCAGCATGTCCAGAGATACTACCTCTCTTATTATCACCCAGTGCCTGGGCTTACCTCTGCTGTACCCACACCCCACCATACCCCTGTCTGCACATTATGCCCTGAATATATTCTACCATGCCCAGAAATCTGCTCCTTTTATTCTTTGTCCCCAACGCTCTAGGCGACCAGTTTTGATAGCCTTTAGCCGCACCCTCATACTACTCCTCCTCTGTTCCGCGGGTGATGTGGAGGTAAACCCAGGCCCTGCATGTCCCCAGGCACCCTCATTTGTTGACTTCTGTGATCGAAAAAGCCTTGGTTTCATGCATGTCAACATCAGAAGCCTCCTCCCTAAGTTTGTTTTACTCACTGCTTTAGCACACTCTGCTAACCCTGATGTCCTTGCCGTGTCTGAATCCTGGCTCAGGAAGGCCATCAAAAATTCTGAGATTTCCATACCCAACTATAACATTTTCAGTCAAGATAGAACTGCCAAAGGGGGAGGAGTTGCAGTCTACTGCAGAGATAGCCTGCAAAGTAATGTCATACTTTCCAGGTCCATACCCAAACAGTTCGAAGTACTAATTTTAAAAATGACTCTCTCCAGAAATAAGTCTCTCACTGTTGCCGCCTGCTACCGACCCCCTGAGCTCCCAGCTGCGCCCTGGACACCATTTGTGAATTGATCGCCCCCCATCTAGCTTCAGAGTTTGTTCTGTTAGGTGGGCTAAATTGGGATATGCTTAACACCCCGGCAGTCCTACAATCTAAGCTAGAGGCCCTCAATCTCACACAAATCATCAAGGAACTCACCAGGTACAACCCTAAATCTGTAAACAAGGGCACCCTCATAGACGTCATCCTGACCAACTGGCCCTCCAAATACACCTCCGCTGTCTTCAACCAGGATCTCAGCGATCACTGCCTCATTGCCTGTATCCGCTACGGATCCGCAGTCAAACGACCACCCCTCATCACTGTCAAACGCTCCCTAAAACACTTCTGTGAGCAGGCCTTTCTAATCGACCTGGCCCGGGTATCCTGGAAGGATATTGACCTCATCCCGTCAGTAAAGATGCCTGGTCATTCTTTGAAAGTAACTTCCTCACCATCTTAGATAAGCATGCTCCGTTCAAAAATGCAGAACTAAGAACAGATATAGCCCTTGGTTCACTCCAGACCTGACTGCCCTCGACCAGCACAAAAACATCCTGTGGCGGACTGCAATAGCATCGAATAGTCCCCGCGATATGCAACTGTTCAGGGAAGTCAGGAACCAATACACACAGTCAGTCAGCAGGGTAGCCTAGTGGCAGGGTAACCTAGTGGTTAGAGTGTTGGACTAGTAACCGAAAGGTTGCAAGTTCAAATCCCAGAGCTGACAAGGTACAAATCTGTCGTTCTGCTCCTGAACCCACTAGGCCGTCATTGAAAATAAGAATTTGTTCTTAACTGACTTGCCTAGTTAAATAAAGGTAAAAAAATAAAATAAAATTGCATCCTGTAGCTCTAACTCCAAAAAGTACTGGGACACTGTAAAGTCCATGGAGAACAAGAGCACCTCCTCCCAGCTCCCCACTGCACTGAGGCTAGGTAACACGGTCACCACCGATAAATCCATGATAATCGAAAACTTCAACAAGCATTTCTCAACGGCTGGCCATGCCTTCCTCCTGGCTACACCAACCTCGGCCAACAGCTCTGCCCCCCCCGCAGCTACTCGCCCAAGCCTCCCCAGCTTCTCCTTTACCCAAATCCAGATAGCAGATGTTCTGAAAGAGCTGCAAAACCTGGACCCATACAAATCAGCTGGGCTTGACAATCTGGGCCCTCTATTTCTGAAACTATCCGCCGCCATTGTCGCAACCCCTATTACCAGCCTGTTCAACCTCTCTTTCATTTCGTCTGAGATCCCCAAGGATTGGAAAGCTGCCACAGTCATCCCCCTCTTCAAAGGGGGAGACACCCTGGACCCAAACTGTTACAGACCTATATCCATCCTGCCCTGCCTATCTAAGGTATTCGAAAGCCAAGTCAACAAACAGATCACTGACCATCTCAAATCCCACCGTACCTTCTCCGCTGTGCAATCTGGTTTCCGAGCCGGTCACGGGTGCACCGCAGCCACACTCAAGGTACTAAACGATATCATAACCGCCATCGATAAAAAAACAGTACTGTGCAGCCGTCTTCATCGACATGGCCAAGGCTTTCGACTCTGTCAATCACCATATTCTTATCGGCAGACTCAGTAGTCTCGGTTTTTCTAATGACTGCCTTGCCTGGTTCACCAACTACTTTGCAGACAGAGTTCAGTGTGTCAAATCGGAGGGCATGTTGTCCGGTCCTCTGGCTGTGTCTATGGGGGTGCCACAGGGTTCAATTCTCGGGCCGACTCTTTTCTCTGTATATATCAATGATGTTGCTCTTGCTGCGGGCGATTCCCTGATCCACCTCTACGCAGACGACTCCATTCTGTATACTTCTATCTAACCTCCAAACGAGCTTCAATGCTGTACAACAATCCTTCCGTGGCCTCCAACTGCTCTTAAACGCTAGTAAAACCAAATGCATGCTTTTCAACCGTTCGCTGCCTGCACCCACATGCCCGACTAGCATCACCACCCTGGATGGTTCCGACCTAGAATATGTGGACATCTATAAGTACTTAGGAGTCTGGCTAGACTGTAAACTCTCCTTCCAGAATCATATCAAACATCTTCAATCTAAAATCAAATCTAGAGTCGGCTTTCTATTTTGCAACAAAGCCTCCTTCACTCACGCCGCCAAACTTGCCCTAGTAAAACTGACTCTGCTACCGATCCTCGACTTCAGCGATGTCATTTACAAAATAACCTCCAACACTCTACTCAGCAGATTGCATGCAGTATATCACAGTGCCATCCGTTCTGTCACCAAAGCCCCATATACTACCCACCACTGCGACCTGTATGCTCTCGTTGGCTGGCCCTCGCTTCACATCCGTTGCCAAACCCACTGGCTCCTGGTCATCTTTAAGTCGTTGCTAGGTAAAGCCCCGCCTTATCTCAACTCACTGGTCACCATAGCAGCACCCACCTGCAGCATGCGCTCCAGCAGGTATATTTCACTGGTCACCCCCAAAGCCAATTCCTCCTTCGGCCACCTTTCCTTCCAGTTCTCTGCTGCCAATGACTGGAACGAACTGCAGAAAATCTCTGAAACTGGAAATACTTATCTCCCTCACTAGCTTTAAGCACCAGCTGTCAGAAAAGCTCACATATAATAGGTTTATTCAGAGAGAACAAATCATGCAGGGAGGTTGATGGTTGATGTTCATGCACCCCTGTCCCCTGTGATTCTCTCCACAAAACAAAGGGACAGGATGTACTTTATAACCAATCCCTAGCCTGTGGTTGACAATTAGAATTCCTTGCAATAAACTGTGCCAATGACCAAATAACAAGTATCCTATTTCAGGTTGGACCAATGAGAGCGTGCCACATGTAGCTATGAGTTCAGGACTGACATTCCTAAAAGAAAATTGAACTGAAAACCAACTATTTCCATTGATAATTCCCTATTGAACGTTACTACTCTATTGACTTTTAGTACTCTTGACCTCTCGTTCTCTGTCTCTTGACCTCTCGTTCTCTGTCTCTGTCTCTTGACCTCTCGTTCTCGGTCTCTTGACCTCTCGTTCTCTGTCTCTTGACCTCTCGTTCTCTGTCTCTTGACCTCTCGTTCTCTGTTTCTTGACCTCTCATTCTCTGTCCTTGACCTCTCATTCTCTGTCTCTGCGTTGTGTATTTATCTTCAAAATATTCTTATACTTCTGTAAATGAGACATATGCAAAAAATCATAAAAACAAGTTTTCACTTGGTCAATATGGGGTATTGTGGGTAAATGGGTGAAACTTATTTGAATCCATTTTGAATTCAGGCTGTAACACAACAAAATGTTGAATAAGGCAAGAGGTAGGACTACTTTCTGAAGCCACTGTAGCTTTACTTTAAAGCATTGCTGAGCAATTTGAGTTAAAATAATCAGTTGATAAAAGCAACAGGGTTGAGAAGTTTTATTTGTCACTCCAATGTCTATAACACCTTAAAAAACAAACAGAGCAGAAGCGCTTCAGGTATTACAAAACCACAGGTGCTCTTTGAGGGGAATAGGAATTGAAAAGCATATGGGAAAATTATAACATCAAATAAGTGATAAGTGGCATAAACAATCAAAGTCAAGGAACCTGGTGGGTTTGAACTTTAGGAAGCCTTTCATTAATGGGATACAACATTATTAAAATACACTAATGCGCATCGGCTTAGGCCTTCATCAGGGTGTCTGATACAAAGTGAGTCAAGGCTATACAACTGCATCTCCTCCATTTTGTATCAGACACAGTAAGCGGATACAATTTTAATAATAATAATCATTTTTAAACTTTCAAACCACACGAGTGCCTGGATTTGGATTTAACAGTCCAAGGAAAGACTTCTGCAGTCATTTTACATTACCCTACATTAATTACATGGTACAATATTGATGCATTATCAATGACCTGATCCATAGCAAATAAATATCATATACCACTGAGAATTTGAAAAACTCATAAATAAACACAATGTCCTTCATTCAATTATGTTTGATATGCACATGGTTAAATAAATACAAACCAATATCATGAGCATTATGTTCACCTGTGCCGTATTCAGTTGGGTACAATGTAGCAACAATTTTGCAACACAAAACAATTCTGAATTGTTAAACAACTTCAGGTACTACCTTCCTGTTTGAAAATGTTTTATCCCATTTCGTGCCAATATAACACACACTTGGTTAAGTACAGTATGTCCCAATTCTAAACATCTGATATGTACCTGTCAAAATGCCACTCTGTCAAATAGCACTATTGCAGAAAAGTAACAACAAAAAATATGTACGTTCAATTTCAGAGTATATGTCATACAGTCAGTATATAAATGTATATATGTCCCAAGCAAAAGTTTGGAAACACCACATTCCAGGGTTTCTTCATTGTTACTACTTTCTACACTGTAGAATAATAGTGAAGACATCACAACTATGAAATAACACATATGGAATCATGTAGTAACCAAAACAGTGTTAAACAAGTCAAAATATATTTTATATTTGAGATTCTTCAAAGTAGCCACCCTTTGCCTTGATGACAGCTTTGCACACTCTTGGAATTATCTCAACCAGCTTCATGAGGTAGTCACCTGGAATGCATTTCAATTAACAGGTGTGCATTAAAAGTTAATTTGTGGAATTTCTTTCCTTCTTAATGTGTTTGAGCCAATCGGTTGTATTGTGACCAGGTAGGGATGGTATACAGAACATAGCCCTATTTGCCAAAATACCAAGTCCATATTATGGCAAGAACAGCTAAAATAAGCAAAGAGAAACGACAGTCCATCATTACTTTAAAGACATGAAGGTTAGTCAATATGGAACATTAAGAACTCTGAAAGTTTCTTCCAGTGCAGGTGCAAAAACCATCAAACGCTATGATGAAACTGGCTCTCAAGAGGACCGCACCAGGAAAGACCCAGAGTTACCTGCTGCAGAGAAGTTCATTAGAGTTACCAGCCTCAGAAATTTTAGCCCAAATAAATGCTTCACAGAGTTCAAGTAACAGACAAATCTCAACATCAACTGTTCAGAGCAGACTGCGTGAATCAGGCCTTCATGGTCAAATTGCTGCAAAGAAACAACTAGTAAAGGACACCAATAAGAAGAAGAGACTTGTTTGGGCCAAGAAACACAAGCAATTGACATTAGACCGGTGTAAATCTGTTCCTTTGGTCTGATGAGTCCAAATTTGTGATTTTTGGTTCTAACCACTGTGTGAGACGCAGAGTAGGTGAACGTATGATCTGTATGGAGGAGGTGTGATGGTGTGGGGGTACTTTACTGGTGACAAGATCTGTGATTTATTTAGAATTCAAGACACACTTAACCAGCATGGCTACCCCAGCATTCTGCAGCGATACGCCATCCCATCTGGTTTGCGCTTAGTGGGAGAATCATTTGTTTTTTAACAGAACAATGACCCAACACACCTTCAGGCTGTGTAAGGGCTATTTGATCAAGGAGAGTGATGGAGTGCTGCATCAGATGACTTGGCCTCCACAATCACCCGACCTCAACCCAATTGAGATGGTTTGGGATGTTTTTCTTGTTTTAAAAAAAACATTTATTTAACTAGGCAAGTCAGTTAAGAACAAATTCTTATTTACAATGACGGCCTAGGAACAGTGGGCAGAATGCCAGATTTTTACCTTGTCAGCCGGGGATTCGATTGCGCAACTTTCGGTTACTAGCCCAATGCTCCAACCACTAAATACAAATACACCATGACAGCGCAACACACAAGGGGTGGAACAGTGGCAAAGGTACCCACAGGACCAACAGAATAATATTAGTCTGAGGAGATATGAAACACTATTAATACCTGCCGCTCCAAGTGAAGGAAAAGCAGCCAACAAGAGCTCAGCATATGTGGGAACTCCTAGAAGACTGTTGGAAAAGCATTCCAGGTGAAGCTGGTTGAGAGAATGCCAAGAGTGTGCAAAGCTGTCATCAAGGCAAAGAGTGGCTACTTTGAAGAAACTCAAATATATTTTTGATATGTTTATCACTTTTTTGGTTACGGCATGATTCCATGTGTTATTTCATAGTTTTGATGTCTTCACTATTATTCCACAACGTAGAAAATAGTACAAATAAAAAGACTTCAATGAGTAGGTGTCTCCAAACCTTTGACTGGTACTGTATATATGAATTATGAGGAAGTTGTAACCATAGTTTCCGCATATGGTTTCCGTGTTTTAAAAGCATTTGAAAATGAGGTGGATACATAGCCAGTCATTTCAGGTATTGAACTACATTCCTATGGGGAAATTATTTACTTATATTCTGTTTTATTTGGACAAACTTCAAATTGACCGAGCGTTAAGTATGATGTTTCACTGCCGTAACATCAGAAAAACACAATACCGAAATAAAATGCTATTGAGAGCCATTCATACTGTATAGGTTATTTTTGTGATCAGTCGTTTGTTAGTCTATAGCTACCACTGCTGCACATAATACTGTAATTGTAAACATAATGATTTAAAACATGAAATAAAAAAAGTTCCTGATTATTTTCACTAGCAAGTACAAGGTAACTTTTTTGCTATTTACAAATGTTTAGATGTAGAAAAGCCTGACATTTAGACATCATTGCAATGGACGCATTGCTTTAAGGTGAAAGTTATTCAAGTATTGCAGTAAAATTGGTAAGAGCAATTATGTATTTACTATTAAACTGATCAAAATTGGTAAAAATACAAATTAAGACAAAATAAATGCTGCAAGTCATGTAAACTAAGCTGTATTTTTGAATTCAGACAATACGTTCCAGGCCTCCCGAGTGGCAGTGGTCTAAGGCACTGCATTGCAGTGCTAGCTGTGCCACTAGAGATTCTAGGTTAGAGTCCAGGCTCTGTCGCAGCCAGCCCGACTGGAAGACCCATGGAGCGGCACACAATTGGCCCAGCGTCATCCGGATTAGGAAAGGGTTTGGCCGGCAGGGATGTCCTTGTCCCATCGCGCACTAGCGACTCCTGTCGCGGGCCAGGCGCCAGTGCACGCTGACACGGTCGCCAGGTGTATGGCGTTTCCTCCGACACATTGGTGCGGCTGGCTTCTGGGTTTAGTGGGCATTGTGTCAAGAAGCAGTTGGGTTGTGTTTCGGAAGACGCGCGGCTCTCGACCCTCACCCATACGGGAGATGCAGCGATGAGACAAGACGGTAACTACCAATTAGATACCATGAAATTGGGAAAAAAGGAAAAATATTTTTTTTAAATGTGAAAGATAATACGTTGCAACCTCAGTGTGCTCCTGTCTATTTCTCTCTAGTCTCTATTATTATAAAGGACATTGAAACACCAGTAGATTACCAAATGCAAAGTAGAAAGCATCTACAATCATATAGTTCATCCTGTAATAGGAAGCCTATTGGCAAGGTGGGTCGAGACTTAACCATTCAGGCCAACGGAAAAATCATTTACAAACATAGTACATCCTATTCTTATCAGACTAATAAAATAATGAACAATACATCTTGATTCTTGCAATATATACATCCAACAACGTTCTTTTTAACCATAATTAAACCTTTGTATATCATTTTAAGACAGATGAAATTAAACAAAATAAGAGCCCAGTAACCCAGGAGGGATTGTCAAACACACATTCAAAGTACAATCTGAAATCTTTGTCCGCTGTGGCCGGGCGTTAAAATGCAAACAAATAATCAATGCTCAAAAGCACACACACACACACACACAAACAGTTCAATTTGAAACTCTCAAAAACCCATCCCCACACTCCTATTAGCCAGGTCAATACCTCTGCCAGAAATGAAACTGCAAATTGTAACAAAACCTTGCAGACCTCTGACCTCACACCCGGCAGAAGCCAGTTTAGGAAGCCATCCTGATTACGCCAAATAAAGACATTTATTTAGAATGGTCCGTCATAATGTTGAGATGCAAAAAGAACGTTGGTCTGATATGAAAGCGAAGCCTCGGAGGTCTGCGGTTGAGGTGGACGATGAACGTCTCATTTGGAGGAGGAGGCCATGTGTCCGTGCACACGGAAGCGGTACACGCATGTGTACTCCAGGTGACCCCAGTTACTCAGAACGCGCAGCTCCACAAAATAATAGATGGCCCTGGTAGGATTCTGACATAGAGAACAGGAAGGGTAAAGGGTTAGAACAAGCAACGCAACTGATGACTGTATGGATACTGCATTAGGGTCAACAGTAGCTAACAGTAGCTATGTTTTGCTTCATTTTGAAACGGTGTGTACTAATGAGTACAACCGAGGCAAAGTTTAAATGGATGGGACTCACAGGCAGTTGGAAGGTCTGGATTGCCCCTCCGTGCTGGTCATAAGTGAAGGTTCCAAGCCAGGTGCCGTCTTCTGTCTCAGTGGACATACCCTGCACAGAGAGAGAAAGCGATGAGACCGATTTTAAAAGACAGAAATGAGTCATCAGCGTTAAAGATATTCACCATACTGCTCTAAACATCTCTGAAGGAAATCTTCAACAGTAGATTATGTAGATGTGGCTCTGGGAAAAAGTTGTGCACTGACTAGAGTGTCAGGGAAGGGCTAGAGGTCACAGATGACTCACGTAGACAGAGAAGGCCTTGGGCGCGCTGTCGATGCGTCCGGTGGGCGCGTTGGAGACCGGGAGGTGCTCCAGTGTGACGTGGGTGATGTGGGCAGGATGAGATAGGGCGATGACCAGGGTGCCCTGCGCTCCGTAGAACGCCCAGCACTTCCCAGCTTGCACCGCCTGACCCTGGATAACAGTGCGGGGGTTCTCAGAGGGGTACCAGAGGGGTACACCCAGGAAGGACACGCATGCCGAGCGGGTACGGTACGTCTCGGAACACCGTGTGCTCACAACACTGGCACCTTGGGACTCCAAGGCAAAGTCTGGCATCCTGTCAGCCAATAGGGGACTGCAATTCTTCACAACCTCTTTCACCATCCGTGGCTCATTCTGGGGCACATTCTCATGCAGCCATTTGGCCATGGCCTCTTCGAGCTCAGGGGTCAGGTGTGTGTTGGTGTTGGGAGCTGGAGGAGGCTGGTTCTGAACAGAGTAGACCTGCTTCCCCAGCTACACAACACAGAGAGACCACATCCATTAGGTTAGGAAGGCTCAATGGCTCATCAATTATTGTGTCCCAAACAGCACCCCATTCTCTATATAGTGCACTACCATAGGGCTCTGGTCAAAAGTAATTGTAAGTCGCTCTGGAGGAGAGCGTCTGCTAAATGACTAAAATGGGAAATGTAGTGCACTATGTAGGGAATTGGGTGCCATTTTGGACTCCACCATTCACATTTGAGTTATTTAGCACCATCTCTTATGCAGAACCACTTTAAGTGCAAAAGTTCAGTGCTACAAATTTGACTTGAGTTTGCGTGTTTTGTACATTACCGTGGCACTCTGGTCCTCCAGGGCAGCGACTCGCTGCTTGACGTGTGTGTGTTGGTCCTTCAGCTCGCCCACCTGACTGATGAAGCAGGCTGTCTGCTCGCTCAAACGATGCTCCCAATCCAGTGGATTCACACTACAATAGAAAAAAATAGAACTTAATTGAGAAACAGATATTTATTTATCTTCAACCCCCTGAGACAGCAAACTCAAAACATTTTTAAAGGCTAAGTCAAGATGGTCTTCAAATCAAATCAAATGTCAAATGTATTTATATAGCCCTTTGTACATCAGCTGATATCTCAAAGTGCTGTAGAGAAACCCAGCCTAAAACCCCAAACAGCAAGCAATGCAGGTGTTGAAGCACGTTGGCTAGGAAAAACTCCCTAGAAAGGCCAAAACCTATGAAGAAACATAGAGAGGAAATCTTAAATCCAAAGTTTTTTGCAAACAAGGTTTGGACATTAGATTGGTTAACAGAAAAAGTATGGGAGTATGTTTTCACTCCTTTCAAATCTTCCCAAGTGCCTAGGGAGCATGAGACAGGAGACAGGGCTAAGGACAGGAGGTAGATGCTAGGAGGTAGGGGCTAGGGGGCAGGTTCTGGATTGGGGCCGGACACACACTCACCTGTCCACTCTCACTCTCACGTCCCTCATGTCTGTTCTCACGTCTGCCAAGTCTGTCTGCAGTCTCTCTACCATCTGTTGGGATAGACGAGCACAACATCTCAAACATATACGTAAATATACAACAATTCTATAGATAAAACATACATATATACAGTACCAGTCAAAAAATTGACACGCCTACTCAGTCCAGTGTTTTTCTTTATTTTTACTATTTTCTATATTGTAGAATAATAGTGAAGACATCAAAACTATGAAATAACACATGGAATCATGTAGTTACCAAAAATAAGTGTTAAAGAAATCAAAATATGTTTTACATTTAGATTCTTCAAAGTAGAAACCCTTTGCCTGGACTCTTCTCTTGGCATTCTCTCAACCAGCTTCCCCTGGAATACTTTTCCAACAGTTTTGAAGGAGTTGCCACATATGCTGCGCTCCCGAGTGGCGCAGCGATCTAAGGCACTGCATCTCAGTGCAAGAGGCGTCACTATAGTCCCTGGTTTGAATCCAGGCTGAATCACACCCAGCCATGATTGGGAGTCCTATAGGGAGGCGCACAATTAACTCAGCGTCGTCCGGGTTTGGCCGTCATTGTAAATAAGAATTTGCTCTTAACTGACTAGCCTAGTTAAATAAAGGTAAAATAAAATTGTAAAAAATTGGCTGCTTTTCCTTCACTCTGCGGTCCAACTCATCCCAAACAATCTCAATTGGGTTGAGGGCGGGTGATTGTGGAGGCCAATTCATCTGATGCACCACTCCATCACTCTCCTTGTTGGTCAAATATCCCTTACACAGCCTGGAGGTGTGTCGGGTCATTGTCCTGTTGAAAAATAAATGATAGTCCCACTAAGCGCAAACCAGATGGGATGGCGTATCGCTGCAGAATGCTGTGGTAGCCATGCTGGTTATGTGTGCTTTGAATTCTAAATAAATCACAGACAGTGTCACCAGCAAATCACCCCCACACCATCACACCTCCTCCTAGAAGGCCAGCATCCTGGGGTAGCTGCTTCACTGTTGATGTTGAGACGGGTGTTTTGCAGGTACTATTTAATGGAGCTGCCAGTTGAGGACTTGTGAGGCGTCCGTTTCTCAAACTAGACACTAATGTACTCGTCCTCTTGCTCAGTTGTGCATCGGGGCCTCCCACTCCCCTTTCTATTCTGGTTAGAGCCAGTTTGCACCGTTCTGTGAAGGGAGTAGTACTCAGGCGTTGTGCGAGATCTTCAGTTTCTTGGCAATTTCACAAATGGAATAGCCTTAATTTCTCAGAACAAGAATAGACTGACGAATTTCAGAAGTTAGTTCTTTGTTTCTGGCCATTTTGAGCCTGTAATCGAAGCCACAAATGCTGATGCTCCAGATACTCAACTAGTCTACAGAAGGCCAGTTTTATTGATTCTTTAAATCAGTACTACAGTTTAACTGTGCTAACATACATGCAAAATGGTTTTCTAATGATCAATTAGCATTTTAAAATGATAAACTTAGATTAGCTATACAAGAATATTTTGAAGATAAACACACAACACAGAGGATGAGGACGAGCGTACTAAACTAAATGGAGTACTATGGTCAATAGGGAATTGTCAATGTAAATAGGAGTTGGTTTTCAGTTCAACAGCTGTTTAGAATCTGTGGAATGTCAGTCCTGAACTCAGAGCTACGTTCTGTACATTGAGTCTGGAGCAGGATACTTGTTATATGGCCATTGGCCCAGTTGTACTACAAGGACTTCTGATTGGTCAACCCCAAGCTAGGTTGGGGGGTTATAAATGACATCCTGTTATTTGTTCTGTGGAGAAAAGCTGAGGACAACAGGGGGAATGAACATCTACCTCCCAGCATAGCATCTATGATTTGTCCTTTTCAAATAAATACATTTTTCTCCCCGATTTGCTTTGGGGTTTGTGTTATTGAAGAATAACAACTGCTAACAGCTAACACATCGTGTCATTGGCACACAGAAGTGATGGTTGCCGATAATGGGCCTATGTAGATATTCCATTAAAAATCAGCCGTTTCCAGCTACAATAGTCATTTACAACATTAACAATGTCTACACTATATTTCTGATCAATTTGATGTTATTTTAATGGACTATTTTTTTTGCTTTTCTTTCAAAAACAAGGACATTTCTAAGTGACCCCAAACTTTTCAACGGTTGTGTGTGTGTGTGTATATATTACATAAAAAAAAGAAAACACTATTTCCCAAATACTGCACTATTATAGAGCCCTATAAGAGGACTTCCCTATCACACTACTACAGACATCTATAACTGAAACCCTGTTCTCCATACTAGACTGTTATAGGACCTTATGATACCCTATTCCACATAATACTGCACTATAGAGCACTCACCTCGGTTACAAATTTCTGCTGGTGTTCCTTCTTCTTAAGAATTTCAAATTCTCTCTGTGAGAGAACACATACACAAGTGAGTTAAACCAAATGAATACACCCAAATGCAGTATAGTTTGTGCATTCTCTCTTTATCTCTCTTACCAGGATGGTGTTCATCTTGGCTTCCAGAGCAGAATGCAATACCGAAGCTCCATCCTGCAGAAAGAGTTTCAACAAACAAGCTTTTAACTGTACAATCCAGGAGTACACATGCAGTGCGTCAATGTAGCATCCTACCAAATCAAGAGAAAGAGAGATTATTGCCGGGTATGTGGTCCCATCAGATCCTACCATAGCCTTGACAGGTGGCGTAGTGAAGACAGGTGGCGGAGTTGGGGTGATGACAGGTCGGTTCAGGGTCATAGTGATAGCATTCAGGGCTGAAGTCAGAGTGGCCCATACCAAGGGGGCAAGGAGCCAGCAGCCTAGCAGAAAGGGGTAGAATAGACTTGAATACACTAAGGAGCACATTATCATACAGGACAGGCTACACAGACAACATTTTGAACATTTTTGCTCGTCAACAACGGGTGTGTGTGTGTTGCTCTGGATAAGAGCGTCTGCTAAATGACTTAAATGTAATGTTAAATGTTGTACTTCTGTTATTTAAATTGTCAGTAAGTACTATGGTTAGGCATGTCTTCTGTGGACAATGTACTGCTGGCACCAATAAAGTAACAGTGATGTTGGTTCTTTTCATGGAAGTTCTATAGAACTATAGACTGTCTGATTCTGTAGTGTGATGTCCCTCACCGAAGGTCAATAGGATGAGGAGGATGGCAATTAGAATGGCCTTCCCCACATCGGCCGGGATAAACGGAGGGGCTACAGGAGGAGAGAGAGATAAAGCTAATGCTAACAAACAAGCTACAAGCATAGAGACCAGCTAATGCTACGCTAACACACACACAGTACTCACTCCAATTGGCACGAGCACTTGTCCTGTTAGTGCCAGATCTCTGGCTGGCGCTAGCCCTTTGTTCGCTTAAGGAGGAGTCCCCAGAGTATCCTCTGTAACGTCTTGCCTCTGAAGAGGAGTAACCAGAGCTGTCCATGGCGCTGCTCTGGCTCTGGGCCTGGTTCAGGCCGGTCTGGCAGGACGAGAAGCCCCTGGGGCTGGGAGCCTGGTTCAGGCCGGTCTGGCAGGACGAGAAGCCCATGGGGCTGGGAGCCAGGTTCAGGCTGGGAGCTGGGGCAAGAGGTTCCTGGAAGGTCTTCCTTCTCTGAACCAAGCTTGAGACGCCTGAAGGGCAGGGGGTGCGGGAACAAAGAGAGAGAGTTAGATGGTTAGTTTTGAATAGCCATAATAGCTAACTATAACCATAGACAAAGAGGCAGCTGCAATACAAAGCTATACTGTACAGTGTATACAGTATAGGCCTAGACAATGAAAGTAACTGAGTGAGTGTCAATAGGACTGTGGATGCAGGAAGTGGTGTGAACCGTACCAATGTAGTCCTCAGCATTGATGGGTGGCTCCACTGTACTACCCTTGCTGCTAGCGGTGCTAGCCACGCTGTTGGCCCGGCTGGAGGTACGAGAGGCCGCCACTTTACGACCACCTGTCTTCCTCTTAGTAAAAACCCTGAGAGAGAGAGAGAGAGAAAGGGCTTTGTTAAAGCAACTTTGTCAGGTCTACTGTATTAGGCTATACGGTACAACATGAAACACAAACACACCTCACGGGGCTCTCCCTGTAGGAAACTGAGGAGGACTCATCATCGTCTGATGACTGGTGGTAGTATCCCCCTAAAACCAGCCTCATACTGCGCCGCGACATGTCTGACAGAGAGAGAGAGAGACAGAGACAATACCTCATACAGGATACTGTGTTATACGAACTGCTTTAACAGGAGGAATCCCACACACACAGCAAATCAATAATATAACACTTTGTAACAGTCATTAGGCTTTTATATGTTGATAAGATAAGATGTAAAGTTACAGTAAAAAGGGAATTGAGGTTCCCAAGAGGTAGCATAGCGCTAGCCCAGAGCTGGTGGTAGCAGTAGCCCAGAGCTGGTGGTAGCAGTAGCCCAGAGCTGGTGGTAGCAGTAGCCCAGAGCTGGTGATAGGAGAGAGGCTCTCTGACAGATGCTCTCCTGTATAATCTCTAATCCAGTTAATCTACAGCACCTCACACTGCTCTCTCATGCACCCAAACTTCAACTTTCAAACAGAGCTAGCACGGATTAGCATTAGCTAACTGGCAGAAGGAGAGGTCAGTACAGGTGCATCAAAGCTGGGACTGAAAAACAGCTTCTATCTCAAGGCCATCAGACTGTAAAATATCCATCACTAGCCAGCTACCACCCGGTTACTCAACCCTGCACCTTAGAGGCTGCTGGTCTATATACATAGACATGGAATCACTGGACACTTTATTAACAGAACACAAGTTACTTTAATAAATGTTTACATACTGCTTTACTCATCTCATATGTACAGTACCAGTCAAAAGTTTGGAGTCACCTTCTGTATACCACCAATACCTTGTCACAACCAACTGATTTGCTCAAATGCATTAAGGAAAGAAGTTCCACAAATGTAATTTTAACAAGGCACACCTGTTAATTGAAATGCATTACACCTCATGAAGGTGGTTGAGAGAATGCCACGAATGTGCAAAGCTGTCAAGGCAAATGGTGGCTACTTTGAAGAATCCAAATATAAAATATATTTAGATTTTATAACACTTTTTTGGTTACTATTCCATATGTGTTATTTCACAGTTGATGTCTTCACTATTATTCTACAATGTGCCCAAACATTTCAATTAACAGGTGTGCCTTGTTAAAAGTGAATTTGTGGATTTTTTCCCCTTCTTAATGCGTTTGAGCCAATCAGTTGTGTTGTGACATGGTAGGTATGGTATACAGAAGATAGCCCTATTTGGTAAAATATCTTGATATAGACTTCAACAGCTCAAATAAGCAAAAAAAAAACTACTTTAAGACAAAGGTCAGTCAATTCGGAAAATTTCAGTTACCTCTGCTGCAGAGGATAAGTTCATTAGAGTTAACTACACTTCAGATTGCAGCCCAAATACATGCTTCAGAGTTCAAGTAACAGACACCTCAACATCAACTGTTCAGAGGAGATTGCATGAATCATTCCTTCATGGTCAAATTGCTGCAAAGAAACCACTCCTAAAGGACAACGATAAGAAGATACTTGCTTGGGCCAAGAAAGACGAGCAATGGACATTAAACCAGAGGAAATCTGTCCTTTGGTCTGCTGAGTCCCAATTTGAGATTTTTGGTTCAAACCGCCATGTCTTTGTGAGACGCACAGTAGGTGAACGGATGATCTCAGCATGTGTGGTTCCCACCGTGAAGCATGGAGGAGGTGTAATGGAGTGGGGGTGCTTTGCTGGTGTCAGTAATGGGAACTTCTTCAAGACTGTTGGAAATGCATTCCAGGTGAAGCTGGTTAAGAGAATGCCAAGAGTGTGCAAAACTGTCATCAAGGCAAAGGGTGGCTACTTTGAAGAATCTCAAATATATTTTGATTTGTTTAACAATTGTTGGCTACTACATGATTCCATGTGTTATTTCATAGTTTTGATGTCTTCAGGTTAAAATGGCGCTGGAGAAGATGGCAGACGTTTTACGTGCCCCCAGCCAATTGTGTTTTTTTGTTTTTTCTTATTTGCGTTGTCACTTATCTTGTACATAATGTTGCCGCTACCATCTCTTATGACCGAAAAAACTTCTGGACATCAGGACTGCGATTACTCACCACGGACTAGCAGAATCCTCTTTTTCCTTTCACCACTCTAACGAGCCCGACGCAAAGGACACACTGCTTCCTCGGGAACAGGCCCCGATACCCATGATCTGTGTGAAGAGGAGGCGGAAAAAGAGGGGCCGAAGGTCCAGGTGCCTTCTGAGAATTCGCAGGCGATCCAATAAACCTCCACTTCCTCCACTCTGCTTGCAAATGTGCAATCGACAAGTTACGCGGAAGATTAAACTACCAACGGGATATTAAAAACTGTAACATCTTATGCTTCAGAGTCGTGGCTGAACGACATACAGCTGGCTGGTTATACGTTGTGCCGGCAGGATAGAACAGCAGCGTCTGGTATGACAAGGGGCGGCGGACTATGTATTTTTGTAAAAAAAACAAACAGCTGGTGCACGATATCTAAGGAAGTCTATTGCTCGCCTGACGTTTATCTCATGATAAACTGTAGACCACACTACCTACCTCCATCTGTATTTTTCGTAGCTGTTTACATACCACCATAGTCAGAGGCTGGCACTAAGACCACATTAATGAGCTGTATTCAGTCATAAGCAAACAAGAAAACGCTCACCGAGAAGCGGCGCGCCTAGTAGCCAGGGACTTTAATGCAGAGAAAGTTAAATCTGTTTTATCAAATTTCTATCAGCACGTTAAATGTGCAATCAGAGGAAAAAGAACTCTGGACCACCTATACTCCACACACAGACACATACAAAGCCTTCATTTGGCAAATCTGGCCATAAATTCTATCCACCCGATTCCTGCTTACAAGCAAAAAAAGCAGGAAGCACCCGTGACTAGATCAATAAAAAAAGTGGTCAGATGAAGCAGATGCTATGCTACAGGACTGTTTTGCTAGCCCAGACTGGAATATGTTCTGGAATACCTCCGATGGCATTGAGGAGTACACCACATCAGTCATTGGCTTCATCAATAAGTGCATCGATGACGTCATCCCCACAGTACATACCCCAAACAGAAGCCAATGTTTACAAGCAGCATCCACACTGAGCTAAAGGCCAGAGCTGCCGCATTCAAGGAGCGGGACTCTAACCTGGAAGCTTATAAGAAATCCCGCTATGCTTGCCGACGAACCATCAAACAGGCAAAGCGTCAATACAGGACTAAGATCGAGTCGAACACCGGCTCTGACGCTCGTCAGATGTGGCAGGGCTTGCAAACCATTACAGACTACAAAGGGAAGCACAGCCGAGAGCTTCCCAGCGACACGAGCTTACCAGACGAGCTAAACTACTTCTATGCTAGCTTCGAGGTGAATAACACTGAAACATGCATGAGAGCACCAGCTGTTACGGAGGACTGTGTGATAAAGCTCTCCGCAGCCGACGTAAGTAAGACCTTTAAACAGGTCAACATTCACAAGGCCACAGGGCCCGATGGATTACCAGGACGTGTACTCCAAGCATGCGCTGACCAACTGGCAAGTGTCTTCACTGACATTTTCAACCTCTCCCTGTCCGAGTTTGTAATACCAACATGTTTTAAACAGACCACCATAGTCCCTATGCCCAAGAACACTAAGGTAACCTGCCTAAACGACTATTGACCCGTAGCACTCACATCTGTAGCCATGAAGTTCCTTGAAAGGCTGGTCATGGCCCTCATCAACACCATCATCCCAGAAACCCTAGACCCACTCAAATTTGCATACCACCCCAACAGATCCACAGATGACGCAATCTCCATTGCACTCCACACTGCCCTTTCCCACCTGGACCAAAGCGACACCTATGTGAGAATGCTATTCATTGACTACAGCTCAGTGTTCAACACCATAGTGCCCTCAAAGGTCATCAATAAGCTAAGGACCCTGGGATTAAACACCTCCCTATGCAACTGGATCCTGGACTTCCTAATGGGCCGCCCCCAGGTGGTAAGGGTAGATAACAACACATGCACCACGCTGATCCTCAACACAGGGGCCCCGTCAGGGGTGCGTGCTCAGTCCCCTCCTGTACTCCCTGTTCACTCATGACTGCACGGCCTGGCACGACTCCAACACCATCATTAAATTTGCCGATGACCGACAACAACGAGACACCCTATAGGGAGGTCAGAGACCTGGCCGTGTGGTGCCAGGATAACAACATCTCCATCAACGTGATCAAGACAAAGGAGATGGTTGTGGACTACAGGAAAAAGAGGACCGAGCACGGCCCCATTCTCAACGACGGGGCTGCAGTGGAGCAGGATGAGAGCTTCAAGTTCCTTGGTGTCCACATCACCAACAAACTAACATGGTCCAAGCACACCAAGATAGTTGTGAAGAGGGCACAACAAAACCTATTCCCCCTCAGTAGATTGAAAAGATTTGGCATGGGTCCTCAGATCCTCAAAAGGTTCTACAGCGGTAGGTGGTGTCAGAGGAAGGCCCTAAAAATTGTCAAAGACTCCAGCCACCCTAGTCATAGACTGTTCTCTCTACTACCGCACGGCAAGAGGTACCGGAGCGCCAAGTCTAGGTCCAAGAGGCTTCTAAACAGCTTCTACCCCCAAGCCATAAGATTCCTGAACATCTAGTCAAATGGCTACCCAGTCAAATGGCTACTCCCTCCCCCCCACACCATTGCTACTCTCTCTTGTCATCTATGCATAGTCACTTTAATAACTCTACCTACATGTACATACTACCTCAAATAACCGGTGTCCCCACAATTTGACTCTGTATCGGTGACCCCTGTATATAGTCTCGCTATTGTTATTTCACTGCTGCTCTTTAATTACTTGTTACTTTTACCTCTTATTCTTATCTGTATTTTTTGAAACTGCATTGTTGGTTAGGGGCTCGGAAGTAAGCATCACTGTAAGATGTTGTTTTCGACGCATGTGATTTGATTATTTGATTTGATTAACTATTATTCTACAATGTAGAAAATAGTCCAAATGAAATTAAAACTGTTGAATGAGTAGGTGTCCAAACTTTTGACTTGCACTGTATGTAATTTTCTCCATTCAGCTTCACACAAAAGTCTCACTGCACTAGCTCAGACCTGTTTTGATTGAGTTTGCTGCTCCAATCAGAGAGCAGTGCGTGCGTTTCACTACCCAATCTGTTTTTTGCAAGTACGGTACGGTCTCTGGTTGCGTGGAGAGCAATCCACAGAGACAAAACCTGGCAAGATAATTAAGTCAGTCTCAAGTCAAAGTTGACTTGGAGCCTCAAGAATCGGGACTCAAGTCTCAAGTTATCAAATTTGTGACTCAAGTCATGTGGCTCGAGTACTGCAGTACTGCAGAGAAGCCAAAATACAGGGTAAAGGCATGGCATAAGGTATAACAGGATGTGGTGTGTGGTGAGACAGGAAGTCAGACATGTGAGTGATATGCAAATTCAGACAACAGAGTTGAGAAAAAGGAAGATGGCCCACACTATCCGCAGCTTTAACAACACTACAGTAAACAACTAACAACAAGTTTAGGTTGCTAGGGCATAGAGAAGTGTCTGTTCTTTGCCATGGTTACTGACAGACAAAAAGACACTGATGTAGGTCAAGTGATCAAATGGGATTGAGCCAACACCATGAGATTGGGTAAAAATATCCAGCCAGCCAGGTTAAAGTAGCCTACATTAATAGCATTCTCATTGTTATGCAATGGAGTCTGGAATACATTACCTTCATCTGGTGTGAAAAGAAGCTTTAGCATCACTGAACATATTGTACCATAGGCTAATTCTCTCAAATCCTCTATTCCACTGAAAATGGCGTCTCTTGCCGTCTCAGCGCTTTATCCCGCTTCCCAATCCTCTTCTCATTACAATAGCCTTCAGTTCCCTCCTTCACTAAGCTCTCCTCCCCTCTTTGTTTACCTGATCCTGCAATCTAATCAACCCCTCTCATCTACAGTGCATTCGGAAAGTATTTAGACCACAACTTCTTCCACCACATTATGTTACATTACAGCCTTATTCTATAAATTCATTAAATTGATGAAGCAAAAACAAGTTAGAATTTCTCAAATGTATTATTTGCATAATTATTATTAACATAAGTATTCAGACCCTTTTCTCAGTACTTTGTTAAAGCACCTTTGGCAGTGATTACAGCCTCGAGTCTTCTTGGGTACGACGCTGCAAGCTTGGCACACCTGTATTTGGGGAGTTTCTCCCATTCTTCTCAAGCTCTGTCAGGTTGGATGGGGAGCGTTGCTGCACAGCTACTTTCAGGTCTCTCCAGAGATGTTTGATCGGGTTCAAGTCCGGGCTCTGGCTGGGCCACTCAGGGACATTGAGACTTGTCCCGAAGCCACTCCTGTGTTGTCTTGGCCTTGTGCTTAGAGCCGTTGTCCTGTTGGAAGGTGAACCTTTGCCCCAGTCTGAGGTCCTGAACGCTCTGGAGCAGGTTTTCATCAAGGATCTCTGTACTTCGCTCCATTCATCTTTCCCTCGATCCTGACTGGTCTCCAGTCCCTGCCGCCGAAAAACATAGCCACAGCATGATGTTGCCACCGTAGGGATGATGCCAGGTTTCCTCCAGACGTGACGCTTGGCATGCAGCCAAAGAGTTCAATCTTGGTTTCATCAAACGAGATAATCTTGTTTCTCATGGCCTCAGAGTCCTTTGGGTGCCTTTTGGCAAACTCCAAGCAGGCTGTCATGAGTATTTTGAGGAGTGGCTTATGTTTTGCCACTCTACCATAAAGGCCTGATTGGTGGAGTGCTGCAGAGGAGGTTGTTCTTTTGGAAGATTCTCCCATCTCTACAGAGGAATTCTGTAGCTCTGTCAGAGTGACCATCGGGTTCTTGGTCACCTCCCTGACCAAGGCCCTTCTCCCCCGATTGCTCAGTTTGGCCGGGCGGCCAGCTCCAGGAAGAGTCTTAAATTTAAGAATAATGGAGGCCACTGTGTTCTTGGCGACCTTCAATGCTGCAGACATTTTTTGTACCCTTCCCCAGATCTGTGTCTCGACATCCTGTCTCGGAGCTCTACGGATAATTCCTGCGACCTCGTGGCTTGGTTTTTACTCTGACATGCACTGTCAACTGTAGGACCTTATATAGACAGATGTGTGCCTTTCCAAAATCATGTCCAATCAATAGAATTTAGCTCAGGTGGACTCGAATCAAGTTGTAGAAACATCAAGGTGATCAATGGAAACAGGATGCACCTAATAGCAAAGGGTCTGAATACTTATATAAAATTATGCTTTATTTGCAAAAATGTCTAAAAACGTTGTCATTATGGGGTATTGTGTGTAGATTGAGTTCTAAAAAAATAAATAAAACTGTAACGTAACAAAATGTGGAAAAAGTAAAGGGGTCTGAATATTTTCTTTTTTCGTAGCATGCTAGCCTATAATTACATGGGGACACAAATACAGTCCACACACTACAAAAGAGCATCATTAGACCTGACACACATACAGGAGAACAGCCGTATAAAATACACATAAACAAAGACACGTGTGTTTCAGTAACAGCTTGAAGCTGATCCTCATTAGTAAATTGGATGATGTTCCTCCTAGAACATCAGAGAGGAGAGTTAGGGTTTGAACGTTCTGTGTTCCTGTTAAGGGAGGGGCAGGTCATGGAGGCATTGCTGGCAGAGTTAGCATGACTACTGCCATACACACAGCCAGGCTACAGAAAAATAGACCACAACACACAGCGAGAGAAAGAGACCGAGAGAGAAAAAAACTCGGCTGAGTCATTTGAAAGCAAACATCACATAATTGCCATCTAAATAATAGGAAATGTGTTGACTGTGCCCCTAGAAGCTTGGAAACGGTTTCTCAAAAGTCTGTGTGTCAAAGAGATACTCGTGCGTGTTGTGAACATCAATACGCGTTATGTTTTATCAACAAGATGCTGACACTTCAGCTGCCGTCTCACGGACACGAACAGCATCATCCCCATATGAGAAAAAAGTAATTAATCTGCCTTGCAAACTGTTAGTTACAGCACGTCACGAGTTCACGGCATAGCTACTGTAACTAGCTTGTACCATTAAACATGCATAAACAAACTTGGTGTAAACAAACGGATATATTTTGTCCAGACTTACCCGCTTCTTGGGTCGCCATCATGGGTAAGGCAGAGGCAAAGCTCCCTGTCCCAGGTGGCGAGCTGTCAAATGTAACCTCTCTCAAATGGAACGATAACTTGGCTAATTGCAACCAGCAGCCCTATACATTTCCGAACAACAATTTAGTGGTAGACAGGACCGGGTATAAAGAGCCAACCCCTTCGTTGGCTCTTCGTAACACTTTCACAAAAAAAATCTGCTACAGTATTTGCTAGCACAAGGCAAACGAGACTCAACCAGAACCGTGCTACTGACAGTTAGGTGGAGGAGGAGTCCGCGGGCCAGACAGACAGTTACAAAACACCCTCTTATTTTGAGTTAAGACTGCCTCTTAGGAGCTCTCGTCTTTTTTACGCGTCACCCTGTGGCAATATCTGGTCAGCAACAGTTCCCCCCCTTTCTATTGAATGATTCATTAATAATCGTGGCAACTTTCCTTTGCATCTTGCGAGGTGAAAACAATTAATAAAAGTATGGGAAAATAGGCTAAACATGCGCATATGATAAAACCAAGGACATCACATTTAGAAAATATTACCTAAATCTTGTATAATGTTCCCAGTCTACAGTCAGTGAAGAAGATACCTGACTCGGGTTGTTGTCCCGACACTGTTCATATTACATCATAATCAAGTCTCAGAGAACTGATTATGACGTCAAACATTGGTTGACTTTTTTATTTTAAGTTTGTCTTGCTATCCTTACGTTTTCAAGTTAAAGTTTAATTAATTAATTAATATAAAGTGCAATTTAATACTGCATTGCTTGATGAAAAAAAAAATATATAACACAAGAGCACGTTCATTATGGACATTGTCGATCCAACAACCGAGAGTCAGTGGCCTTTCCTTTTCTCAATTAAATTTGCTCAACTCCTGCGTCCTGTCTGAGCCTTCCTCTCTGGCCTCACGTTAAAGGTAGTAGAGGAGAGGGAAAGTGTTAAAAAAAAACGCTTGTATTAAATGAGAGGGCTTGATTGACATAGCAGTTGACATTGCAGGCAACTGCCGGCAGACTGATCAACAAAAATAAATATTCATAAATCATAAATAACTACTCCATGTTATTTGTAGATCAGTCAGTCACGCAAACGACGTTTACAAAATACATGTATAAAGTGATTAAAAACAAATGTAGCTAGTTGTGCAAGACATTTTATAGACAAAGGGATAAGTAGCGTAAACTTTTTGTCTGTTCGCATACTTTACTCCTTCAAGAAAACAATAGCTGATTTAAAATTTAAAAAATGGGTAATTGTATATATATGGAGTGTCTGGAAGTGGGCGTGTCAACAGAAGTGGGCGGATGAACAGAACAGGATGTATGGAAAAGCGAATCAGCTAATTGGGCATATTTGTTGCCACTCAATACCGTTTTGCCTGACTGATTGAGTTGCACAACATGTCGATTGTTGACAACTTTAGCATTTTAGCTAAAACTAACTCCTTTCCTAACCTTAACTTAATAACTGATTGAGTTGCACAACATGTCGATTGTTGACAACTGTAGCATTTTATCTAAACCTAACTCCTTTCCTAACCTTAACTTAATAACTGATTGAGTTGCACAACATGTCGATTGTTGACAACTGTAGCATTTTAGCTACACCTAACTCCTTTCCTAACCTTAACTTAATTCTCTAAACCTGCCACCTTAATTATCCTAACCTGCTACGTTAGTTCTTAACCCTTTATGTAAACCAGCGGTGCACCTGGCTATGGCCGGTCTAACCAATAATGGAGTGCTGATGACGCACCATCTAATTTTACTCACACGAAATAGCCTACACGCCAATCATATGCTTTTGGGAGCGGGCAGAAAAAGGTTGTCGATCCACTTAGGCAAAAAGGACAACATCGGAGTTTAATTCAATAAGAGAAAAGCTGCAAAATTGAGAGTTTAAAATAAAGAGAAGTGAGGGCCAGAAAAGTAATGTTTGGGAATGATTTGGTGAAGTAGTTAAAGAGGATGATAGGAGCGTGATAATTGTGAGGCGCTATACAAATTAGACAGTCACAAGATGGGGACATCAAATAGGCCAATGGCACATCAAGGGAACTGTAGTCTACTGTTCGGATGGGTTAAATGGAAACTGAAATCTGGACACTGACTGTAGGTCTATAACCTCTCACATCGGCTTAATATCTTTACAACCGATCAAACGGATGTAATTTGGAAATTTTCCTCATCAATCTACACACTATACCTCGTAATGACAAAGCAAAAACAGGTTTTAATGTATTTAAAAAATATATATGTATATATACAGTTGAAGTCAGAAGTTTACATACACCTTAGCCAAATACATTTAAACTCAGTTTTTCACAATTCCTGACATTTAATCCTAGTAAAAATTCCCTGTCTTAGGTCAGTTAGGATCACCACTTTATTTTAAGAATGTGAAATGTCAGAATAATAGTAGAGAGAATGATTTATTTCAGCTTTAATTTTTTTCATCACATTCCCAGTGGGTCAGAAGTTTCAATACACTCAATTCATATTTGGTAGCATTGCCTTTAAATTGTTGAACTTGGGTCAAACATTTTTAGCCTTCCACAATAAGTTGGGTGAATTTTGGCCCATTCCTCCTGATAGAGCTGGTGTAACTGGGTCAGGTTTGTAGGCCTTCTTGCTCGCACATGCTTTGTCAGTTCTGCCCACAATTTTTCTATAGGCTTGAGGACAGGGCTTTGTGATGGCCACTCCAATAACTTGACTTTGTTGTCCTTGAGCCATTTTGCCACAACTTTGTAAGTATGCTTGGGGTCATTGTCCATTTGGAAGACCCATTCGTTAGTTAACAAGAAATTTGTTGAGTGGTTGAAAAACAAGTTTTAATAACTCCAACCTAAGTGTATGTAAACTTCCGACTTCAACTGTATATACATTATAACAATAAGTATTCAGACCCTTTGCTGTGAGACTCGAAATTGAGCTCAGGTGCATGCATCCTGTTTCCATTTATCATCCTTGAGATGTTTCTACAACTTGATTGGAGTCCACCTGTGATAAACTCAATTGATTGGACATGATTTGGGTATCAAAAAATGTCTGCAACATTGAAGGTCCCCAAGAACACAGTGGCCTCCACCATTCTTAAATGGAAGAAGTTTGGAACTACCAAGACTCTTACTAGAGCTGGCCGCCCGGTCAAACTGAGCAATCGGGGGAAAAGGTCCTTGGTCAGGGAGGTGACCAAGAACCCAATGGTTACTCTGACAGAGCTCCAGAGTTCCTCTGTAGAGATGGGAGAACCTTACAGAAGTACAACCATCTCTGCAGCACTCCACCAATCAGGCCTTTATGGTAGAGTGGCCAGACTGAAGCCACTCATCAGTAAAAGGCACATGACAGCCCGCTTGGAGTTTGCCAAAATGTACCTAAAGAACTCAGACTATGAGAAACAAGTTTCTCTGGTCTGAAGAAACCAAAATAGAACTCATTGGACTGAATGCCAAGCATCTGGAGGAAACCTGGCACCATCCCTACGGTGAAGCATGGTGGTGGCAGCATCATGCTGTGGGGATGTTTTTCAGTGGCAGGGACTTGGAGACTAGTCAGGATCGGGGAAAGATGAACAGAGAGAAGTATAGAGAGATCCTTGATGAAAACCTGCTCCAGAGCGCTCAGGACCTCAGACTGAGGCGAAGGCTCACCTTCCAACAAGACAACGACCCTAAGCACACAGCCAAAACAACGCAGGAGGGGCTTTGGGACAAGTCTCTGAATGTCTCTGAGTGGCCCAGCCAGAGCCCGATCAAACATCTCTGGAGAGAGCTGAAAATAGCTATGCAGCAACGCTCCCCATCCAACCTGACAGAGCTTGAGAAGATCTGCAGAGAGGAATGGGAGAAACTTTTTTTTAAATCTAAAAACCTGTTTTGCTTTGTCATTATGGGGTATTATGTGTGGATACATGATGGGGGGAAAAACAATTTAATCCATTTTAGAATAAGGCTGTAACAAAATGTGTAAAAAAAAAATCTTTTCAGAATGCACTGTATCTATTTATAGACAAGTTGACTAACAAGTAGCCTACCAAAATGTAGGAAATTATAAGCAGAAACATATATAAATTAGGCACAAGAATCATGCACCCCCTGTCAAAAAAAATATTCCGCTGTCTCGGACTGTAGCCTGCAGTTAATTTTCTATATTAGCTGGTTAGGGTCGGGTGCGGGCCTCAGATTTTCACTTTTTGACATATAGTCTTGCGGTTTCCGATGGGTTATTAGCAATTGCAGACGGTTGCAGGTGTACACATCACTAGTGTAACGGATGTGAAACGGCTAGCTTAGTTAGCGGTGCGCACTAAATAGCGTTTCAATCGGTGACGTCACTTGCTCTGAGACCTTGAAGTAGTGGTTCCTCAGATACAAAGATGAGTTCTCTATCTATCTCTATTGGTGGGATAGCCTACACTTGCCTTCCACGCTGAAAGGAGGGTGTCGATGAGGGGAGAACCGTTTTCCTTTTGCTTACTAACAAATTGACACACTCCACCAACACTTATCGGTTTCTGGGTCATGGAGGAAAGAATCCAGAGGAGATAGGACATAGACCCCGCTGCAAGTCTATTGCTTGGTATTAATGAAGGTGGGTGGGGACAGGGTTTCCCCTAAGCTATATGGAATTGTTTAAAGAAGGTCATACCAAGTGTTATGTTCTGTTAATTACTGATGTCCCCTTTAATGGGGACATCAGCACCCTTGGTGCCCTTGAATGGAGCACCCTTGGTCATGTGCATTTTGAATTTTAAGACCCTTTAAAGCAGGGGTGTCAAACCCAAATACCCAGTGGGCCAAAATGTAAACCTGAACAAAGTCACGGGCCAACATTGAACAAATTAACCTTTTAATATGGACCCAAACAAGTTTTGCTTTAACATTGAATATGGAACAAGCATCGCTTATTACCATACAATATATAATTTAATAGTGGAGACATGCAAAATCGAATTTCAAATGAAAAAACACATCAATGGCATTCATTTATTAAATAAATAAAATTTAAATAAAAATTGTATGCCTCTTTTCTATTTGCAGCCTTCTGATTTAAATACCAAAATAAACTTTTTCCACTGGCTAATAATTTTACAAATAAAATGATAATAAATCAATCAACCATTCAAGCCCATGCCTTGTAGCAAGAAAAAGTGCATAAAGAAAACGTTAATTATTGCACACTGGTCTAATCTGATGTGCCCAAGCCAGATACCTGGCATCTCTTCTTGGATGCTAGTTCATCAATGTCTGGGCTCAAGCTCTGAGCTGAAGAAATCCTCAGTATCGAGCGAAGATGTTCATCAGTCAGACGTCTCCTGTGAGTTGTTTTGGTCATCTTCATCGAGGAGAAAAGTTGCTCGCATAGATAAGTGCTGCCGAACATGGAGAGCATCTGAGCAGCTTGGGTGCAGAGCTGAGGCATTGTGTCAGGGATGAACCGTGGAAACTGTGCGGCGCCCACAGCATCATACTTTGACTTCAGCGTGTCGTTGCACTGGAGTTCAATCAGCTCCATTTGGATGTTGGTTGGTGCATTTTCCACATCAACTGAGAAGGGATTACTAAGCAGTTCAAACTTGCATTTCTGGGCACCGAAGTCGGCAAATCCCCGGCTAAACTCAGCAGCGAGAACACTGAGTTTTTCAGCAAACTGTGCGCATGGGAACACGGCGGTAGAGATCTGCGCTTTTATGGATTGGCAGCAGGGAAAATGGCAAGGGTTTCCTTGCAGCATCTGATTCTCCCACAGGCACAGTTTAGTTTTGAAGGCCCTCACTGCAGCGTACATGTCTGTGATGATGCGCCCCCGCCCCTGAAGCTGCAGGTTCAGCGCATCGAGATGGCTCGAGATGTCACAGAGAAAGGCCAGCCCACACAGGAACTTTTGCTCCCGGAGCTCTGCTGTATCCTTCCCTTTGGTTTCCAGGAATTGACATATTTCCTCACGCAGCTCGAAACATCTGTTCAGTACTTTTCCTCTGCTTAGCCATCTCACCTCTGTGTGATACCGCACGTCTGCGTATTCCGAACCACACTCCTCCAGAAAAGATTTAAACTGGCGGTGATTTAGACCTTTGGCTCTTATAAAGTTAACTACCTGTGTTACTGTGGTCATAACATGTTCCATCTTTAGGGCTTTGGCACACAGTGCTTCCTGATGTATGATGCAGTGGTAAACAGTTAGCTCACCTGCACAGTTCTCTTCCCGCATCTTCTCCCGAACCATGCCTACCAGTCCACTCTTTTTTACCGCACATCGCTGGCGCACCATCTGTCGTTAATCCAACGAGTTTATCCCACGGCAGCTTTATTTCAGTTACACATTTGGAAACCTCCTCAAAGATTTCCTTTCCTGTGGTTGTGCCATGCATTGATTTGAATCCTAATACCTCCTCCGTAACACACAGATTTGAGTCCACTCCACGGATGAAGACTGACAGCTGAGCAGTATCAGATGCGTCGCAGCTCTCATCCACAGCGAGGGAGAACGCAACAAAATATTTTCCCTTTTCCATCAGCTGGTCATACAGATTGGTGGCAAGATCACATGTGCGATCAGCTACTGTGTTCCTGCTCAGGCTCACGTTTGAAAATGCTTGTTTTTTCTCTGAGCATACGAGGTCACAAACCTTCATCATGCACTTTTTCATGAACTCTCCCTCATTAAAGGGCCGGGCTGATTTTGCAATCTCTGCTGCCACTATATAACTAGCCTTTACGGCAGCCTCGCTTTGTGATGTGGCTTTTTTAAACATATTCTGTTGTGAAACCAAACTTCTTTTCATCTCCTCTACTTTCTGGCTCCTTTGAGTCATGTCCAGGTCCTTGTATTTGTCATGGTGTTTCGTTTCATAGTGTCGTCTAATGTTGTACTCCTTACTTACAGCCACGTTGACTCCACAAACAAGACAAACAGGTTTGTCTTTTACATATGTAAACAGATATTCTGCCTCCCACTTGTCCAGAAAGCTCCTGTTTTCTGCCTTTCTTTTCGCCATTTTTGGGAAGGGTTAGCTCGCTGACAGTTGTAGCGTCTATGTTGCTATGACTACTGTCACAGAGGAGAGAGCGTTTCTGGGTCCTGTCCTGATTGGCGCGCGAAAACAGCAGAGCATTATGGGATTCGTAGTATTAGTGGTGAATGTGCTGTATAATACCGGCGGGCCAGCTCTAGTAGTAATTTGGTATTGTCTCGCGGGCCAAATATAATTACCCCGGGGGCCAAATTTGGCGCACGGGCCAGAGTTTGACACCCATGCTTTAAAGTATCACTACATGGAAAATATCTGAAAGATTTAAGAAAGATCAGGAAACATTTGTTATTATTTTGGACATTATTTTTTGCCACCAAACAGTCTCTATATATTTCCATTCTTGTGAGTCTTGTGAGTCCTAGTCCTTGAGCAAAACAACCAACATGTAACATGTGAGAGTCTCACCCACAGAGGGGTCATATTAGCGTGTAGCCCAAACTGTTCGGACGCTACAGACATAAATTGGCAGATCGACTTCAGAGGAGTCCCAACAAGCTTGTGGGGGTCGTATAGCAAAACACCATCGTGTTCGTGAGTCTCATCTTTCCAGAGGGGATTGAGATGCATCCAATGCAAAAAACAGATATTTCTAGTTTAAACTGATGGATTTGTATGGAGATTTTTGTATGATGCTAATTCGATTTCAGCGGGGGGCGCAGACATCGACCTTAGGGATTTGAAATAAAGAAATAGATTCATAAACTCTTTCCGCCTTGCTTTCATTGTGTGTATTTCTGCCTTGGCCACATGATGTCGCCATTTAATAATTCAAACGAGTGTACATCTTGGCAACGCCCAACCAAAGATGTTTATAGCTCAACCAAGATAGACCACAACCTGTCGTTTCTAATGGGAACAAGAGTCATAGTGGGCAAAACAAGCAAGAAGGGGGACAGAATCAAGTACGAGCCTGAGAGATCCTATTGTACTCCTTTAAACAACTCGGTTTTAATAAACTTTTACAAAGGGTAAAGCCTACAAAACTTAGTCAACTCTGTTCATAATCTAGTTTTGGGAACAGAAAATCAGATCAGCTTTGAAAAAGATCTGAAGTGGAAAGATCTGATATGGTTGGTCAAAATACCATTTAGTGCCTGTAAGACCCACATAGATACATGTATATTTACAATGAGGCCTATTTCTATAGCTTGTAAAGTGGTAACTAAACCAGGATTATGATACTGACACAGAGTCGATGGGAGAGGGAACCACTGAGAAAAGTGAAACCACATCCTCATCTCCTTCTCCTGCAACCACTCCCACTTATAAAAGAAGTGTCCTCAATAAACGGTAGAAGGAAAAGGGGTTTCAGAGCAACGACAAACACCAATGTAAGTAGACTATATTTATCTCTATTTTTCCAAAGTCCCGCAACCAGCCATTGTTTACAGACAGACATCTGTTTAATATAATCTATATTGATGTCATTACAACAATTATGGATGAGTAGCCTTTCTCATCCATAATTCTTTGCAGAGTTGAGATGGGATCTGGTTTCAGCGGCTGCGTTCGGCAACAAAGTCCAAATAAGTCCAAAGACGGTGAGGCAATACCTTTCAGCAACCCTTCATCCACTGTTCGGAACTCAAACACAGCGTTTGCTCTGGACCTTTACCGTACACTGAGTGAAAACCATGCAGATGGAAACATATTTTTCTCCCCTCTGAGCATCAGTTCAGCTCTGGCCATGGTCTATCTGGGGGCCAAAGGAGACACCGCCAAACAGATGGCAAAGGTAGCCCTACACACCCACCCACCCACACACACACACCCACCCACACACACACACACACACCCACACACACACACACACACACCAGCAACCAATTTTGTTCTATGTGTATATAATAATTTACCAGCCCTGTCTGTCTTTGCCACAGCACTCAACCTGGTAAGTGTGTGTAAGAAATACTACTCACTCATTCTACTATTCCTAGACCCTGTGTCTCGACACTGCCACTGATGTCCACTCTGAATTTCAAAAACTCGGCTCAAAAATCAACAAACCCTCAGCTTCATACCAATTGAAACTGGTCAACTGCCTGTGTGGAGAAGAGACTTTCAACTTCTTCCCAGTGAGTTAGACCAGCTACTTCCCAAATATCTAGCAGCAGGCAGTAACCCTACTGAATATCACTGCCTTGTTTGCAAATGTTGCCATTCCTCTTTCCCCTAACTTGAGAATTGTGTAAATATAGGAAATAAATTCATGACCATTGGAAATATTCTACTCTAGACTGTTTGGTAAAACGCTCAGCTGCTTTAGTTTAGAGTGACTCTTTAGGCTTCCTCTAGGAGTTCATTGAAGCCACACAGAAGTTCTACCATGCAGAGCTGAAGGCTATGGACTTCATAGGGGCTGCAGAGGAGTCCAGAGCACAAATCAACAGCTGGGTGGAAAAGAAAACAGACAGTAAGATGACTGGTGTAAATCAGGAGTGTAAAATCTAACTATTGTACATTAATGTAAGGATGTGTCTGCTCCAACTTCAGTAGTTGGATCCGTTAATTATTTGTGTTCTTTATCTACAGATAAAATTAAATTGATGTTGAAACCTGGCACTCTAAGCAGCATGACCAGGTTGGTTCTTGTGAATGCAGTCTACTTTAAAGCACAATGGATAAGTGAGTTCCATGAAGCTGATACCATGGAACACACCTTTCAAGTCAATGAGGTGAGAGAACTACAGTGTCTGAGAATCCTCCATTTGAGTCATAAAAACATACTTCTGAAATCAGTGTGGAAAATCCACTGTCTGCAACAATTGCATAATTGCAACCAGCCCCACCAATTGTTCAAGCCATAAAACTTGTGGAAATAAAGTCCTTAAACATGGTTCTTGATTACGTGTGTGTGTGTGTGTATGTGTATGTGTGTGTGTGTGTGTGTGTGTGTGTGTGTGTGTTTGTTCTCCACTCTTCCACCCTCTGTGTCTTGGCAGAATCTATGGTCATTTGTACTGTGATTATTGATGTATGACCCTGCCTCTTTTGTGTGGTTTCAGAATGAGAAAAGACAGGTGCAGATGATGGTTCAAGTCAAGAAGTTACCATACAACTACATACCCCAATTCAAACTCCAAATCCTGGAGCTTCCATATAAAGGGGAGGAGCTGAGCATGTTCTTCCTTCTGCCTGCAGATTCCAATTACCCTGACCAGTTACTGGAGGTAGGTGTAGCCAAAACCACTATTGACCCAGCCTTTAGCTCTGTCATGACTGTCCATGAGAATCTAAATAGGTCAGATCAGGTATGCAATGAATAACTTCAATCAGAGGAAGGAAAGAGCTAGTGGTGATTAACAACTCACGTCCTGTCGTAAATCAAGGGGAGAAGATTGATAAGAGAATTATGTTCTCAAGGTACATAACCCAATTTAATTATATTACTCTGTCTGCAAACCAGAATTTGTAAGATCCTGGTCGAATGAAACAGACGGAGGCCCAGCTAAATATTCAAAAAGGTTTATTCACGGGAACGTTCTGGCGAGCACAATACAAAGACCTTCATTTTATACTGACTTCTCACGCCCATACATTCACACCACACACACACACAAACAGACGCACACACATACACACAAACAGACGCACACAATGTCCTGCTACACACACACTGTCTGTCTCACTACCCAGGCGACAGAGATTAGTGACCTTGTCCTTGAGACATACTCCCCGTTCTCTCCCAAATCTCTAGTCAGGTCGACACCGAGCTCAGACAGTCTGTGTTTTAAAATACCATAAAGACATATTGTTTTACCCTAATTCTGACTAGGACTACACATTTATTGATTATGATTTCATACATTTTAATCAATTCCATACAATTATATGTTTCAGGGCGGAATATTCTAATCATTCAATTAACAGATAATTCTCAACTAACAAAGATTCAGGTCTCCCTCTCCAATATTCACCAAGGCATGTCCTTTGTTTCAAGAGACCTTTCTTGACGAAACTCTAACACGTTCAAAAGCAAATACTGGAACAATATATCTAACATAGAACGTGGGGAATGGTCAGAGGCGATCTACAGAACACTAATGTAATTTTGTTTGTTATTTTGTGATGTCATTAAAAATGTTCTGAAGGAAATACTGTAAATTGGAAAGTATACTCACTACATGTACGAAGTTTCCATACTATGCGTTGTGCATGTAATATGAAAAATGATGAAAGTGTTTCTGTTAAGAGAGGAATGTGATTTGAGAAACTATAAGAGATAATTATTTTACATAAAACTTTATACAAGTGACAAGTCACGCCCCCAGAGTGAGGTCAGAGAGTGTGTCAGCCTGACGGAACCGCCCATTTCAAACAAACTGTATATGAGTCAAGAAATTAACATACTAGACCAGAAAAGCATAAAGCTGCAGCTGCACATTTAAAGTGGTTTGAACTGTGAATCTCAACATGAGGTAGAGACGATAAAGTCACCTCCCGGACAATCTCTGGTATGGCTGATTAGCTGTCCTAAGTAAAGTATCTTCGAAAGCAAATTTAAGTAGGACCATTCTAATACTCTGCTCAAACAATCGTATTACGCTACTCTCATGACCCCACTGGGAACCATCTACACGTCTGGCTAGCCTATCTTCAAAGAAGCATCTTCAAATGGAAGAAAAATAAACTATGTAGTTCTGTTCAGGACTACATGACAAGTCACCAGATACCAGACAACTACAGAGGAGAACAAAGGTAGAAGACTTGTTGGAACTCTTTTGAACAATCAGAGCCTTACAAGTGTGCCGCGAAAAGGCCCAACTCCCTTTCCAAGAGAGAGATCCGGCGAACCAAGGCATTTCATGTAAATGCATTCATGATTTCTTACTCGAAGAAGGCGGCGGTTCGTGTGCAAAGTATATGGTTACTGTAAGTGAGAGTAGTTTCTGAAAGTACCAATGTTAAGTGTCTCTGTCCCGCTCTCTCCATCTCTTTCGTAACAAGCAGCCACGTTGTTGTCATTCCGCTAGGGACCTGTTTTTAACGTATTAACTGTGTATGTTTATCCTGTGTTACCATTTAATTAGCTAGTAAATAAATATACCAATTTGTGTAGTACTGAAGTAAGGTTCGGGTTTTTGCAGATGCAAGGAGGTTACGACTGTTCAGAATGACGATATGATACGAGGTTATGATTAATTAGTTGACTGTTTATAGATGTGATAGGTAAAGACCCTTTAGAGTTTAATTGGGGAGATGGTAACTCTTTAAAGAACCGCTCTCATGGTGCCCCAGATCCTAATGAGCTACTCGTTACATGATTAATTTAATTAGGTAACAATTAAACATATTTCAGTAATTTAGATAAATAACAGTCTTCAGATTAATGTTAAAGTGAAGTCACGACAGCTCAGAGGACTATTAGTCTTGTGTTGCGTGGAAGACCATGGTTCAATACTCTGTGGATCATACATCCACAACTTTTCCAGTATGAAGCACAGGATGTTGGTGGCACCTTAATTGGGGAGGACGGGTTTGTGATAATGGCTGGAGCGGAATCAGTGGAATGGTATCAAATACATCAAACATGGCTTGATGCCTTTTCATTTGCTCCGTTCCAGCCATTATTATGAGCCGTCCTCCTCTCAACAGCCTCTACTCATATGTAGATATAGTGAAAACCTCTGCTGTCATTTAATTGCTTGGAAAGTAATATGTCACAAAACAAATTACTCCACAAACTGACTACAAAAACATATCTCTTCTTACCTTTTAAATGCGTAACATACTGTATGTAAGACTGGCAGCAAGGTCCATATACCGCCAATATAGAGTTGTGCTGTTTAATATCCAGTGGAGGGGTGGATGCCTCATAATAGTGGCTGGAACGGAGCGAATGGAATCAAACACATTGAAACCATGTGTTTGATGTTGTTGATACTTTTCCACGTATACCGATCTAGCCATTACCACATGGCCGTCCTCCCCAATTAAGGTGCCACCAACCTCCTGTGGTTACATCATCCCGTTTGTCATTCTCCACTGTCTGACACAGCTGGGGAGAGAGCTGACACCGAAGAGGATCCACAAGTGGACCAAACGGCAGAAAATGGGCACGAGGACCAAAGTCCACGTTTCAATCCCCAAGTTTAAACTGCAGGAGGACTATCAGCTGAACACACCCCTGGCCTCGCTGGGCATGGTGGATGTGTTCGACCAGGACAGAGCAGATCTATCTGGGATGAGTGCAGCGATGGAAGAGGAAGTCTACCTATCCACTGTAGCCCACAAGGCCTTCGTAGACGTGAACGAGAGAGGCACAGAGGCAGGCGCGTCCACAGGGGCAGAGGGCAAAATGTACGGTTTCAGTAACATGCATTACTTCACGGCAGACCACCCCTTTATTTTCTTCATTAGACACAACCAGACCCAATCCATTCTGTTTCTGGGCAGGTTCTCTTCACCTGAGGAGGGTGACAGGGAGGGAAGAGTTCTGTAGGAAGGGAAAATAATGTTTTGAAAAACATGTTATGTAATGCAAGAGAGCCCTTCACAGTTTAGTTGATTATTGTTGATCTTGTGAACCGAGTTTGGATTTGACCTTTACTACGTGGATAGTGCTGTTATGTATTGTTATGTAATATAGCTCTCACGTGCTTATAGTTTGTGATATTTAATGTATTGAAAATGATCAATGATATAATAAAGTGAAAGTTTCTCTATGTAGATTGTCTACACGTGAAAATATTAGGAAATAGAATGTAGTAGTCTGTATTGGCACATTGCAGGCAAATATTCCCTTGTGTAACTAGCCTATCACAGAGACCTTCATTGTGCAGCTATTGCGTAACAAATGTACGAATATCCCAGACTGAATTCTTGCCCCAGTAAAAGTCCGTCTGAACAGGCTGAGACATCTGGGTCACACAAAACTACAAATGTATGTACCATTTTAGGAAACCTTTTCCTCATTGGTTTGGCCGGAGAGGCAAGGAATGTGTTTACATTTGTGAAAGCTAGAAGTTGTTGAACTCTGCTCTATATCACTGCAGTCCTCCATGGATTTATGTTCTCTTACAGAATAAGACTTGTTTATTCTAGAGAAAAGTTTACGGTTTTGTCCGCTGACCACGTGATCTTCTAATACATGCCTTAAGAGTGAAGACTTATACTCAGGGTTTCTACTGCCTCTGTACGCATTACCAGAGAGTTCAGTGAGGGTTTCCACCATGTTGGAGGCGTTAGTCTGTCTGGTGGGACAGTGGATCGATACCAAGGGGGTCCTCCTGTTCCTCTTGGTTCTGTTGGTGACCAAGTACATCCATGATCTGCCGCCTAAGAACTACCCACCAGGCCCCTTCCCCCTGCCTTTTGTTGGGAATATGCTGAATATCAGCATCAAGGACCACATAGGCTCCTTTAAAAAGGTAAGGACACGTGAGAGATAAGGTCGTGTGTAACTGCTCAAATTATACACGCTTAGAAAAAAAGGTTACAAAAGGATCCTTTGTTTGTCCACCATAGGAACACCTTTTTTGGTTCCAGCTAGAAGTCTTTTGCTTTCCATGTACAAACTTCTGGGGAAAGGGTTGTACATGGAACCCAAAAAGGTTCTACTTGGATGCAAAAAGGGTTCTTTAAAGAGTTAACCTATGGGGACAGCCGAAGAACCCTTTTAGGTTCTAGATAGCACATTTTTCCCCACATCTCCATAGGCTTTTCCACAAGAACAAAATATGCTATACTCAGTGACCAATTGGATCTAGTCATTCTGTAATCATCTGTTTCTTTTGTAAATAACCAATCTAATAAATGATGATGTAATTAGTGTGCTTAGTGTGACATGCTCACTAAAGTGTGTTTTCTACAGTTTGTAGAGACCTACGGGGATGTGACTACACTAGACCTGGGTGGAGGGAACCGCTGTGTGCTCCTCTCAGGTCTCCGAGGCTTTAAGGAAGCCTTTGTGGATCAGGCCGAAGCCTTCACCGATCGGCCATCTTACCCCCTGAACGACAGGATAAGCAGAGGCTTGGGTAGGCTAATATGGTAGCTTAATGCAGGGGTTCCCAAACTCCTGGGTCCCCCCCGGGTACACAAACCAAAATGTGCACCCAGGAGGGGCCCCAGGGCCGAGTTTGGGAAACCTTGGTTTAATTAATTGAAATTAGTTTGACCATTATGACATTGTGCCACCAGTAAGAGTAATAACACCAATGAGACATTTTTGGTACATTTTCTAGAATGGAGGTCACAATCCTTTAAAAAACATTTACTAAAGTGATATGATTAATCATTTTGCTCACAATGTTGTTTCTCTTTATTTAAATTGACACCAAGTGAGGCTTTGGATTTAGACACACCACATGATCAATGTAATCATCACATTTATGACATAATTTTCTTTCATATAGACCCCTCCCCCAATAACAGTTTGCCACTTGAGATGATGCTCAAGATCCTTGTATATCTTTGTGATCAGTGATTTTCAAGGCGGTAACAACAAGGACATAACACTGAAGGAAACACATTCTGCTAGTAAAAAAAAGTGTTTTAATAGCCTTCTTTGTTTTTATTGATCTGTACAATATCTTTAGTTGTCACGCCCTGACCTTAGTTATCTATGTTTTATGTATTATTTTGGTCAAGGTGGGTATGTGTGTTTTTGTCCTGTCTAGGGTTTTGTATATCTATGTTTTTTTGTATGTCTAGGTAATGTAGGTTTATGGTGGCCTGAATTGGTTCCCAATCAGAGGCAGCTGTTTATCGTTGTCTCTGATTGGGGATCCTATTTAGCTTGCCATTTTGGTTTTGTGGGTTGTTGTCTGTGTGTAGTTGCATGTCAGCACTCGTTCTATATAGCTTCACGGTCGTTTTGTTAGTTTAGTGTTCTTTCTTTATTAAAAGAAGAATGTATTCATATCACGCTGCGCCTTGGTCTCCTCTATACGATGAACATGAATACTTTTTTTTCACTGTCTAGCATTCAAAATAATATCTCTAAATCCCCAAAGCATTTCACAGCACTTCTACATATCACCAGTGGGACAAGTACATTTTTTATTTTACCTTTATTTAGCTAGGCAAGTCAGTTAAAGAACAAATTCTTATTTTCAATGATGGCCTAGGAACAGTGGGTTAACTGCCTATTCAGCGGCAGAACAACAGATTTGTACCTTGTCGGCTCGGGGATATGAACTTGAAGCTTTTCCGGTTACTAGTCCAATGCTTTAACCACTAGGCTACCCTGCCGCCCCTACGCTCTAACCACTAGGCTACCCTGCCGCCCCTTCACTCTAACCACTAGGCTACCCTGCCGCCCCAAATAGCTAACCCCCAGTATTTTCTACAATACATAAAAATATATGTTTTTCGGTATAAAGGACTTGGTTTTCACATTAAATAACAGCAGTAGATGTATTATTTGTCACGTTTTTGTGTTTTTACAAAATGGTGCCAAAGTTAACGGAAAGCATTTACCACCACAATTCAAGAATGACCCATCAGGCAGAACCACACAATCATATTGGGTCCTATTTAGTTATATTTAATCTTAGTAATTCTGTCATTGTCTCTATGTCTTGGTTGGTTATCTAGGCCTGATCTCCTCTAACGGTCACATGTGGCGGCAGCAGAGGCGCTTTGCCGTGTCCACGCTCAAATACTTTGGAGTGGGGAAGAAGACTCTGGAGACCTCCATCCTCCAGGAAAGCCACTTCCTGTGTGATGTCTACTTGGCAGAGAGAGGTGAAGTCAGCGTTTATGCTACACTTATGGTGCCCAAACCAGGGAATGAACCACAGTCTCAGTTGTTTAACTGACACTCTTATCCAGAATGGCTAGTTGTTTTATGGTTAATTGCTATCTGGCGTTCAAACCCAAAACGTTGCTATTGTGAAGTCCAGATGTTTCTTAGCTTTCATTTCCAACAGTCTCTGATCAAGGAATCCTCTCTCTCTACTTGTAAATGAATGCTATGAACAAGCATCTTGAGATGTAGTTATTTGCATATTTCCATTGGGGAATGCCTACTCCGTGAAGTGTGCATGTGCAATAACTCAATTCACCCTTGCACTAGTTCTAAACAATTTTTTTTTTTTTTTGCAAAGGGTAAAATCTACAAAACTGAGTCCAATCTGGTCATAACAGATTTTAGTTTTTGGAACAGAAAACTGTATTGAGATCAAATGTTTCATAATGTTGGCCACAATCCATCTCGGTCCATGATCTCCCACTGATGGCCACTGGGCTTCCTGTCATCACCGTATTTGTTTTTGTTTGGAAAAGTCAACCAGCTGCTTCATTTATACATCCGGTGAAATATCTGTCTCATTGTTCCATCTGTGTCTAAACTGTCTGAGTAAGACATCTTCATTTATCCACCATCTTTGACCCAACCTCTGAACTGTTTCAGGCCTGCCCTTTAACCCTGAAGACATCACCAACAATGCAGTGGCCAACATCGTTTGCACCCTGGTGTTTGGTTGTAGGTTTGAATACAACGACCACCACTTCCAACACATGCTGAAATGCTCTGAGGACATTTTACAGCTGCCTGCTACCTTCTGTGGACGGGTATGGTTACAACGACACAGACGTGTCTGCTATTCTCTGTTGGGTGATCAGTGTATCTCTTTGGCAAAGTGAATTATAGTGCACAGCATCTGCAAGGACACACATTGTAATCAGGAAATCTACCATCTCAGGCTAATTTCATGTTCTTTCGACAGATGTATAATCAGTTTCCCACATTGCTGCACTATTTACCTGGGAGGCACCAATCAGCCTTTATCAACCTTGGTACCATAAAGCAGTTTATCAAGGAGGAAGTAGAGAAACACAAAGAGGACAGGAACCCGTCCAACCCCAGAGACTACATAGACTGTTACCTAGAAGAGATAGAGAAGGTAATACCACAGCCTGACCTTTTCAGGTCTATTCTATCTTTAACAGTTACTCTCTGTGATCTACTCTCATTTCTTTAGAATTACGATAGCCGTGTTAATATAGTTTGTCATATTTTGGGCAAATTTTGTCAAGAAAATTTTACATTTGTGGTTTAATATGACTTTGTCAGCAAACTCCCCACAGCCTGATGATTTGCCCTCAACTTAACATCACCTGATGACCATTCCCCCTACAGAATCAGGATGGGGCGGCTGGCTTCACTGAGGAGAACCTTCTGCACTGCGTGGTGGATCTGTTTGGTGCCGGGACAGAAACAACGTCCAACACCCTTCTCTGGGCAATGCTGTACATGGCCAAGTACCCCGACATTCAAAGTGTGACACTGGCAGGAACACATCTATTAGTATTAAAAAATGTTGGTTTCAAATGGCTGGTTTCCCAGATACAATAGAACATTTTCATTGAGCATGTTTTTGAATCCAGAACTAGGCTTCATCTGTGTTCAGGAAATAGGCGTTAAGCGTAAACAGGCCCTAACAATACTCTGTTATAATAGCCTAGGGTTTACCAGGAAAATGACTTGTTTTATGGCTTTGTTAATCCATTATATTGCATGCGCTATGCAGCCATCTGCCCTAGCCAATCATTAACTTCCTCATTCTGACTCCATCCGTAGAGAAGGTGCAAGCGGAGATCGATGAGGTCATAGGTTCGGCACGCCAGCCCTCAATGGATGACCGAGCCGACATGCCATATACCTACGCTGTGATCCATGAGATCCAGAGGTTTGGGAACATCGTCCCCTTCACGCCTCCCAGAGTGGCCAATAAGGACACCACCGTGGCGGGCTATCTAGTGCCCAAGGTGGGTGTAGGGTCGATGGATATGTTGTGATTCTACTGCTGGAGTACATGATCAACTGAATGTTTGAGTTGATGCGTGCTGGTTCAATAGTGCATGTTGACTTCACACTGAAGGTTTTACTGGCAATGATGTTTGACAAATTGACTCTTCTGTTTTGCACAGGGAATGATGGTGCTTCCAATGTTAAAACCAATCCTACAGGACAGAGATGAGTATGCAACCCCTAACCAGTTCAATCCTGGACATTTCCTGGATAAAAATGGAAAATTTGTCAAAAAAGACAATTTTATCCCATTTTCTATAGGTAATGTATTATGAACATGCGTTTAAAGGGGACTGGAAACACTAGGATTGGAACTGTACATCGCCATATTAGCATTGATGCATCACTGGCAGGAGAGAATTTTGGAACTCCCAAAAATAGCTACATTTACAGAGTAGCTCCGAGTCTGAGAATTAGTTTATTACAGAGAATGAAATAATGTACGTTTAATATCAGTAGTGGTTAGGTGCTCAATATATTGTAATGAAACCCTCGACCATCTAGTCCGAGGACTGGCGCGCTATCAACTGTGCCACAAAAGCATACTCGTGCGGCAAGGTTGATTTCCGTGCTTATAAACCGAGGGTCGTTACAATATATAATCAGTATCTTATAACGATGTGTTTCACCAGCGCCTTTTGGCGCGATGGTAAGACATTTACCATCGATTAGACGACCGGAGTTCTAATCGCAGACAGCGTCATGATTTATGAAATCTCATTCTAACCAATAACGGGGCGTGCTCATAGATACATTGTGATTTAGTTTCGGTATCAGACAAACTTCAATGATTTTGTTTGCTTACCATACAGGCTGGCAGTTTATCGCCAGTTCACCCTATGGGCACAAGGGAGAATTAGACGAGGTGTACGGTGTGTGTCGTTTCTTCCCTAAGGCGCGCATACCCAGAAGCAAAGCCATTTACATAGAGTTTGAACATAAGAGTTTGAATAAAACCAGTTAATTGAGTAAATCTATCCTTTTTTTCAAGACATATTGCCTGCGCCTTTTGTAAAAATAGTATTGATTAGCTTGTCCACTATAACGACAGGTTCAAGCTTAACCAGAAACTTGCTTATAAAATAAAATAACTCTCAACGCGCACTAACCCCGTGTCCCTGTCGCTAGAGCAGTGACTTCAACTAGCTGTTGATCCCATCTATTGGAAAGGAATGGTAACTACACTAGGCAGCTAGTAACAGTATAGCTTGCACCACACCGTTTGCACCACACCGAACGAACGAACGCACTGCAACTGCCTCTGCAACACAATGGTGCAAGGCAAACGCAGCGTTTCATTGGAAATCAATGTAATTCTGGTGTGCCGAAATGCAATGACGCTTCAACACCACAGACAATTTGATGATTCCTGCCAGTGGCACTGGCATCAGTCATTACTATGGCAATTTAAAATGGCGCTGACCATAGCTCAAATAAACCTTGTCAATGATCAAAATACTAAATGTAGAGATGTGTTTATGTTAAATGCACATGTTTAGTATTAGTGGATTGAATACATCTCTTTGCTTAGATGTACTTTCTGTTTCTATTACCCTTTAAAATGTAAAATGTTACTGTTAATTCATAACAGAAACCCCTAATTAGTCTCCCAAACGTGTATCACAAAGCTATCTTCCTTCAATCCTCCCTACCAGAGAAATGGTTGTTGAAAATCAAATGTGCTACTGCAGGGTCTTTAAACAGAATGGTTCGGGTTTTCATTTTCCATAGATTCTGCCAAGACACGGAGGGTGGAAGAGTGGAGAACAAACACACACACACACACACACACACACACACACACACACACACACACACACACACACACACACACACACACACACACACACACACACACACACACACACACACTCCATCCTCATGTTAAAGGTATCTGTGTGTGTGCTCTACTCTCTCTCAGGTAAGAGGATGTGTCCAGGGGAGCAGCTGGCCAGGATGGAGCTGTTTCTGTTCTTCACCTTTCTGCTCCAGAGGTTCACCTTCACACCTCCACGGGGCTGGGAGATGGGCCTGGAGGGCCAGGTGGGCATCACCAGTGGACCAAAGCCCTTCAAAATCTGTGCCTTGCCTCGATGAGACACCTTGGGTGAATCTCTATTGTATTTTGTTGATTCCTTGTGTTCTGTCTCCTTGCCTCCTTCTCAAAATACATTGGAGGAATGTGCCTTGAGAAGGAGACGAGGAGGGAGGATGTGAGGAATCAAGAAAATACGATTGATATGAATTTGTGTAGGACTAGGCCCTGCATGAACTGGTTGATGAAGATAAATAGCATTGTTTGTCAAGCCTGTCTAAAATATTTTGTACTCTAACTGAGGAAATATTGGTAGAGGTGGAGAGAATTCCAGCATCCAGCTGGTGCATCATGATGTTTATATTGTAAGAGTGGTGTATTAGAATTGCATTCAAATTCTTCATTTTTTTTACTGGAAATTATATTTCTGGAAGTCATTATATACAAAATGTGTTTACTTTACTTATTTACTTCCCAAAACAGGGTGTATGATTATTATGAGCTTATTGATGATGAGTGAAACTTCTCATGTAATTATGTTAACTGTTACTGTGGCGTGAAGAAACCATACCATCTCAATGGATCCGTGCCCTCTCATTGGTGCGGGGTGGCACAGATGTCATGGGGAACGGGTGACAGGGTGATGCCAAAGTTGTCGTCCCATCACGGGCTTCACTCTGGGCGGCATGGAGAACAAGAACCTCTGTATGAAGGTGAAGAAGAGGAATAGCTCCATCCTGGTCAAGCTCTCTCCCAGGCGTATTAGTTTACCTGGAGGAGAGACAGGAGGGTAGATTTAAGCAATAAGGCTCCTCTGACGTTTGTGGTATATGGCCAATATACCACTGCTAAGGGCTGGTGTTACGCATCGCGGAGTGCCTGGACACAGACCTTTGCCGTGGTATATTGGCCATATACCACAACCCTCCAAGGAGCCTTATTGCTATTATAAACTGGTTACCAACATAATTAGAGCAGTAAAAATACATGTTTTGTCATACCCGTGGTATACGGTCTGATATAACATGTCTGTCAGCCAATCAGCATTCAGGGCTTAATCAGTATTAGCTAATTACTGTACTTCATTGTGTGAACATAATGTTATAGACTGCAGTTTCTTATGCAGTTTGTGAACTATATCCCTTTATTCTTCATGGTATACTGACAAAATAATTTTTAAATGAATTAGCGTTACATGATTTACACTTAGAACACACCGACAGCGTCATTGTCACACCCTGATCTGTTTCACCTGTCTTTGTGATTGTCTCCACCCACCTCCAGGTGTCACCTGTTTTCCCCATTAGTCCCTGGGTACTTATTCCTGTGTCCTGTTTGTCTGTTGCCAGTTCGTCTTGTCAAATCAATCAGTGTGGTTTTCTGTGCTCCTGGGTTTTTTCGTCCTTATTTCTGTTTTTGCTAGTCCTCCCAGTTTTGACCCTTGACTCTGAACCAGCCTGCCTGACCATACTGCCTGCTCTGACCTCGAGCCTGCCTGCCATTCTGTACCTCCTGGATGACCTAGTTTATGATCTTTTGCCTGTCCACGACCATTTTCTTGCCTGCCCCTTGGATTATAATAAATATCAAGAGACTCGAACCGTCTGCCTCCCATGTCTGCATCTGGGTCTCACTCTGTGCCCTTATAAGTCATCGCATTTTGGTACATCAGAATTACATTCATTTCCAATTAAATGCTGCGTTTGCCTTGCAGCATTGCGTTGCAGAGGCAGTTGCAGTGCGTTAGGTGTGGTGCATAACTCTTTGAACACGCTGCTCAAAATAGGATGCAGCATCATCTGGATATGTATGCAACAAAAGTTCAACATTCACCTTCTGCTCCCTCCTCTATGCATACAGTTTGACACATATGTTCAATAAATCCACTGTATGCACCACACCGAATGCACTGCATCTGCCTCTGCAATGCAATGCTGCAAGGCAAATGCAGTGTTTCAGATTGTAATTCTGGTGTACCGAAATGCAACGACGCTGTTGGTGTGATTGACGCATAAGTTGGATTTATCAAACGTATGAGTCAACTGTATGTGTAGACGGCTTGACGGAAATGGTAACAGAAGGTGAATGTTGAACTTTTGTTGCATACATATCTAGATGATGCTGCATCCTATCAATGAGGAGATGGCACAAATAAGATACCGGGGAGATGGCACGTGGGTACCTGCTTCTATAAACCAATGAGTAGATGGGAGGGGCAGGACTTGCAGTGCGATCTGCGTCAGAAATAGAAGTCAAATCATCAAATCATCAAGGAACCCACCAGGTACAACCCTAAATCTGCAAACAAGGGCACCCTCATAGACGTTATCCTGACCAACTGGCCCTCCAAATAAACCTCCGCTGTCTTCAATCAGGATCTCAGCGATCACTGCCTCATTGCCTGTATCTGTTACGGGCCAGCAGTCAAACGACCACCCCTAATCACTGTCAAACGCTCCCTAAAACACTTCTGTGAGCAGGCCTTTCTAATCGACCTGGCCCGGGTATCCTGGAAGGATATTGACCTTATCCCGTCAGTTGAGGATGCCTGGTCATTCTTTAAAAGTAATTTCCTCACCATCTTAGATAAGCATGCTCCGTTCAAAAAATGCAGAACTAAGAACAGATATAGCCCTTGGTTCACTCCAGACCTGACTGCCCTCGACCAGCACAAAAACATCCTGTGGCGGACTGCAATAGCATCGAATAGTCCCTGCGATATGCAACTGTTCAGGGAAGTCAAGAACCAATACACGCAGTCAGTCAGGAAAGCAGAGGCCAACTTTTTCAAGCAGAAATTTGCATCCTGTAACACTAATTCCCTCAAAATTTGGGACACTCTAAAGTCCATGGAGAATAAGAGCACCTCCTCCCAGCTGCCCACTACACTGAGGATAGGAAACATTGTCACCACCGATAAATCTACGATTAAGGATAATTTCTATAAGCATTTTTCTATGGCTGGCCATGCTTTCCACCTGGCTACCCCTACCCCAGCCAACATCTCTGCACACCCTGCAGCAACTTGCCCAAGCCCCCCCCCCCCCGCTTCTCCTTCACCCAAATCCAGACAGCTGAAGTTCTGAAAGAGCTGCAAAATCTGGATCAGCTGGGCTCGACAATCTGGACCCTCTCTTCCTAAAATTATCGGCCGAAATGGTTGCAACCCCTATTACTAGCCTATTCAACCACTCTTTAGTTTTGTCTGAGATTCCCAAAGATTGGAAAGCTGCCGCGATCATCCCCCTCTTCAAAGGGGGAGACACTCTAGACCCAAACTACAGACCTATATCTATCCTACCCTGCCTTTCTAAGGTCTTCGAAAGCCAAGTTAACAAACAGATCACCGACCATTTCAAATCCCACTGTACCTTCTCCACTATGCAATCTGGTTTCTGAACTGGTCATGGGTGCACCTCAGTCACGCTCAAGGTCCTAAACGATATCATAACCGCCATCGATAAAAGATAGTACTGTGCAGCCGTCTTCATCGAACTGGCCAAGGCTTTCGACTCTGTCAATCACAGCATTCTTATCGCCAGACTCAAAAGCCTTGGTTTCTCAAATGACTGCCTCGCCTGGTTCACCAACTACTTCTCAGATAGAGTTCAGTGTGTCAAATCGGAGGGCCTGTTTGTCTGGACCTCTGGTAGTCTATGGGGGTGCCACAGGGATCATTTCTTGGGCCGACTCTTTACTCTATACATCAATGATGTTGCCCTTGATGCTGGTGATTCTCTGATCCACCTCTACGCAGACGACACCATTCTGTTTCTATCTGGCCCTTCTTTGGACACTGTGTTAACAAACCTTCAAACGAGCATCAATGCCATACAACACTCCTTCCGTGACCTCCAAATGCTTTTAAATGCAAGTAAACCTAAATGCATGCTCTTCAACCGATTGTTGCCCGCACCCGCCCGCCCGACTAGCATCATTACTCTGGACGGTTCTGACTTAGAATATATGGACAACTACAAATACCTCGGTGTCTGGTTAGACTGTAAACTCTCCATCCAGACTCACATTAACTTCTTAGGCCTGAGATCCCGTTAACGGGATCGATATGACAACAGCTATTATCTCCAATTCAAAATTAAGCATATCCAATTCAAAATTAAATCTAGAATCGGCTTCCTATTTCGCAAACAAAGCCTCCTTCACTCATGCTGCCAAAAATACCCTTGTAAAACTGACTATCCTACCGATTCTGGACTTCGGCGATATCATTTACAAAATAGCCTCCAACACTCTACTCAGCAAACTGGATGTAGTCTATCACAGTGCCATCCGTTTTGTCACCAAAGTCCCATATACTACCCACCACTGCGACCTGTATGCTCTCGTTGGCTGGCCCTCAATACATATTCGTCGCCAAACCCACTGGCTCCAGCTCATCTATAAGTCTCAGCTCACTGGTCAACATAGCAACACCCACCCGTAGCACGCGCTCCAGCAGGTATATTTCACTGGCCAACACTTGCTTTGGCCGCCTTTCCTTCCAGTTTTCTGCTGCCAATGACTGGAACGAACTGCAAAAATCACTGAATCTGGAGTCTTATATCTCCCTCTCTAACTTTAAGCATCAGCTGTTAGAGCAGCTTACTGACCACTGTACCAGTACACAGCCAATCTGTAAATAGCACACCCAACTACCTCATCCCCATATTGTTATTTATCCTCTTGCTCTTTTGCACCCCGGTATCTCTACTTGCACATCATTATCTGCACATCTATCACTCCAGTGTTTATGCTAAATTGTATTTTTTTCACCTCTATGGCCTATTTATTGCCTAACCTCCCTACTCTTCTACATTTGCACACACTGTACATAGATTTTTCTATTGTGTTATTGACTGTATGTTTGTTTATGTGTAACTCTGTGTTGTTTTTGTCGCACTGCTTTGCTTTATCTTGGCTGGGTCGCAGTTGTAAATGAGAACTTGTTCTCGATTAGCCTACCTGGGGCCTGTTGCACAAAAGTAGAATTAAGACATCCGGGATAAATGACTCAGCTGAGCTCAATGAAGCCAAAACATGTGCGTCCAGGCTTAATTGGTTGCACAAAGACCAAGCCAGGATGAGCAGACACGGATTCATTAAGCCAGGTGAAACCAATCCTGGATAGGTGCGCGCTCACGGCTCACTCAAATAGACCCCGCCACAGATCACAGATTAACTGATTTACCATGGCAACTAGAGCCGCGTACTTTTCCCCGTCGGAAGCACAAATCCTCATGGAGGCATACGAGGAGGTAAAAGATATAATTAAGAAGAAAGGCAACACCGCCACAGTGATAAAGCAAAGAGAAAAAGCGTGGCAAAGTATTGCAGACCGCCTGAATGCGTAAGTAGTGCACAATTACACACTCACCGCTCCGCTGAAACATCACAATTACAATTCAAATATTTAATTCACATCTCCAAAAATGCAGTTGTACTGTAATTATGAAACGGTTAAATTTTTAATTGAAATGCACTGCAGATATGAGTGAAATTGTGTAAAGTAACTCCATCACACTGTATAAAGCTATGATACATTTTTTGATATTTTTACTGAAAACAAGACAAAAATACCAAGTAATTTTTGCAGTGTGACTCCATTAAATGTGTGTGTGTGTGTGTAGATTAAACATGAACGGGCCAAAACGGACATGGCAGCAGGTCAAAATCAAATACAAGAACATTCTGCAGAATGGTATGGTCCCTGACTAATATTTAACAAAGCACAAGCATATATTGTACCCAGAAGGTGCCTGCTCACACATTGTCTGTACTGTTTTAGCAGTGAAAAAGAATACCCACAGACAAGGCACGGGTGGTGGGTCACCAACGGCTGACCTTACCCCAGCAGAGGACATGGCCTTGGAGCTAAATAAAGGCCGGCCCGTCTTAGAGGGGATCCCTGGGGGGAAAGAGACGAGCATAGGTTCCTCCCAAGATGCCACCCGCTTCATTCAAGGTATGTCCTTCCATCTCTACATGGGATAAAACCACATTCATATTGAATCAATTTGGACTGTCTGACTTTGGTTTACCTATTGCCTTGCAGTGCCTGGCAGCACTGTGTTCCTGTTAGAGCCACCAGCACAAGCACCAGACGATGCTGATCCAGTGAGTACTCCATCAAAGGCATACTGTAGGCCTGGCATGTCTTGTCTACTAGCTTCAATATGAATCTGATTAAATGTGATAGGGTGAAGGCCCCAGTGCAGCAGCAACAGCACATGATGGAGACCATCTCTCTGGATTCCAGAAGGCATGAGGTATCATGTTAAGACTGTGAAAGTACTATTTACTCTACAATGGTGAGGAGTCCTCATCAAAATCAAAAAATCTAATTTCTTTTACAGGACCCAGATGCTATACAGTGGGAAAACCAGCCTGGCAACATAGTGCGTATTAATAAAAGGACACCACATCCTGCCAAATTCCAGCTGCGCTAATTGTATTGTGTTCACAGAGCTCACAAGCTATCAGAAAGTTGTATGGCAACCACCTCCGGCGCCAAATAGAACTGGCAGACATAGACATTCAGTACAAGAAGAAAAAGATGGAAAATCTTGCACTGGAGTCCGAAATAAAAAGAGGACAATTAGGAAACTGGACCTTGAAAAAAAAACTTGAGGGAGGTGAGATATGCCTTCAATGTACACTGTATGCTAACTGTAACACAAATGTATTAATCATTATTTTTCTTTCCTCCCCCAGCTCCAAGAAGATGACACAGCTCAAAATAAAAATTAGGTATATTCTCGTAAAGTCAAGTGAGCCATGACATATGAGCTCTTATTGTGAGCACACAGGACGGTGGCATCTTTCTAAGGTTTTTTTTATTTTCCCAGCAATCAGTACAACCAAGTCATCGTTATAAGGCATCGCCCTCTTTTGCCCACCCCCCCAGCACCAGGTGTGGCCACTAGCCTATATGAAGGCCCAAAATTGTGTGTTCCTTTCTGCTCTGACAATGGCATGCCCATTCGTGCGAGATGTGGTGGATGAAGAAGCACTTGTGCTGAGGAGAGCCTTCAGGCGAGAAAGGGTCTTCAGGGACCGGTTGGACCCACTGGCCTTCCCTGATGACCATCTATATGAAAGATACAGGTTTTCTGCAGATGGCATCAGGTATCTATGCAGACTACTGGGTCCCAGGATTAAGCACCGCACTGCACGGAGCCATGCACTGAGTGTGGAGCAAATGGTTTGTGTGGCCTTGCGCTTTTTTGCTAGTGGAGCCTTCCTGTACTCAGTGGGGGATGCAGAACAGCTGAACAAGGCCACAATTTGCCGCACAATAAGGAGTGTGTGTCTGGCTATCAAAGCATTAGCAGATGTCTTCATCTCCTTCCCTGGCCACAGAAGACTCTGTGACATCAAAGAGGAGTTCTATAGGATTGCAGGTAAGAGGATCTACAAATTACAGGACAACTGTTAACACATAGTAGGATACTCATTACTTTGTGTGACAGGTTTCCCCAATGTCATTGGTGCAGTGGACTGCACACACATAAGGATAAAAGCCCCTCAGGTGCCCATGAGGCCGATTTTGTGAATAGGAAATCCTTTCACAGCATTAATGTTCAGGTGAACATAACTTTTTGATATTGTCCATTGACGAACACTCTGCATTGCCAGTGATGTGCATTGATTGGTGTAATATTCCTCATCTTATGATTTCAGATGGTCTGCAATGCTGACTGTGTGATCAGCAATGTTGTGGCAAAATGGCCTGGCTCAGTCCATGACTCCAGAATCTTTCGGGCCTCTGAAAAATCTATCACAAGGTAAGCCACACAACCCCTATTTATAACCATCATGGCTGTGTCAAGAATATCACTGTGTTTATGAGGTAGTAATGATGAGATTTTGTGTTGACAGGTGAATTCTCTGGTGTGTTGCTGGGAGACAGGGGTATGGCTGCCAGCCTTTTCTCCTGACACCTTTCACAGACCCCCAGGAAGCACAGCAGGCCTACAACCATGCCCATGCCAGGACCAGGGCCAGAGTTGAAATGACCTTTGGCCTCCTGAAGGCACGCTTTCACTGCCTTCACAAATTAAGGGTCAGCCCTGTTAGGGCATGTGATATTACTGTGGCTTGTGCTGTCCTCCACAATGTGGCCTGCCTGAGGAAGGAGAGGGCCCCCAGAGTGCCACCAGCCATGGACTGGGAAAATCCGGCAATCTTCCCTGATGACGACAGTGGTCGGCTGCTGAGGGACCAATATGTGTTGAATTATTTTAGTTAGTATGTGTGCTTTCAATTTTGGTTAAATATGTCCTGCGGTGGCAGAGGAATTTGGGTTTTTTGGGTTTGTTTTTTGACGAATTTGGCCTCTTATGATGTTTGTGCGGTATACTGTGTGTAATACAAGGCTGCAGGGGAGGCTACTGCATCCATTCATTTGTCTGTTCAGTTGATGTGTATGGATTTGTCCTGCATTTATTTTAGTGTGCAGACATGCAGGGTGTGTTATATACAGACCTTTGAATGTGTATGTATCATTTTGTATAATATGCTTGGATTCTGTGCTTTCCATCTTGTAGAGTCACTGTGACTTCAGTTTCGAAAGGAGCTGATGGTTTACCTGCTTTGTTTTGTCCTTATTCAATAAAGGAACATAATGTTACACATTGTGTTTTTATATTCATATGGAATGTGTATTTGTTTATATGACAGAGTACTAGGGCCACACTGAAGAAAAAGGATAAAGTCATAAATTTATGAGGCTGGTTCTTTCTGCAGAAAAGCTACATATTGTTTTTGTTTTGATACTTATGACAATGTGATACTTAATATTCTGGCACATCAGCATGTCTTTGTTTATGAAACCATACTGAAGTACAATTTCACGAAATGCCCCACATCTGTCCTCCTTTAAAACAACTGGTTACAATATTATGACTTGTGTTTTTTCCCCTCTGTAGCCCTAATATTCTATCATTTTATATATAGCCTTATAGTCTATGGGAAACTGTAAATTATCTAATGATAGCAACATCATCTAAAAATCATTTTTTATCCAAAATCATTGAAATTAATGATCACAAACGTTTAAATAATAACAGTGGGTCTAGTTATATGTGATAACAATGTATAGTGAGCAGTGAAATAACTATTGGTTTCCATTTGTGGTGACTGCTGACTGACATTAGGGATGAGATTAAATAGATCCTGGAATTTAGCCTGGTCTGGAGCAGGCTAGCTCCACAGAATAAATCTCCATGGTAATTTATACCATAACATATCCTCCTGCCCCCTATCCATCTTTAGTGCAACCGGATTACGGATCAATTGAGCCAGGATCACCAAGATATCCTGGCTTAATCCCTTATCCTAGTTTTGTGCAACAGGCCCCTGGTTAAATAAAGGTGAAGTAAAAACAATATTGTTGCTCTGATCCTCACATCATTTGAATATGGACACCAGAAGGGCCAATCAAATTTTGATTTTTTTTCTTGGACTTTACCCTTTGATCTTGGAGATCTCACTCTGTTCTTAAACCATTTTTGGGGTGTTTCATTTAGAATTTTGGGGGGGAATTTCGAATTTGGGAAATAGGTCTAGATGTGAAATGGCTGTCCTGTACGTGACTGAGTCCCTTTAAACGGTATGTAACTACTCCGTTGCACAATGCAGCAGTAGCGTACAGTGACTCAACTAGATACCATTATTAAACATAGAAGAAGTAGCGGGTCGTCACCAGTTACCCATAGCCACAAAGTTATAAACCTCGCCCATTTCTACAATTTATCTTCTTAAAATGTGATCTTAAACCTAGCCCTAATTGTAACCCACTGATAACCTTATGCCTAACCTTAAATTAAGACCAAAAAGGAATAACAAAAATATGTCTACGATATAACCAATTTCGACATTGTGGCTGTGGTAACTAGTGGACACCGGAAGTAATGTGACGACACGATAACATCCGGTGAGTGACCTGGACTGGTCCGTCCTCCAACATCTAATTCATCATCTAACAGTGGGTCATACCAGGTCAAGAGCATAAACGTCATGGTTTTCGAGGAGAAAATGATCCTGAACGGGGAACCTGAAGATGTAAGACGTGAACTCACCATGTTGTATTCAATATCTCGTTAAATAATGAACGGGCTCATTTGTTAAAGGCCAAACTTGAGAGAGCCAAAGTGGCTAGCAGATTCGTTAGCATACTCGCTAGCTAGTTAGCCAATAGTCTGCTAGGTTGCTTTCGATCAACCAGTGGTAATAAATAGTACGCGCTAGCTAGCTTAGTATATTGCCCAGTGTGTAACATCGGTGTAATGTTTCGAGTGGTTTAAAATGTGTTTTTCTTTCAGGAGGAGGAGGAAGAGGAGGAGGAGGAAGATATGGTGGTATGAATCGATTTGGTTTGAAGCAGCATAATTTGCCCACCTTGCATTTGTTCTAAAACCCACATCATATGTTCTAACATAGCTAACTGGAGGGAATTAATAGCCTGGTCCCAGATCTGTTTGAGCTATAGCCAAGTCTATGGTCGTTTGTTATGCCAGACATGTTGGCTAATAGCACAAACAGATCTGAGACCAGGCTAGGGGAATAGATGGTTTGTGTACTTATTGACCTTGGTTTATCTGTTCCAGGACCCCCTTGAGGTGGTGCGGGACAAGTGTGCGCAGGCAGAGCACTGCGTCCACGCCAGGGCGAAACTGGAGGACTGTGAATCCAGGGTCGGCTCCAAGTCCGAAACCAGAGAGGACTGCACCGAGGAGCTTTTCGACTTCCTCCATGCGCGGGACCACTGTGTATGTGAGATCTACCCATACACTTTCACCAACAGTGAAGAAGGGGGTGCAAGGGAATACATACAAGCAGGCATGAGAGTGCATGTGACTCCATTGATAATACCTGCAGGTCTTGGTAGAGCCTACTCAAATCAAATGTTATTTGTCATATGCTTCGTAAACAACGGGTGCAGACTAACAGTGAAATGCTTACTTACGGGCCTTTCCCAACAATGCAGAGAAAAAATTATAGAAAAAACAAGGAATAAATACACAATGAGTAACGATAACCTGGCTATATACACAGGCTACCAGTACCGAGTTTATGTGCAGGGGTACGAGCTAATTGAGGTATATATGCACAGTTGAAGTCGGAAGTTTACATACACCCTAGCCAATTACATTTAAAATTCCTGACATATAATCCTAGTAAAAAATCCCTGTTTTAGGTCAGTTAGGATCACCACTTTATTTTAAGAATGTGAAATGTCAGAATAATAGTGATTTATTTCAGGTTTTATTTATTTTCATCACATTCCCAGTGGGTCAGAAGTTTACATACACTCAATTAGTATTTGGTAGCATTGCCTTTAAATTGTTCAACTTGGGTCAAACGGTTCGGGTAGCCTTCCACAAGCTTCCCACAACAAGTTGGGTGAATTCTGGCCCATTCCTCCTGACAGAGCTGGTGTAACTGAGTCAGACTTGTAGGCCTCCTTGCTTGCGCACGCTTTTTCAGTTCTGCCCACAAATATTCTATAGGATTGAGGTCAGGGCTTTGTGATGGCCACACCAATACCTTGACTTTGTCCTTAAGCAATTGTTCCAAAACTTTGGAAGTATACTTGGTCATTGTCCATTTGGAAGACCTATTTGCAACTAAGATTTAACTTCCTGACTGTCTTGAGATGCTGCATCAATATATCCACATCATTTTCCTACCTCATGATGCCATCTATTTTGTGAAGTGTACCAGTCCCTCCTGCATTAACACACCCCCACAACATGATGCTGCTACCCCTGTGCGTCATGGTTTGGATGGTGTTCTTCGGTTTGTAAGCCTCCCCCTTTTTCCTCCAAACATAACAATGGTCATTATGGCCAAACAGTTCTATTTTTGTTTCATCAGACCAGAGGGCATTTCTCCAAAAAGTACAATCTTTGTCCCCATGTGAAGTTGTAAACTGTAGTCTGGCGTTTTTGGAGCAGTGGCTTCTTTCTTGCTGAGCGGCCTTTCAGGTTATGTCAATATAGGACTGGTTTTTACTGTGGATATAGATACTTTTGTACCCGTTTCCTCCAGCATCTTCACAAGGTCCTATGCTGTTGTTCTGGGATTAAGATGCACTTTTCGCACCAAAGTACATTCATCTGTAGGAGACAGAACGCGTCTACTTCCTGAGCGGTATGACGGCCCATGGTGGTAGGATTGTCCCATGGTGTTTATACTTGCGTACTATTGTTTGTACAGATGAACGTGGTACCTTCAGGTGTTTGGAAATTGCTCCCAAGGATGAACCAGACTTGTGGAGGTCTACAAATATTTTTCTGAGGTCTTAGCTGATTTCTTTTGATTTTCCCATGATGTCAAGCAAAGAGGCACTGAGTTTGAAGGTAGGCCTTGAAATACATCCACAGGTACACCTCCAATTGACTCAAATTATGTCAATTAGCCTGTCAGAAGCTTCTAAAGCCATGACACAATTTTCTGTAATTTTCCAAGCTGTTTAAAGGCACAGTCAACTTAGTGTATGTGAACTTCTGACCCACTGGAATTGTGATACAGTGAGTTATAAGTGAAATAATCTGTCTGTAAACAATTGTTGGAAAAATGACTTGTCCTAACCGACTTTACAAGAAATTTGGGGAGTGGTTGAAAAACTAGTTTTAATGACTCCAGCCTAAGTGTATGTAAACTTCTTACTTCAACTGTACATATTGTAGGGGTAAAGTGACTAGGAAACAGGATAGATAATAGGTAGCAGCAGCAGCGTATGTGATGAGTCAAGAGTTACTGCAAAAGAGGGTCAATGCAGATAGTCCGGGTAGCTATATGGTTAACTATTTAGTAGTCTTATGGCTTGAGGGTAGAAGCTGTTCAGGGTCCTGTTGGTTCCACACTTGGTGCACCGGTACCGCTTGCCGTGCAGTAGCAGAGGGAACAGTCTGATGTATTGTTTTATTTATTTATAGGGGACACTGCACATTAATCAACATCAATATTACAATAATGCAACAGCCATGTAAATGTGCTGGGGATAGCCAAAAGATACATTTACATTTAAGTCATTTAGCAGACGCTCTTATCCAGAGCGACTTACAAATTGGTGCATTCACCTTATGATCTCCAGTGGAACAGTAGTGCATCTAAATCTTTTCAGGGGGAGGGGGGGTGAGAGGGATTACTTTATCCTATCCTAGGTATTCCTTAAAGAGGTGGGGTTTCAGGTGTCTCCGGAAGGTGGTGATTGACTCCGCTGTCCTGGCGTCGTGAGGGAGTTTGTTCCACCATTGGGGGGCCAGAGCAGCGAACAGTTTTGACTGGGCTGAGCGGGAACTGTACTTCCTCAGTGGTAGGGAGGCGAGCAGGCCAGAGGTGGATGAACGCAGTGCCCTTGTTTGGGTGTAGGGCCTGATCAGAGCCTGGAGGTACTGAGGTGCCGTTCCCCTCACAGCTCCGTAGGCAAGCACCATGGTCTTGTAGCGGATGCGAGCTTCAACTGGAAGCCAGTGGAGGGAGCGGAGGAGCGGGGTGACGTGAGAGAACTTGGGAAGGTTGAACACCAGACGGGCTGCGGCGTTCTGGATGAGTTGTAGGGGTTTAATGGCACAGGCAGGGAGCCCAGCCAACAGCGAGTTGCAGTAATCCAGACGGGAGATGACAAGTGCCTGGATTAGGACCTGCGCCGCTTCCTGTGTGAGGCAGGGTCGTACTCTGCGGATGTTGTAGAGCATGAACCTACAGGAACGGGCCACCGCCTTGATGTTAGTTGAGAACGACAGGGTGTTGTCCAGGATCACGCCAAGGTTCTTAGCGCTCTGGGAGGAGGACACAATGGAGTTGTCAACCGTGATGGCGAGATCATGGAACGGGCAGTCCTTCCCCGGGAGGAAGAGCAGCTCCGTCTTGCCGAGGTTCAGCTTGAGGTGGTGATCCGTCATCCACACGGATATGTCTGCCAGACATGCAGAGATGCGATTCGCCACCTGGTCATCAGAAGGGGGAAAGATCATTTGCATTTGTAGTCCCTGGGCAGTTAAGGACAATTACACAGTCACAATACAAAAACTCACTAAAACAATACAAAATACCAATACATTACATCCAATAATATATCATTCTAACGACAACAACAACACTATCATCAACTGTAGTCTTACATATGAACCACAGATAACTCGTGTACAGGTTTGGATAGATTTTAGCCATGTTTTCAATTCAAATTTAAAAGTACAATAATCAGTGATTTGGGTGCCTGGAGACCTTGACCATTTTTAGGGCCTTCATCTGACACCGCTTAGAGGTCCTGGAAGGCAGGGAGCTCGGCCACTGTGAGGTACTGGGACGTACGCAGTACCCTCTGTAGCGATTTGTGGTTGGATTCCAAGCAGTAGCCGTACCAATCAGTGATGCAGCCAGTCAAGTTGCTTTCAATGGTGCAGCTGTAGAACTTTTTGAGGAAGAGGCGTTGTCATGCCTTCTTTATGACTGTGTTGGTGTGTGTGAACCATGTTAATTCATTAGTGATGTGGACACTGAGGAACTCGGAAGTTCTCGACCCTCTCCACTATAGCCCGTCGATGTGGATGGGGGCGTGCTTGGCCATCCATTTCATGTAGTCCATGATCAGCCACTTTGTCTTGCTGATGTCGAGGGAGAGGATGGTGTCCTGGCAACACACCTGCCTCGTCACTCGTCGTCAGTCTATCACTGAAGTGTCTTCAGAAAACTTAATGACTGTGTTGGAGTCGTGTAGTTATGAGTGAACGGAGTACAGGAGGGGACTGAGCACGCACCCCTGAGGGGACCCCGTGTTGAGGATCCCGTGTTGTCGTTGCCTACCCTTACCCCCTGGGGGTGGCCCGTCAGGAAGTCCAGGAACCATTTGCAGAGGGAGGTGTTTAGTCCCAGGATCCTTAGCTTATTGATGAGCTTTGAGGGCACTATGGTGTTGAACGCTGAGCTGTAGTCAATGAATAGCATTCTCACATAGGTGTTCCTTTTGTCCAGGTGGGAGAGGGTAGTGTGGAGTGCAATAGAGATTGCATCCTCTGTGGATCTGTTGGGGCGGTATGTGAATTGGAGTGGGTCCAGGGTGTCTGGGATGATGGTGTCGATGTGAGCCATGACCAGCCTTTCAATGCATTACATGGCTACAGATGTGAGTACTACGAGGTGAAAGTCATTTAGACAGGCTACCTTGGCGTTCCTGTGCACGGGGACTATGGTGGTCTGCTTGAAACACAGAGATATTACAGACTGGTACTGTATGTAGGCTGGAGGTAGATCTCTCTGTCTGCCAATAATGAACATGACACTGAGGCTGGCTGTCAGACTGACAGGAGAGTGATATCAGTGGGTTAATCTCAATAGTATATAGTGGTCTCCTCTCCTTGTCTCCTCTCCTTCATCTCTACTGTCCTGAAAACAGTTGACAGAACTGTGGTTGAAACCATACTGGGTGTTTGCATTCACCTGTCCAGTTCCTTCACGTCAGTGCAGATGATGGAGAGAAAGCGACTTAAGACTATTGAGATGCGTAGTAGTATACTCCCTCCCTATATATCTAGGGAAAATAATAGCCTAGTATTACTGTCAGCATTGGGCTAATCATACAGGTGTACCACCACAACTGATGCATGGGTAAATTAGATGACTCAACATTTGAACTTCTACAAGCAAGATGATATCCAGGAGTCAGTGGATTTACTCTATCGCATGCTCCTCCTTCATTAAGTTCCTTATGATTGGAGATGTTAGAATTTGAGAACAGTAGTTGAATAGCAGGTTGGAGGAGAAGGCTGTGGAGAAACAGGGACATATGAGTGGACCGAACCTCATTTGGTGATAAGTCTGGGTGCTTTCTATCGTCAGACAGGAGGAATGAATAGAAAATACTCCCAACTTTGGATGGGATGACTAGCTACTTTAGGAGACAAGTGTCACTCACTTTGCATACAGTTGTACAAGACAGTTTGCAATAACCTGTCATTTAATTTCTGTCCTACAGGTGGCTCACAAAGTCTTCCATTCTGTCAAGTAAAGTCCCTCCAGCTCCCTGCACTACTGGCAGAAGTTCCTTGTCAGATATAGACAACTACCATTTAACTTAAGTGACAAGTACCTGGTTTTAAAGGATTCCTCTGAGTCTAAGTTGTAACCTCATACACACTGTATTTGTTCATGTGAATAAATTATAACTTAAGTGTTGAATCAGTGTTTGTTTTCTGTGTTTGGATTTAATATATTGGATGAAGCGTCTAATCTTGTCTATCAGCTGGCGGTATAGCTATTGAGACGGAATGATGCATCAATTTGACAAGTGCAGCATACATTAATTTGGTCTAAACTGGATAATTACAAAGCATTACAATTGTTTTATGTTTAGCTTAAACGCAATTTCACATAATGAAAACCTATTGTATTGCATGCCTTCATGCAATCACCAGTCCCCGATAAGATACAATCATACTATATGGCACAAGAGTAGCCTAATGTGCCATGAAATATGTATCACAAGGTTCCCCATCCGAATGTCTGTGCCTCTACTGATCGCTACATAGCTACTTCATTGCAGAGAAGACCGTGGCGTTTGGCCAGAGCAATGAGACTGGGTAGCCAGGCAATCATCCGAAGGCAAACTGGATCATAGAATTCGGAATTAGTATACTAACTTAATAGGATCTATGAACTGGACCATCAACTGCGTCCTCTACCGTACACAGGCAAAACTAGGCTTCCTCTGCTAGTTAGCTACTTCCTCATTTTGTCTCCTGGGCTCCCGCAATTCGGGGCGTTCCTGCCCTCTTTATACTTCTAAAGGTCAATTTCTAAAATGGGACTCCGGTTCACATGCCGGAGCGCTCAAGTACATTACAGTAAACCCCACAGAATAAGAGGCGGGGCGACCACACAAGCTTGCTAGTTAGGACAACAGTAGATAGACACGTCCTTCGCCCCCGCAGTTGTGTTAACGATGTTGTTTGGCAGGCGTTTAGGACTCTGGGTAATAACTTGCGAGTTGGAAAACTACGACTCCTGTACACAGCAGGCAGGATAGGTAACGTTAGCTAACACACCGGTGAACCTCGCCCCCGCTTATCGGGCACTGTTTCCCGAAGTTATGTTATTAACGACGGCGAGGACAGGTGTACAGCAAGCGGGAGCGAAGGACATTTTGCTAGCTAGTTATAGGACCCCAGTACACAGCAGACGAGATAGGTAGCTAGCTAACGAATCGAGGTGAAGTTGGTTTTATATTCGCACATTCGCCAAAAGCCATTTAAAAATGTAAAAATCAATAACTCATTCACCGTTTGTCACAGAATCATTAAGCTAGTTATGATTTGTTCTACAAATGTCAACCATACTATTAGGACCTTTGTTTTGAGTAGAAATTCCAGTTTTGACTTGATAGAAATACATAAAATCTATAAAATGCCATTTAAAGCGGTAAAAATCAATAACTAACGTTAATTCACTGTTTGTCACAGAAACATCAAACGATGTATGATTTATTCTATACATGTCTATCATAAATTTTCAAGTTTTGATTTGATAGAAATACATAATCTCAAATATTGCATTTAAAGATGAAAAAAGTGAAAATATGCATTTATTTGCAAAACTTTAAAGATATGTTAATTTCAAGTTAAATTTGTTATATATGAAGTTAGACAATGTTTACAATCTTAAATTGTATGTCAACTCAATGTTAGCATTTTATTGCAACAGTTCCACATTTTAAAGTAGTTACAAGGCACACCAGTCATTTATATATACGTCTCTAATTTAACAGCAAAGAAGCCCCTTTCAATAATTTTCTATTTTGGCTTTGTTGAAGTTCTTCTTTGTCATCCCAATACAAACTGAATGGTGCCATCTCTGGCACACGGAGCATTCTATCTGCATTATTAAAAACATAAAACAGGGTTATGTTTATGTACATGTACATTACAGTTCTGTTACATGCTTTTGCAATGAGGAACATTTTCAAATTAAATAGGATTTTTATTCAATTGCAAAATTGAATTTAAATTACATGCATTTGACCACAACCCTGACAGAAGCACATAACTGAGGTGTTAATCATCGTTGAGTATTCAGGCAATATAAATCATATAGTAATAGAGTCATACATTTGCAAAAAACGTATGTGTTGATAAAAAAAAAGGTATCACACATCAATGTTGTAATATCAAACATTACAATAATGTCAGTCTTTGAATAAAAATTCCACAAAAACAAACCCAGATGGTCATCATTTTTCTGTGGATGATGCAAAGCACACATTGAGCAGTCAAGCTTCGCATTGAAGACTGGAAAAAAAGAGGACCACATTTGTTGTGCATTGTTGACACATTTAAAGATGTTTTCTGGAACCCATAGTTATAAACGGTTGTGCTTCAAAGACACAATCTGTCCACCACCGTTGCATACTACATTGTTCTCTCACTGTCTGTGCCCTTCCCACACCCTGTAGCAAAGGGTTCTCCAGAGCGAGGCGTTTTTTTGGTCGTAAAAAAAAAAAGAACATGTCAAGCTTTTTCAAGATAAAACGCTCACCAATTGCAACCTTGGAATTGTATTTTAGTGCTAAACAGTGTGCATTTTTATGAGATTATATTTGCTTCCAATCTGAATATGGTTAGCTGCCAGTCAAATGGTTCCTTGCCTTGAACTGAAATTGGAAGGCTAGTCTACATTGCCAAGACTGCAATATCAAAGTAGGGAGTTCATTGTTCAAGAGTCATTCTGCAATTGGCAATGTATGGAATACAAATGGACACATCCAGCTGATCGATGTTTAAAATAAGTAAAAACATTTTTTGACCCACTTTTTCTTCCGTCCCATTTGTTCATGTCCAAATTCTCCGCTAGAAGCATGTGTTTCAGACATAAGGAAGTGGATGGCTGCAAACTTTCTACTTTTAAACTCGGACAAAACAGAGATGCTTGTTCTAGGTCCCAAGAAACAAAGATATCTTCTGTTGAATCTGACAATCAATCTTAATGGTTGTACAGTCGTCTCAAATAAAACTGTGAAGGACCTTGGCGATACTCTGGACCCTGATCTCTCTTTTGACGAACATATCAAGACTGTTTCAAGGACATCTTTTTTCCATCTACGTAACATTGCAAAAATCAGAAACTTTCTGTCCAAAAATGATGCAGAAAAATTAATTAATCACTTCTAGGTTAGACTACTGCAATGCTCTACTTTCCGGCTACCCGGATAAAGCACTAAATAAACTTCAGTTAGTGCTAAATACGGCTGCTAGAATCTTGACTAGAACCACAAAATTTGATCATATTACTCCCTACACTGGCTTCCTGTCAAGGCAAGGGCTGATTTCAAGGTTTTACTGCTAACCTACAAAGCATTATATGGGCTTGCTCCTACCTATCTCTCTGATTTGGTCCTGCCGTACATACGTACACGTACGCTACGGTCACAAGACGCAGGCCTCCCAATTGTCCCTAGAATTTCTAAGCAAACAGCTGGAGGCAGGGCTTTCTCCTATAGAGCTCCATTTTTATGGAATGGTCTGCCTAGCCATGTGAGAGACGCAAACTCGGTCTCAACCTTTAAGTCTTTACTGAAGACTCATCTATTCAGTGGGTCATATGATTGAGTGTAGTAGGCTCTGGAGCAACGAACCGCCCTTGCTGTCTCTGCCTGGCCGGTTCCCCTCTTTCCACTGGGATTCTCTGCCTCTAACCCTATTACAGGGGCTGAGTCACTGGCTTACTAGGGCTCTTGCATACCGTCCCTAGGAGGGGTGCGTCACTTGAGTGGGTTGAGTCACTGATGTGATCTTCCTGTCTGTGTTGGCGCCACCCCTTGGGTTGTGCCATGGCGGAGATCTTTGTGGGCTATACTCGGACTTGTCTCAGGATGGTAAGTTGGAGGTTGAAGATATCCCTCTAGTGGTGTGGGGGATGTGCTTTGGCAAAGTGGGTGGGGTTATATCCTTCCTGTTTGGCCCTGTCTGGGGGTGTCATCGGATGGGGCCACAGTGTCTCCTGACCCCTCCTGTCTCAGCCTCCAGTATTTATGCTGCAGTAGTTTATGTGTTGGGGGGCTAGGGTCAGTTTGTTATATCTGGAGTACTTCTCCTGTCCTATCCGGTGTCCTGTGTGAATTTAAGTATGCTCTCTCATTTATGAACATTTGAACATCTTGGCCATGTTCTGTTATAATCTCCACCCGGCACAGACAGAAGAGGACTGGCCACCCCACATGGCCTGGTTCCTCTCTAGGTTTTGGCCTTTCTAGGGAGTTTTTCCTAGCCACCGTGCTTCTACACCTGCATTGCTTGCTGTTTGGGGTTTTAGGCTGGGTTTCTGTACAGCACTTTGAGATATCAGCTGATGTATGAAGGGCTATATAAATACATTTGATTTGATTTGCTATGGTGACCAGTGAGCTGAGATAAGGTAGGGCTTTACCAAGCAGAGACTTGTAGATGACCTGGAGCCAGTGGGTTTGGCGAGGGCCAGCCAACGAGAGAGTACAGGTCGCACTATTGGGTAGTATATGGGGCTTTGGTGACAAAATGGATGGCACTGTGATGGACTGCATCCAATTTGTTGAGCAGGGTGTTGGAGTCTATTTTTTTAATGACATCGCCGAAGTCGAGGATCGGTAGGATGGTCAGTTTTACGAGGGTATGTTTGGCAGCATGAGTGAAGGATGCTTTGTTGCGAAATAGGAAGCCGATTCTAGATTTAATTTTGGATTGGAGATGCTTAATGTGAGTCTGGAAGGAGAGTTTACAGTCTAGCCAGACACCTAGGTATTTGTAGTTGTCCACATATTCTAAGTCAGAACTGTCCAGAATAGTGATGCTGGATGGGCGGGCAGCGATCGGTTGAAGAGCATATATTTAGTTTTACTTGCATTTAGGAGCAGTTGGAGACCACGGAAGGAGAGTTGTATGGCATTGATGCTCGTCTGGAGGTTAGTTAACACAGTGTCCAAAGAAGGGCCAGAAGTATACAGAATGGTGTCGTCTGCATAGAGGTGGATCAGAGAATCACCAGCAGCAAGAGCGACATCATTGATGTATACAGACAAGAGAGTTGGCCCGAGAAATTAACCCTATGGCACTCCCATAGAGACTGCCAGAGGCCCGGACAACAGGCCCTCCGATCTGACACACTGAACTCTATCAGAGAAGTAGTTGGTGAACCAGTCGAGGCAGTCATTTGAGAAACCAAGGCTGTTGAGTCTGTCGATAAGAATGTGGTGATTGACAGAGTCGAAAGCCTTGGCCAGGTCGATGGCGCTTATGATACCATTTAGGATCTTGAGTGTGGCTGTGGTGCACCCATAACCAGCTCGGAAACCAGATTGCATAGCGGAGAAGGTACGGTGTGATTCGAAATGGTCGGTAATCTGTTTGTTAACTTGGCTTTCGAAGACCTTAGAAAGGCAGGGTAGGATAGATATAGGTCTGTAGCAGTTTGGGTCTAGAGTGTCTCCCCCTTTGAAGAGGGGGATGATCGCGGCAGCTTTCCAATCTTTGGGAATCTCAGACGATATGAAAGAGAGGTTGAACAGGCTAGTAATAGGGGTTGCAACAATTTCGGCAGATAATTTTAGGAAGAGAGGGTCCAGATTATCTAGCCTGGCTGATTTGTAGGGGTCCACATTTTGCAGCTCTTTTAGAACATCAGCTATCTGGATTTGGGTGAAGGAGAAATGGAGGAGGCTTGGGCGAGTTGCTGTGGGGGGTGCAGGGAAGTTGACCGGGGTAGGGATAGCCAGGTGGAAAGAATGGCCAGCCGTAGAAAAATGCTAATTGAAATTCTCAATTATAGTGGATTTATTGGTGGTGACAGTGTTTCCTAGCCTCAGTGCAGTGGGCTGCTGGGAGGATGTGCTCTTATTACATTTACATTTAAGTAATTTAGCAGACGCTCTTATCCAGAGCGACTTACAAATTGGTGCATTCACCTTATGACATCCAGTGGAACAGCCACTTTACAATAGTGCATCTAAATCTTTTAAGGGGGTGAGAAGGATTACTTTATCCTATCCTAGGTATTCCTTAAAGAGGTGGGGTTTCAGGTGTCTCCGGAAGGTGGTGATTGACTCCGCTGTCCTGGCGTCGTGAGGGAGTTTGTTCCACCATTGGGGGGCCAGAGCAGCGAACAGCTTTGACTGGGCTGAGCGGGAACTGAACTTCCTCAGTGGTAGGGAGGCGAGCAGGCCAGAGGTGGATGAACGCAGTGCCCTTGTTTGGGTGTAGGGCCTGATCAGAGCCTGGAGGTACTGAGGTGCCGTTCCCCTCACAGCTCCGTAGGCAAGCACCATGGTCTTGTAGCGGATGCGAGCTTCAACTGGAAGCCAGTGGAGAGAGCGGAGGAGCGGGGTGACGTGAGAGAACTTGGGAAGGTTGAACACCAGACGGGCTGCGGCGTTCTGGATGAGTTGTAGGGGTTTAATGGCACAGGCAGGGAGCCCAGCCAACAGCGAGTTGCAGTAATCCAGACGGGAGATGACAAGTGCCTGGATTAGGACCTGCGCCGCTTCCTGTGTGAGGCAGGGTCGTACTCTGCGGATGTTGTAGAGCATGAACCTACAGGAACGGGCCACCGCCTTGATGTTATTTGAGAACGACAGGGTGTTGTCCAGGATCACGCCAAGGTTCTTAGCGCTCTGGGAGGAGGACACAATGGAGTTGTCAACCGTGATGGCGAGATCATGGAACGGGCAGTCCTTCCCCGGGAGGAAGAGCAGCTCCGTCTTGCCGAGGTTCAGCTTGAGGTGGTGATCCGTCATCCACACTGATATGTCTGCCAGACATGCAGAGATGCGATTCGCCACCTGGACTTTACAGTGTCCTAGAATGTTTTTGAGTTTGTACTACAGGATGCAAATTTCTGTTTGAGAAAGCTAGCCTTAGCTTTCCTAACTGCCTGTGCATATTGGTTCCTAACTTCCCTGAAAATGTGCATATCACAAGGGCTATTCGATGCTAATGCAGTATGCCACAGGATGTTTTTGTGCTGGTCAAGGGCAGTCAGGTCTGGAGTGAACCAAGGGCTTATATCTGTTCCTGGTTCAACATTTTTTGAATGGGGCATACTTATTTAAGATGGTGAGGGAGGCACTTTTAAAGAATAACCAGGCATCCTCTACTGACGGGATGAGGTCAATATCCTTCCAGGATACCCAGGCCAGGTCGATTAGAAAGGCCTGCTCGCTGAAGTGTTTTAGGGAGCATTTGACAGTGATGAGGGGTGGTCGTTTGACCGCAGACCCATTACGGATGCAGGCAATAAGGCAGTGATCGCTGAGATCTTGGTTGAAAACAGCAGAGGTGTATTTTGAGGTCAAGTTGGTTAGGATGATATCTATGAGGGTGCCCGTGTTTACGGATTTGGCATTGTACCTGGTAGGTTCATTGATCATTTGTGTGAGATTAAGGGCATCAAGCTTAGATTGTAGGATGGCTGGGGTGTTAAGCAAGTCCCAGTTCAGGTTACCTAGCAGCACGAGCTCTGAAGATAGATGGGGGGCAATCAATTCACATATGGTGTCCAGGGCACAGCTGGGGTCAGAGGGTAGTCTATAGCAAGCGTCAATGGTGAGAGACTTGTTTCTGGAAAGGTGGATTTTTAGAAGTAGAAGCTCAAATTGTTTGGGTACAGACCTGGATAGTAAGACAGAACTCTGCAGGCTATTTCTGCAGTAGATTGCAACTCTGCCTCCTTTTGCAGTTCTATCTTGTCGGAAAATGTTATAGTTAGGAATGGAAATTTCAGGGTTTTTGGTGGTCTTCCTAAGCCAGGATTCAGACGCGGCTAGGACATCCAGGTTGGCAGAGTGTTCTAAAGCAGTGAATAAAACAAACTTAGGGAGGAGGCTTCTAATGTTAACATGCATGAAACCAAGGCTTTTATGGTTACAGAAGTCAACAAATGAGAGCACCTGGGGAATAGGAGTGGAGCGAGGCACTGTAGGGAAGTGCCACGACCAAGGCTCGAGAAGTTACAGACTTATCAAGGTTTCCAAAAGAAAAATACATTTGAACCTCTACAGGATCGGTAGGTCCTCCACGAGACGGTTGAGCTAACATAGGCTAATGCGATATTGGCAGAAAGCTTAAATTCTTGTTAATCTAACTGCACTGTCCAATTTACAGTAGCTATTACAGTGATATAATACCATGCTATTGTTTGAGGAGAGTGCACAGTTATATTTAGGCACATTTGGGCAGTCTCAATCACTAGATCAGTCTAAAACATCGCACGCACACTGCTGCCATCTAGTGGCCAAAATAAAAAAATAACACCTCCCCTAGAGGCCAAGACATAAAAACAGCAAGGTTCCATGATATCACCAAGCAGAATTTAGAAATATATGTAACATTAATTATAATAACTACAGTAGGTACATCAAAGTACATTAAACCTCCCAAAATGTATTTTCCATGATCAGTATTTCCTTTTTCAGTCTTTTTCCCTTGAGGTAATGGATTCAACTGTTCAACACTTACAGGCAAATGTTTAATAACCCCGGGTATTCCCAGAACACATTCTGGAAAGTCTATAGATAGTGGTAATTTTATTAGGTACAACCCCCCTTTGCATCTGGAACAGCGTGAATTCAAAACTGTTGATGAAACTGGGGAAGGAGATAGACTGTTCAAGTTCTTAAGTCCAGTTGGAGTTTATTACAGTCAGTAAAAGCTGAGTGTTGGAATTATAATAAAAAAACAGTTTTGTAGACCATCACAGACTGTGTTGTCATTTTGCACGTTCTAAAGTTCAAACAAACAGTAACAGAATACCTGAATACTTCTCCGCATGCTTTAGTGCCTAGTAAGCCAAGACCGCTGGACTTGCTGTATGTAGGAGCAATTTATTTTTGTGAATCAGCGTGGTGAACCTAATAAAGTGGCAACTGAGTGTAGAGCCTGGTTAAAGTCCTAGTTTTAATGGTTAGTGCCAGTAGATTGCAGAGGTGTTCACATACAGTTCAGAGGCAAATCATAATCAAACATGTACTTCTTATATTAGTGATTTTTTTTGTTATCCACCCTCTGATATCTTTCAATACCCATGCTAATATATATACATTTTTACATATATATATACAGTAAAAATGTATGTTATGGTTCACTCTTATTTTTCCTTATCTCCGCCGTGGAATGTCCATGTTGATCATCTTGGTTCTCATGATCCATCCACCTATCTTCTTTGTTAGTCAGGCCTGACCCCTTCATCCCGTAGTTTCTTTCTGTAATCTAATTTATTATGACTGAAGATGCAGAATCTTCTGCCGGGTCCCTTCTAATAGGGTATAACAGACTCGTTAGAACTTTGACCACACGCCCTCTAGACGTACTACATGCCCTCTATCAAATCAAAACGGATTTTTTTCCCCTCAAAAAAGCTTGTAAAAGTATGCTAGACATGTATAGAATAAATCATACCTAGTTTAATGTTTCTGTGACAAACAGTGAATTAGTTATTGATTTATACCGCTTTAAAATGGCATTTTATAGATTTGATGTATTTCTATCAAGTCAACACTGACATTTCTACTCAAAACAAAGGTCGTAAAAGTATGCTAGACATTTATAGAATACATCATATCTAGCTTGATGATTCTGTGACAACCAGCTTTACCTCGGTAGCTAACGATACCTAGCACACCCGTAGACAATGTACTTCTTTCCTGCAGTTCTGTTAACCACGAGGGCAGGTGATCGGCAGCCCGGAGCGAAGGACACTACTAACTTGTTAGCTAGCTAGGACTCCGGTAGACCATGTCTTTCGCCACTGGAAACACTCAGATAATAGTTTTATTTCCCTTTTGACACACATTTTAATCGCATAGACAATCAGGGGAAATCCCGAATATCAAGTATCACACAAGTAGGATGATGGCGTGCTCGATAGGGGGCGTTTCTGTAGGTGCATGAATAAACTACATGTAAGGAACGCCCCGAATTGCGGGCCGCAATCACACACCATATATATTTATGATACATGGAACGTTCCCACATTAGTTTAGAAAATCTGTTGTCCAATGTGGATAGCTTTAACAAAGGCGTCATGGACCGAATGGATAACTATAAACAACTTATTTTTGGGGCAAAGCCGAAATGGACAGTGATTCTGACAGTCACTGCATGCGGTGCAAGTGCCTTGGTCCTTTTGTTGAAATGGTTCGGACACCAACAGTCGTGGAAGAAAATTCAGAAGGCAAAAGTGCGAAGAGAAAAGTCGCTGCAACGAGCAGAGCATGCTGTCTGTCAGTTCAACGAGTCGGTAAATTTGACTTTAGTTTCGCAAAAATTTGCTCTCGAGAACCCGATGGTGGATTCTGCCTCTATGAATAGGCTAAGCGAAAGCTAGCTAACAACGAATGAACATTCAACACGGATGATTAGTCAGACACAGCTGTGACTCGAACTTGCTGTCAGACACTCTAGTACTAGATCACAACTGATCAATTTCATGTCAAACTCACTCCAAGTTCAAACCAGTTTTCACTTAGCCATGCATGCATCAAGTGAAAAGAGGAGTAGGGGGTATTCAGAGGACCCCCTACACGACTAGCCCACTGACTGAGATAACATGACATTTCATTTTTATTTTCAGAATGTGTAGTTAGAGACATCTGGTGGTATAGGCCTACCCAATGTTCATACTCTCCTTCTTTGAATCCCATGTCAGCACCCTGAAACAGACACCTCTCTCATCCTCTCACTGTCCCTGGCTGAGCTGTCCAAACAACTGAAGGACGGAACACTAACTCCACAAGCTGTGTTCCACTCATACATGGAAAAGGTAATGCACAATCCAATCAACACCCCCAGTATTCACATATAGCTTATACCAGCTATTTCTAATGTGCATGTTGTGGATTTTTGTGGACTGCATCATTTTTCCCCCCATAGTTTTGTTTTCATTGTCGGTTCCCTAAGTCGGTGATCTTTGACGGGTCATATCCTACTCCTGCAATGTTTTCTGCAAACCATTAACTGACTTTAATGTATTTAAATCGATTGTCACAGCCGACAGCCTTGAAGGTCTATATGTTTACACTGAGCGTACAAAACATTAGGAACACCTTCCTAAAGTCGAGTTGTACCCCCTTTTGCACTCAGAACAGCCTCATTTTGTCAGGGCATGGACTCTACAATGTGTCAAAAGTGTTCCGCAGGGATGCTGGCCCATGTTGGCTGGATGTCCTTTGGGTGGGGGACCTTTCTTGATACACATTGGAACTGTTGATTGTGAAAGCCCCAGCAGCGTTGCAGTTCTGGACACAAACTGGTTTGCCTGGTACCTACTACCATACCCATTCAAAGGCACTTAAATATTTTGTCTTGCCCATTCACCCTTTGAATGGCACACATACACAATCCATGTCTCTATGCTTAAAAATCCTTCATTAAACTGTCTCCTCCCCTTTATCTACACTGATTTGAAGTGGATTTAACAAGGGACATCAATAAGGGATCATAGCTTTCACCTGGTCAGTCTGTCATGGACAGATCAGGTGTCCTTAATGTTTTGTACATAGTGTATGATGACATGCCTGGATCATTTGTGCAGTGTTTACAAAACAATTGCTGCTGTATTGTATAAAACAATGCATGTTGTTGTATTGAAGGACTATCACCTATTAGGCAACATTTATTGTGGGGTGTGGTAATCAATCTAGCCTGGTCCCAGATCTGTTTGGGATCTGTTTGTGCTCTTGTTACCATGACCATAGGAGTTGACAACACAAACAGATCTGGGACCATGCTACTAGGCCTATCAATCTACCAAAGCAGTCCCATTGATTTATCCCATGCTGTTTCCCCACAGACCTTGGAGGTGAATAGGAGACTGAACTGTTGCACTGAGGTCCTGCTGGAAAGTTGGGATCAGCTGGAGGATGTTGACTCTCACAAGGCTGGTCTCCTTTATGGGGTCCCTGTCAGCATCAAGGAAAATATTGGATACAAGGTAGTGTTGATTATGTGTTTCATTGCCCTTTTCCCCTGTACCTAGTCCTGGACTAAAACACTTTTAAATGGAGATTCTCCATAGAGTATGCTTTTTAGGACAAGGCTTAATCTGTGTGCAGGAAGCTGTTCCACAGTAGGCCTGTCTGTAACATATGTTTGTTTGCTTCTAGTTGACTCTCATGACATAAGCCCAACCGGTAACATGGATCTGGGTTCAGAGATTGTGCTTCTATACTGAAAAAATATATAAATGCAACATGTAAAGTGTTGGTGCCATGTTTCATGAGCTGAAATAGGATATTGCATACATTTTCCATATGCACAAAACGCACATTTCTCTCAGTTTGTGTACAAATTTGTTTACATCCCTGTTAGTGAACATTTATTTTATGCCAAAATAATCCATCCACCTGACAGGTGTGGCCTATCAAGAAGCTGATTTAACAGCATGATCATTACACAGGTGCACCTTGTGCTGGGGACAAAAGGCTATTCTAAAATGTGCAGTTGTCACATAACACAAGGCCACAGATGCTTTGAGGGAAGGTGTATTTGGCATGCTGACTGCAGGAATGTCCACCAGAGTTGTTGTCAGAGAATTGAATGTTAATTTCTCTACCATAAGCCGCCTCCAACGTCATTTTAGAGAATTTGTCAGGACGTCCAACCGGCCTCACAACCGCAGACCACATGTAACCAGCCCAGGACCTCCGCATCCGGCTTCTTCACCTGCGGGATCATCTGAGACCAGCCACCTGGACAGCTGATGAAACTGAGGAGTATTTCTGTCTGTAATAAAGCCTTTTGTAGGGAAAAACTCATTCTGATTGGCTGTGCCTGGCTCCCCATTGGGTGGGCCTATGTCCTCCCTGTGCCCCTTCCCAGTCATGTGAAATCCATAGATTAGGGCCTAATTAATTAAATTAAATTGACTGATTTCCTTATATGAACTGTAACTCAGTAAAATCATTGAAATTGTTTCATGTTGCGTTAATATTTTTGTTCAGTATAGTTGAATCTCGCGTGACAATAGCCCTACCGGTAACATGGTTCAGAGATGTGCACGTCTACTGAAATAATATATTTTTACATGAATGATTTCCTTGTTTTAGTTTTTCCTCTTGTTTTTGTGTTTAGGGTCATGACTCTACGTGTGGCGTAATCTGTAAATTGGACCTGCCTGCCACAGGGGACAGTGTGCTAGTTGAAGTGCTGAAGAGACAAGGCGCCATTCCCTTCGTCAAGACCAACGTGCCCCAAGGCCTGCAAAAGTATATAGTTATTTTAGACTTGTGAATGCAACAAATGAGTTTCAGAATATTATTTGGATACCAAACAATGTCAACTGGTGACTGATCGCCACATACACTTGAACTACATTGACACACTGTAGTAGGTGAGACGTGCACCACAGTAAGCCATGTAATTTAGTGCAAGAGCTTTGACTTGAGTAATGTGATTGAGGAATGTATGGACGTGGTCCTCGTCGAAGCCCTAAGACCAGGCTAGTCCGCACCCAGAGTAAAGCTGGTTGGTCATACCATGTGTCATGTTAGCAAGCAGTCCTTTAAATATGTCCTAAAAATATGTTTATTGTCCTCATTTCCAGCTTTGACTGTGGTAACCCTATCTATGGGCTGACTCTGAACCCCCACAACCCCCAGAAGACGTCAGGGGGCTCGTCTGGTGGGGAAGGGGCGCTGATCGGAGGAGGGGGCTCGGTTCTGGGCTTAGGGTCCGACATCGGGGGCAGCATCCGCATCCCATCATCCTTCTGTGGCATCTGTGGCTTCAAGCCCACGGCCAACAGGCTGAGGTGGGTGGGTGTGTTATTGGGTCTGTTACTCTTAGTATGTCTGTCAGTGTTCCTTAGTGTTTTTATCAAATGTATCTGTCAGTGTGTGTTAGTGAAACTGTGTGCCTCATGGTGACTCAGCCTAACATGTTATCATTTACAATGCTCATAACCTTGAGCACAGTTCAAAGAAAGAGTACGTCACAAGACTCCCAGGCTTGGTTAGATATTGACTTTCTTTGTTCCTTTTTTTTTTTTAGTTTGCGAGGTGCTAGCTCCTGTATCCGGGGCCAAAAGTCCGGTACGGCTCAAATATGTAACTTTTATCCCTGCTCATGCATAGTAAATAAATAGATAACATTTTACTTGACCCTTCTGTCAGTCCTTCATAAGGTCTACAAAAAAAGCATTTCCAAAAGAAAAGTGAGCACTGCTTTGATTCTGTGGAACATATAGTAATTATTTCAAAAGGGTGCTTAATGCTATATATACAGTAACTCTGGTATAGTAACGACATGGTAACTAATGGTTTTGTTAGCTTTTAGTGACTGACTTTCCACTGTCACGATAACACAAGTTGTTTGTGTTGTGCTTGTTCCAGTGCTGTCGTCCCTTGGGCCCATGGCAAGAGACGTAGACAGCCTGGCTCTCTGTATGCAGGCTCTGCTCTGTGACCACATGTTCAGACTGGACCCCACGGTACCACCCATCCCATTCAACCAACAGGTGGGTTCTCTATCATAGGGAGAAGTTGCCCCCCCCCCCAGATGCTGGTCTTGGGTCAGTTTTGCATTTCCCCCACTAATGGTTAAGATTGTGGGAGATGATCTGTACTTGGGCTCCAGGGTGAAGTTTCTCTTATCATAGAATACGTATCATTAGCTAGGTTTCCATCCAATTGGTGACAGATTTTCATGTGAATTGTGTAAAATCTGTATAAAAACAAAACATTTTCCCCACCAGGGATTTGTTTACATCAAAAATGACTTGTGAATAAAAGGCTGTGTGTGGTGACATAGTGCACATAACTACCGTTTGCAGTTAAATTCCCATGTACTGAAAATAAACAAGTTTTATTTAACTAGGCAAATCAGTTAAGACATTTTTTTTTTAAATTTACAATGACCGCCTACCGAAAGGCCTCCCGCGGGGATGGGGGCTGGGATAAAAAATATATATATATTAGGACAAAATACACATACATATATATATATATATATATATATGTGTGTATTTTGTCCTAATATATATATATACACACACACACATACATATATGTGTGTGTGTATATATATATATGTGTATTTTGTCCTAAAATATATATTTTTAGGACAAAATACACATCACAACAAGAGACAACACTACATAAAGAGAGACCTAAGACAGCAACACATGACAACACAGCATGGTAGCAACACAACATGGTAGCAGCACAAAACATGGTACAAACATTATTGGGCACAGACAACAGCACAAAGGGCAAGAAGGTAGAGACAACAATACATCACACAAAGCAGCCACAACTTAGTAAGTGTCCATGATTGAGTCTTTGACTAAAAGAGATTGAGATAAAACTGTCCAGTTTGAGTGTTTGTTGCAGCTCATTCCAGTCGCTAGCTGCAGTGAACTGAAAAGAGGAGCGACCCAGGGATGTGTGTGCTTTGGGGACCTTTAGCAGAAAGTGACTGGAGAACGGGTGGAGGATGAGGACTGCAGTAGATACAGTTGAAGTCGGAAATTTACATACACCTTAGCCGAATACATTTAAACTCAGTTTTTCACAATTCCTGACATTTAATCAGAGTAAAAAATCCCTGTCTTAGGTCAGTTAGGATCACCACTTTATTTTAAGAATGTGAAATGTCAGAATAATAATAGTGATTTATTTAAGCTTTTATTTCTTTCTTCACATTCCCAGTGGGTCAGAAGTTTACATACACTCAATCAGTAGCATTGCCTTTAAATTGTTTAACTTGGGTAAAATGTTTTGGGTAGCCTTCCACAAGCTTCCCACATTAAGTTGGGTGAATTCTGGCCCATTCCTCCTGACAGAGCTGGTGTAACTGAGTCAGGTTTGTAGGCCTCCTTGCTCGCACACGGTTTTTCAGTTCTGCCCACACATTTTCTATAAGATTGAGGTCAGGGCTTTGTGATGGCCACTCCAATACCTTGACTTTGTCCTTAAGCAATTGTTCCAAAACTTTGGAAGTATACTTGGTCATTGTCCATTTGGAAGACCTACAGTGCCTTGCGAAAGTATTCGGCCCCCTTGAACTTTGCAACCTTTTGCCACATTTCAGGCTTCAAACATAAAGATATAAAACTGTATTTTTTTGTGAAGAATCAACAACAAGTGGGACACAATCATGAAGTGGAACGACATTTATTGGATATTTCATACTTTTTTAACAAATCAAAAACTGAAAAATTGGGCGTGCAAAATTATTCAGCCCCTTTACTTTCAGTGCAGCAAACTCTCCAGAAGTTCAGTGAGGATCTCTGAATGATCCAATGTTGACCTAAATGACTAATGATGATAAATACAATCCACCTGTGTGTAATCAAGTCTCTGTATAAATGCACCTGCACTGTGATCGTCTCAGAGGTCCGTTAAAAGCGCAGAGAGCATCATGAAGAACAAGGAACACACCAGGCAGATCCGAGATACTGTTGTGATGAAGTTTAAAGCCGGATTTGGATATAAAAAGATTTCCCAAGCTTTAAACATCCCATGGAGCACTGTGCAAGCGATAATATTGAAATGGAAGGAGTTTCAGACCACTGAAAATCTACCAAGACCTGGCCGTCCCTCTAAACTTTCAGCTCATACAAGGAGAAGACTGATCAGAGATGCAGCCAAGAGGCCCATGATCACTCTGGATGAACTGCAGAGATCTACAGCAGAGGTGGGAGACTCTGTCCATAGGACAACAATCAGTCGTATATTGCACAAATCTGGCCTTTATGGAAGAGTGGCAAGAAGAAAGCCTTTTCTTAAAGATATCCATAAAAAGTGTCGTTTAAAGTTTGCCACAAGCCACCTGGGAGACACACCAAACATGTGGAAGAAGGTGCTCTGGTCAGATGAAACCAAAATTGAACTTTTTGGCAACAATGCAAAATGTTATGTTTGGCGTAAAAGCAACACAGCTCATCACCCTGAACACACCATCCCCACTGTCAAACATGGTGGTGGCAGCATCATGGTTTGGGCCTGCTTTTCTTCAGCAGGGACAGGGAAGATGGTTAAAATTGATGGGAAGATGGATGGAGCCAAATACAGGACCATTCTGGAAGAAAACCTGATGGAGTCTGCAAAAGACCTGAGACTGGGACGGAGATTTGTCTTCCAACAAGACAATGATTCAAAACATAAAGCAAAATCTACAATGGAATGGTTCAAAAATAAACATATCCAGGTGTTAGAATGGCCAAGTCAAAGTCCAGACCTGAATCCAATTGAGAATCTGTGGAAAGAACTGAAAACTGCTGTTCACAAATGCTCTCCATCCAACCTCACTGAGCTCGAGCTGTTTTGCAAGGAGGAATGGGAAAAAAATGTCAGTCTCTCGATGTGCAAAACTGATAGAGACATACCCCAAGCGACTTACAGCTGTAATCGCAGCAAAAGGTGGCGCTACAAAGTATTAACTTAAGGGGGCTGAATAATTTTGCACGCCCAATTTTTCAGTTTTTGATTTGTTCAAAAAGTATGAAATATCCAATAAATGTCGTTCCACTTCATGATTGTGTCCCACTTGTTGTTGATTCTTCACAAAAAAATACAGTTTTATATCTTTGTTTGAAGCCTGAAATGTGGCAAAAGGTCGCAAAGTTCAAGGGGGGCGAATACTTTCGCAAGGCACTGTATTTGCGACCAAGCTTTAACTTCCTGACTGATGTCTTGAGATGCTGCTTCAACATATCCACATAACCTTCCTACCTCATGATGCCATCTATTTTGTGAAGTGCACCAGTCCCTCCTGCAGCAAAGCACCCCCATAACATGATGCTGCCACCCCTGTGCTTTACGGTTGGGATGGTGTACTTCGGCTTGCAAGCCTCCCCCTTTTTCCTCCAAACATAACGATGGTCATTATGGCCAAACTGTTCTATTTTTGTTTCATCAGACCAGAGGACATTTCTCCAAAAAGTACAATCTTTGTCCCCCCATGTGCAGTTGCAAACCGTAGTCTGGCTTTTTTATGGTGGTTTTGGAGGAGTGGCTTCTTCCTTGCTGTGTGGCCTTTCAGGTTATGCTGATATAAGATTAGTTTTACTGTGGATATAGATACTTTTGTACCTGTTTCCTCCAGCATCTTCACAAGGTCCTTTGCTGTTGTCCTGGGATTGATTTTGACTTTTCGCACCGAAGTGTGTTCATCTCTAGGAGACAGAATGCGTCTCCTTCCTGAGCGGTATGACGGCTGCGTGGTCCCATGGTGTTTATACTTGCATACTATTGTTTGTACAGATGAATGTGGTACCTTCAGGCGTTTGGAAAATGCTCCCAAGGAAGACCCAGACTTCTACAAGGTCTTGGCTGATTTCTTTTAATTTTCCCATGATGTCAAGCAAAGAGGCACTGCCTTTGAAGGTTGGCCTTGAAATACATCCATAGGTTCACCTCCAATTGACTCAAATGTCAATTAGCCTATCAGAAGCTTCTAAAGCCATGACACCATTTTCTGGAATTTTCCAAGCTGTTTAAAGGCACAGTCAACTTAGTGTATGTAAACTTCTGACTTCAACTGTATCTCAGATAGGGGGGAGTGAGGCCTAAGAGGGTTTAATATATATATAAGCATCAACCAGTGGGTATTGTGACAGGTATACAGAGATGACCAGTTTACAGAGGAGTATAGTGTGCAGTGATGTGTCCTAGGAGCATTGGTGGCAAATCTGATGACCAAATGGTAAAGAACATCTCTTTGTTCGAATGCACCTTTAACTGCCGATCTATAAATTATGTCTCCGTAATCTAACATGGGTAGGATGGTCATCTGGATCAGGGTTAGTTCGGCAGCTGGGGTGAAAGAGGAGCAATTATGATAGAGGAAACCAAGTCTAGATTTAACTCTTGCATGCAGCTTTGATATGTGCTGAGAGAAGGACAGTGTATCGTCTAGCCATACTCCCAAGTACTTGTATGAGGTGACTACCTCAAGCTCTGACCCCTCGGCTGTAGATGGGGGAATTCTTCTTATCAAACCACATGACCTTTGTTTTGGAGGTGTTCAGAACACGGTTAAGTAGAGAAAGCTTGTTGGACACTAAGAAAGCTTTGTTGTAGAGCATTTAACACAAAATCCGGGGAGGAGCCTGCTGAGTATAAGACTGTATAATCTGCAAATAAATGGATGAGAGAGTTTCCTACTGCCTGAGCTATGTTGTTGATGTAAATTGAGCGTGGGGCCTAGGATTGAAACTTGGGGTACACCCTTGGTGACGGGCAGTGGCTGAGACAGCAGATTTTCTGACTTTATACACTGCACTCTGAGAGAGGTAGTTAGCAAACCAGGGCAAAGACCCCTCAGAGACACCAGTACTCTTTAGCCGGCCCACAAGAATGGCAGGGTCTACCGTATCAAAAGCTTTGGCCAAGTCAATAAAAATAGTATCACAACATTGCTTAGAATCAAGTGCGGTGGTGACAATTGAGGACCTTTTAAGGTTGCAGTGACACATCCATAACCTTAGCGGAAACCAGATTGCATACCAGAGAGAATATTATAGACATCAAGAAAGCCAGTCAGTTGACCACTTTTGATAAACAGGGCAAAATAGATAGGCCTATAAAATTTAGGATCAGCTTGATCTCACCCTTTAAATAAATGATGAATGGTGGCTGCCTTCCAAGCAATAGGAACCTCCCCAGAAAGGAGACAGGCTAGTCGATGATAGGGGCAGCAATCTTAAAGAAGAAATGGTCTAAACCATCTGACCCAGATGTTTTTTTGGGGGTCAAGTTTCAGGAGCTCCTTTAGCACCTCGGACTCAGTGACTGCCTGCAGGGAGAAACTTTGTAGCGGGGCAGGAGGAAAAGAGGGAGAAGCAGCTGTGAGGAGGAGGGTTTATTCTCCAGGTCTTTAACAGGCTGGTGCTGATGGCGGACCATAGCACCCAGCAACAGTCAACAAAGAGTTATTTGAAAGTTGAATGCTTAAACCAGAAAAGTGAGACTGAGCTCATGACCTTCTGCCAGACCTCTTAGTCAAACAGCTCTTATTCTCTCCTCCTTCACAGTAGAAGCCTGAAACAAGGTTCTAAAGACTGTTGACATCTAGTGGAAGCATTAGGAAGTGCAATCGGACCAAATGTACACTATCTTGGATAGGCAAAGAGTTAAACTACAAACCTCAGATTTGCCACTTCCTGGTTGGATTTTTTTCTCAGGTTTTTGCCTGCCATATGAGTTCTGTTATACTCACAGACATAATTCAAACAGTTTTAGAAAATCTACTAATATGCATATCTTAGCTTCTGGGCTTGAAGCCGGTTGGATGTACTGCCAAATTCTCCAAAATGATTGAGGTGGCTTATGGTAGAGAAATGAGCATTCAATTATCTGGCAACAGCTGTGGAGGACATTCTGCAGTCAGCATGCCAATTGCTCGCTCCTTCAACTTCTGATGTCTTGCATTGTGTTGTGTGCATAGGGCTGTTGCGGTGACCGAATTACCGCCACACCGGCGGTCTCTAGTCATGAAGGCAGTCAAATTCCATGTGACTGTTTAGTCACGGTAATTAGGCTTCTCCAAGCTCTGATGCTGCTGATGAGATTAGTAGCCTGGTACTTGGCACCCTATTGTCCCTCTACTCACTCTGACATCAATGCAATGCATAATGTGAAGAAATAGCCTAATAGTTGATCAATATTTTAAAGCCGAGTGTTCTAATCTGTTGTCAGCCACATTGTTTAAAAAAAGTGGTGGTTATATTAATTTGGGATATATCGCATGACACAACTGTCCCAGACTATGTTGGGAATATTTATTTCTCGCACAGAATAGAATAGGTCGACTTTTGTAGCATGGGGGATAGTAGATTGACATAGGCTAGTGCTTCTGCTGTTCGTTAGGCCTACTCGTCTTGTTGGCTGACGAAAAGTAAATGTGGACAGTTCTTCCAATATCTTCAATATGCACCTTGGAATTGGATAAGGATGCACGCAGTTGCCTCCCTGATGTGTCTGTCTTCACTTGTAGCCTGTGAGAAACACCTGATCGTGTGAGTGAGATGAGAGGTTCTTCGGAGCAGGCAGCATTTAGGGAGAATGGCTGCAAAAATATATTTTAGGGGTGTATTATGGCCACACAAAGGGGATGCCACTGGGAAATTTGAGGCATTATCAAGTGCTTCTCAAATTGTGAATGAGAGACAGACAAAGTGTGCACAGCCTGCAAAAAAACAAACAAAGCAGAGCTCATATGCCCTTTTAAGCATTTTATTTTTTCTCAAATCATTATCATTGGAGTAGCATCATGCAGCCTTACAATGTATTAAAAATCCAAGCAACATTTGTAGAACAAACCCTAAATTAAGCATATAGGAGTACCTATTTCTTTGTTAACCGCATGAGTGCACTCCTTCATCGTTTTGAGAAAATATCCTTTCTATTTTATTCAGCTTTGTTCACTTGTATTCTTCATTATATAAAATAATGCCACGGAATACTAAGCAAATCTTGTCTACTAAATGAACTAGTGTTAGCCCATAGCTAGATCAGGACCAAACATAAGGACAACTCACTGTATGCCATTCTGTTCTTCTGAAGTAGACTATATTTTCTTCACATCATGTTTCTTTAGACCTGTCTAAAATAATGGATGGATGTGTGGAAGCCAGGATATGTTAAATGTGTTTGCTAATTAACCGTCAATTACAGTGAGACCGACACTTATTTGCTCGACAATCACCGGGTGACAATTTCGTGCCCCCCCCCACACACACAGCTCTATGTGTGACAACTGCACATTTTTAGTGTCCTTTTAATGTTCTCAGCACAAGGTTCACCTGTGTAATTATCATGCTGTTTAATCACCTTCTTGTTTTGCCACACCTGTCAGGTGGATGTATTATCTTGGCAAAGGAGAAATGTTCATTACAGGAATGTAAACTAATTTGTGCTCAACTTTTGTTTGGTGCAGTTTGAAACATTTCTGTTATCTTTTATTTTAGCACATGAAACATGGGACCAGCACTTTACATGTTGCGTTTATATAGTATATATTACTATTATATTTTTGTTCAGTAAATATTACTATTATATTTCTGTTCAGTATATATTACTATTATATTTTGTGATAGCAGATGGAAAATCTTTCTGTTCTTCCTCTGTTCTCCTCCAGGTATACCAGAGCTCCAAGCCCCTGAGGATCGGTTACTATGAGAATGACGGCTATGCCATGCCCTCTCCAAGCATGGGCCGAGCCCTGAGGGAGACCAAGGCCCTGCTGGAGAAAGCAGGGCACACGGTGAGTACCCCTCAGCCCCAGTCTGATCTATTTGTGATAATCCAGATCAGAGCTTGGTTGAACACTTATCAGACAGTGTTGACTTGGACTGCTGAATGACAGAAACATAAAAATAAGCATAATTAGATTGATCCATGACTAATGATATGTAATTGCAAATTGCATTCCTTTCTCTCCCTCCACCCCTCCATCTTTTGCGCTATCCCCCCCCCCCCCCCATCTCTCTCGCTCCCTCTCTCTCTAGTTGGTTTCCTTCAGTCCCCCAAGGCTGATCTATGCCATGCATGAGCTGGTTGTCAGGGGTCTCTTAGGCGACGGATGCACTACCTTGCTTAGTCACCTGTGAGTCAAATTTCCCTGGGTTGTGTTCAGTAAGGCACACCGTAGCAAAATATTTAGAAACGTAAAAACAAAAATTTGTGTTTCTCATTAGACAAGTCCATATTGGTTGCCTCCGGAGTAGCGCAGCGGTCTAAGGCACTGTGTCTCAGTGCTTGAGGCGTCACTACAGACACTCTGGTTTGAATCTAGGCTGTATCACAACCGTCCGTGATTGGTAGTCCCATAGGGCGGAGCCCAATTGGCCCAGCATTGTCCGGGTTTGTAAATTGTAAATAGGAATCTGTTCTTAACCAACTTACCTAGTTAAATAAAAAATGTATTGTTCCCTGTTTCAACCTGTTTACTTCCATTTTGGGCCTAATGAACATGAGTAATCCTAGTAATCCCAACGAGTTTAGCAAAACTACCCCAATGAATGTCCCTGGGAGTGAAATGAACTATCCAGTACACTAAAATATGTTGTCAATTAAAGAATCCCTGTTTTTGTGTGTTTTTTCAGGAAAGGGGGGCCTGTTGACCCGTGTCTCAGGGATCAGATTATCCCCTACAGTCTGCCTCGCACTGTGAAGAAAATCCTCTCCATTCTCCTCAAGCCTATAGTAAGTGAAGGGGAAGGTTGGAGAAACCATTCCCCCACCCAATGACTCCTTCACAGTTCTGCGTCATTGTAATTCCTGTGGAGGAGTGAGTCTTTCTTCTTCATATTCAATTAATGAAACTGTAGCATCAGTGCTTTTGTTTTGATTATATTCCACATGCATTTTTCAATTCCAAATACTTTCTGGGGGCTTAAGGAAATTCAGTATAGAGACATAGGGGTCATACATCCGCCAAATGACGTGCACCTGTCCTCAGGAGTTAACAGGGGTATAAGGGTGTTAAGAGTAGTTTGCATTTGGTCTAAAGTGCTGGAGAATTTGGTCAACTGGGAATATTTCTGACACGTTTTCCCCCCTCAGTTTCCCCGCATCGCTGCCTCTCTGGATAGCCTGCGTGGAGTTGGGTGAGCTGTCTGATCAGCCCTGTTCTCCAGGTTTCTATCAGTAACAGTGTTTATGAAATACAGAAGTAACCATAATGAATTACTCCATTTCCTGTTTCACCAGCTCCGTGCAAGATCTGTGGAGACATCACGCGGATGTGGAAGTAGGTATACATTTGGCAATCGGTGTGGTTCACATGTCAGTCTCTAGAGGTCAACGAAGTGACCGCTCCATGAGTTATTTTTACAGCCACGGCTGCAGCAGAAGAAAACTCTTTTGTTGGCGACTCTTTCATGCGTGTGCACAATTCTTATTTTTTGTTTTGATTACATAATATTATTTCACACCTTGATATCTTTGTCTATTAAAAATGATGTTGCATTCGATTGAACAAGTCATAGACAATATTATGTTTGTGTTATATACAGTGCATTCGGGAAAGTATTCAGACCCCTCAACTTTTTCCACATTTCTTTATGTTAGAGCCTTATTCTAAAATGGTTTAAATAATGTTATTTTTCCTTTATCTACATACAATACCCCATAATGACAAAGCGGAAGTACATTTTTGCAAATTTATATATATATATTTTTAAACTACTTATTTACATAAGTATTCAGACCCTTTGCTATGGGACTTTAAATTGAGCTCCGGTGCATCCTGTTTCCATTGATCATCCTTGAGAAGTTTGTACAACTTGATTGGAGTCCACCTGTGGTAAATTCAATTGATTTGACATGATTTGGAAAGGCTCACACCTGTCTATATAACGTCCCACATTTGAAAGTGCATGTCAAAGTATAAAACCAAGCCATGAGGTCGAAGGAATTGTCCGTAGAGCTCAAAGACAGAATTGTGTTGAGGCACAAATCTGGGGAAGGGTACCAAAAAATGTCTGCAGAATTGAAGGTCCCCAAGAACACAATGCCCTCCATTCTTAAATGGAAGAAGTTTAGAACCATCAAGACTTCCTGGAGCTGGCCGCCCGGCCAAACTGAGCAATCGGGGGAGAAAGGCTTTGGTCAGGGAGAATCAAGATTCTCTGGTCTGATGAAACCAAGATTGATCTATTTGGCCTGAATGCCAAGTGTCACATCTGGAGGAAACCTGGCACCATCCTTACGCTGAAGCATAGTGGTGGCAGCGTCATGCTGTGGGGATGTTTTTCAGGGACTGGGAAACTAGTCAGGATCGAGGGAAAGATGTACAGAGAGATCCTGGATGAAAACTTGCTCCAGAGCTCAGGACCTTAGACTGGGGTGAGGTTCACCTTCCAACAGAACAACGACCCTAAGCACACAGCCAAGACGACACAAAAAAAATATGGATAAGAATAAGAAATAAAAGTAACAAGTAGCAGAAATAAAATAACACTAGCGAGACTATATACAGGGGGGTACCGGTACAGAGTTAATGTGTGGGGGCACCGGTTGAGGTAATATGTACACTACTGTTCAAAAGTTTGAAGTCACATTGAAATTTCCTTGTTTTTGAAAGAAAATAAACTTTTTTCCCCCGTTAAATAACATCAAATTGATCAGAAATACAGTTGACATTGTTAATCATGTAAATGACTATTGTAGCTGGAAACGGCAATCATTTTTTTAATGGAATATCTACATATGCATACAGAGGCCCATTATCAGCTGGCAGCTTCATTAAATAGTACCCGCAAAGCATCAGTCTCAACGTCAACAGTGAATGGGTGACTCTGAGGTGCTGGCCTTCTAGGCATAGTTGCAAAGAAAATGCCATATCTCAGTCTGGCCAATAAAAAGAAAAGATGGGCAAAAGAACACAGACACTGGACAGAGGAACTCTGCCAAGAAGGCCATCACCCCGGAGGAGCCTCTTCACTGTTGACGTTGAGACTGGTGTTTTGCGGGTACTATTTAATGAAGCTGCCAGTTGAGGACTTGTGAGGCGTCTGTTTCTCAAACTAGGCACTAATATACTTTGTGCACAAATTGGTTTACATCCCTATTAGTGAGCATTTCTCTTTTTCCACGATAATCCATCTACCTGACAGGTGTGACATATCAAGAAGCTGATTAAACTGCAGGATCATTACGCAGGTGCACCTTGTGCTTTGGCCAATAAAAGGCCACTCTAAAATGTGCAGTTTTGTCACACAAACGAATGCCACCAATGTCTCAAGTTTTGAGGAAGCGTGTAATTGGCCTGTTGGCTGCAAAAATCTCCACCGGTTGTTGTTGCCAGATAATGTTAATTTCTCTACCATAAGCTGCTTCCAATGTTTTAGAGAATTTAGCAGTATTTCCAACCAGCCTCACAACTGCAGACCACGTGTATGGCGTTGTGTGCGAGTGGTTTGCTGATGTGAACAGAGTGCTCCATGGTGGCAGTGGGGTTATGGTATGGGCAGGCATAAGCTACGGACGATGAACAAAATTGCATTTTATCAATGGCAATTTGAATGCTTAGCAATACCGTGATGACGTCCTGAGGCCCATTGTCGTGCCATTCATCCGCCACCATACCCATCATGTTTCGGCATGTTAATGCACGGCACCATGTCGCAAGGATCTGTACACAATTCCTGGAAGCTGAAAATGTCCCAGTTCTTCCATGGCCTGCATACTCACCAGACATGTCACCTGTTGAGCGTGTTTGGGATGCTCTGGATCAACGTGTACGACAGCGTGTTCCAATATCCAGCGTCTTCGCACAGCCATTGAAGAGGAGTGGGACAACATTCCACAGGCCATAATCAACAGCCTGATCAACTCTTAAGTGAAGGAGATGTGTCGCGCTGCATGAGGCAAATGGTGGTTTTCTGATCCATGCCCCTACCTTTTTATTAAGGTATCTGAGACCAACATGAATATCTGTATTCCGAGTAGTGTGAAATCCAAAGATTAGGGTCTAATGAATTTATTTCAATTGACTGATTTCCTCATATGAACTGTAACTCAGTAAAATATATGCAATTGTTGCGTTTTATATTTCTGTTCTGGAAAACACATCTTGCTTTGGTGAGAAGGCTGTGAGTGTCAATGTTCTGAGGGAAATGTTGCTCTCTATCTGTTCTCTAAGGACTACATACATGAGGTGATTGCAGAGTGGAGGAGGTGTGAGCTGGATGTGCTGCTGTGTCCCATGGTTGGTCCAGCCTACATCCATAACTACCCTGGCCAGCTTACCAGTATGTACCCATCTCTCCTCTGTGGTCAGCTTACCAGTATGTACCCATCTCTCCTCTCTGGCCAGCTTACCAGTCTGTACCCACCTCTCCTCTCTGTGGCAAATTAACACCTTATGAAATGGGGTTTAGGTTTATCTTTTATAACATAGGAAGTTAACTGTTTTTGCTTAGAGTTGATTTTGTTGTCCAAGGCCACTTGTATAATTTACTTAGGAGTCACTCAAAGATTTACTTAACCTTTGGGGGTTTGAGACTTTTCTTTTGACTTAATCATGCCATATTTTCCAAGATAGTGGTGTGATTAAGTTGTTTCTCCTTCTCTCTTTCCAGGTACACTCACCTACACTATTATCTACAATCTCCTTAACTTCCCTGCTGGGGTGGTTCCTGTCTCCACGGTTACAGCAGAGGATGAGGAAGAACTCAGGCACTACAAGGGAAACTATGGGGACCTCTGGGACAAGCTCTACAAAAAGGTAGTCGGAGTCACAAACTCTTCCTCCTAAAATATTTACAGTACAAATATATTTACATCTTGACTTGAAGTAGCCATTCTACCCATTGCAGCTGGCACAACCTGTAGCCTAATCACATGATACAACACTGGTCTCATAATTATTCATTAATGTATGTCTTCATGTAGCTACTAACCTGTGAATCTTAGGCTGCAGTTCCACATTTAACCAGTAGATGGAGGTCCTGGTTGTTGTGTTGCAGAGATCAGATCACTGGGCCCATGTTCAAAAAGCGTCTCGGAGAAGGAGTGCTGATATAGGATCAGTTTAGCCTTTTAGATTACGAGGGATGGACTGTGGGCAACTTCCTAGATCAGCACTCCTACTCTGATGAAATGATTTATGAGTACGGGCCCTGATCTGCACATCATTGGTTGGGACTAATGTGCTTGGCATGCTGTGTGTGTCTACAGGCAGTGACTGGTGGAGAGGGGCTTCCTGTGGCCGTCCAGTGTGTGGCCCTGCCCTGGCAGGATGAGCTCTGTCTGCGATTCATGAGAGAGGTTGAGATGCTGGTCAGAGAGGATAAGAAATGAGAGGTCGACGGAGAGGGAGAGATGGTAACGGGGACCTGTTTGCTCAAACAGTTAAAATGTTTATGTACATAAATGTTACTGGGTTTTAGAAGTAGTACAAATTCAATATAACATTGTTCTTGTGATGCGAGGTAACTTGAGTAGGCCTCCTGGCCCAGGTAATCCTAAATGTCTAAGAAAGCAGATTGGAGTGAAGACTGATCCAAGTGCACTGAGAAACACTAAGGGTTGTTCTTGGCTGCTATCAGCGCACCAGACCTTTAGATAGTCATTTAAGTACATGGGAAGTAATATTTTCCTTACACACTCAAGGAAATTGAAAAATTATGTTTACCTCAGTTGATTAAACCCCCCCCCCCACTTATAATGTAAGGAAACCCTAATGAAGTAAGACATTACTTGGTATTTGTCAATTATAATCAACATATGCATTTATCATTATATAGGAAAATGAGTTTGACTTCTAGCTCTGACTCTACTAATAGCTACTTTATTGAGGAAAAATGTCCTTTCTATGCCTGTGATAGATGGCTGCACTAACTGTAAGTCACTCTGGATAAGTGTCTGCTAAATGACTAAAATGTAAATGTCTGTTTTTTGTATGTCAAATTAAACAATTATTTAATATAGCCCTCTGTGATGCCGTTCTCGTGTGCAAGCTTTAGGAATGAGCACATTTATCATGTTGAGGTCAAGTGTCTTCCAAACACGGGTCTCTTACCTACAGTGACACCTCTCTCTCTATCTCTATATATATATTCAAATTGTTCTACTTAAACGCTTGACTTCAAACTATAATCAGGATGTCATTGTTTTAATAATGTTAGCTGATTGTAGTTAATGACTTGTGTGTTTTTTAATATAGCTCCTGTAGTGGTTCCCTACTATCATGCTCAGAGGTAGAAGTACCTGCTACCACGCCACACATTCTGCTAATAACAAGCCTGTACTGATGATCAACCTATGGTCTGGGCATGGTTGGACAAACACCTTTACTGCATTTACTCAGACTGAATCCTGAGGTACGTTGTCCATCTCAGCAGGACTGAGACTAAGGCTGTCCTGATATGGACACTGTACTACTGGGGGAGTTTTCTAACAAGAGTTAGAGAAAAGTTAGAGCTCAACATTCAACTGTGGCTTTACCTGGCTCCAGACCAAGAAAACGCAACATATCAGACCATCTAGCAGTGTCTTCATGTCATGGCCCAGTGGTTAGAGGTCCAAACACCTCATTTACAGAAACCTCAGGCTATGAAATCAGGTACTTCAAAAGCCATAACAACCCATTCACGATAAAACACGATATCGCACCAAGTAAACTAATATGATTCTGTCTTAATGTGCCATTTCAGGGACGAAGGAGCCCTGTGGTCTTTCTAGTGCTGTAGACTCGCAGGTCATGTCTGTCGCAACATGACTCCTTGCTCCTGCATGTTCAAAGTGCTGAGTTCTGCCTCTGAGACCTGAAAGCCACTTCCAAAGGGACATCAGTGAGATTGGCAGCTTTTAGGACTTTGGTCCATTTCAACCACCATTACTCTCCAATCAGAAGAGGGAGAATGTGGAGGGAGGAGGAGCAGAATGGGGGAGATTACCAAACAGCTGACACAGGTGTACATGGAGTAGCACAAGTGGTATAAGGAAGCTTTTTTTCAATGCACCAGCCCAGGCACTGTGCTTCTTCTTGCATAGGGGCTGGGATATCTTGAAAGTATTTGCCTGAAAATCTCTCTGTGACGGGATTAGCCGAGAGTTCTGAATGATTTCCTAAGATTCTGTGACTCAACAATTCCGTGATCCAGATTCTAGCGGTTTTAAGAGCCACTATTCCAACGTTGAAAAGCTTCCCCTCTGGACAAGAGGACACTTACTTATTTTTAAAGTTTGTTCCACTTCCCTTTTTCTGCTGCTTTCAGGTGATCATCAACCCCTCCCCTCCCTCTCTTCTCACTACCTCACCATCACCTCTTGCACAATCTGCTAGGGAAAACTCTCAAACCTATCTTCCCTCTGGCGGCATGCTTGGCATGCAGCCCTTTTAGCCAAATTGGTTTACATTGGGGAGATAAATGCTCTGCAAATGCGCTTAAACACATACAGTCAAAAATGCAGACAGTGCGTGTCAGGATTAGCATCCAAGTCAGGGGGAGAAAGAAGAGCATCTCGGCTGTACAAAGCTGAGGAGCCGCTAGTGAAGCCTGCAGATACAGGCCGGCTCGTCCACTTTTCAGAGCAGGATTTAGCTTTTGCATGCTAGTCTGTAGTTCTGAGAATTATAGAACTTGTCGAACTCCTTACACCGTATTGTGAAAGTATTGTTTCAAACTGGTGAGCAGACCTGGGAGTTACTATGCGCTGCTGGAGGAGGGAGTCTTGTTGGTTCTTCTGTACGAGAAGTTGGCCCAGTAGCAGGTCTAGGATCAGTTGGTATTGGTGATGCTCTATTGCAGTGGTTTTCAACCGATGTGCAGTGGCGCCTTGAGGAACTCTCAGGTGTGCAGCAAACAAAAATTCTATTGATTATTTTTGGGAACACACACTTATAAATGTGACCTGTGGAATTTAGACATGGGTGCACCAGTGCCGCTCATATAATACATTGAATGGCACAGCTACGTCTGTATCGTTGTTTCAAGTCTGGTACGCTCAGGATGTTACATTTGTATAGTTTGAGGGGTGCGCATCACGAGCAATCACTTGAATCATTATACTTGTGAGAATTGTTAGAACAGACGAGGAAACTTTCTATTAGACAGCTGTACCAAAGCCTATGTCATAAAAACAAACGGAGCATGGCTTTGTGTGTATGTATTTATTTATTTAACTTTTATTTAACTAGGCAAGTCAGATAAGAACATTCTTATTTACAATGACAGCCTACCAGAAGACAAAAGCTCTCCTGCGGGGATGGGGGCTGGGATTAAAAATAAAACACGCAATTTAAAATATAGGACAAAACACACATCACTACATAGAGACCTAAGAAAACTATGTAGCATGGCAGCAACACAAGGAAACACAGGATGGTAGCAACATGACATGTTAGCAGCACAAAACATGGTACAAAGAAGAAGGTAGAGACAACAATACATCACACGAAGCAACCACAACTGTCACTGAGTGTCCTTGATTGAGTCTTTGAATGGTTGACCCTTAACAATGCCAAAAACCTCTTGTCTGTGTCGCGCCAGCAGGGTTGAAATGTTTTCTCTCTTGTTTGTGGAGGTGCTATCCTCAGATAATAGCATCGTTTGCTTTCGCCGAAAAGCCTTTTTGAAATCTGACATGTTGGCTGGATTCACAACACATGTAGCTTTAATTTTCTATCTTGCATGTGTGATTTCATGAAAGTTTGATTTTTGTAGTAATTTATTTGAATTTGGCGCTCTGCATTTTCTCTAACTTTTGGCCAAGTGGGATGCTACTGTCCCACATCCCAGAGAGGTTTTTAAGGTCACTGATTAGTTAGGAACTCCCCTCACCTGGTTGTCTAGGTCTTAATTGAAAACAAATTGAAAGGACGTAACTTTAACCAGCAGACGTACAGTCCTCCAGAAATTGAGTTGGACCCCTGCTTTAAAGGGATAATAGTAGCAGGTCTAGGAAAGTAGTAGCAGCCCATACCCTGACCTTAACCAGGCCTAACATTAGCATCCGATCCTCCTCAGTAACTAAGATGTTCTAATTCTAAGGACCTGTGCTGAATACAAACAAGTGGTCATGTGTGGGATTGTGTCTTTATAACAAAAGTGGTTGTATATTCAGATAGCATTAGTGTTAAACAAGGAGAACTATGTAGAGAGAAGTTCACTGGCAAAGAGTCCCAGGCATATGGACCCGGTCCTTGTGGGGGGAGAGTGGGTGGTGCTGAATGGAGCATCGCTAACCTTTGACCCCTGTCATGGTGACTTTTCTCATTCTCAGCGGAGAAGTCTGTGAAGTAATCCTGCAGTCATGGCTGGTAGTCTAACGCTTAGAGAGTTGGACCAGTATCCGAAAGTAAGCTGGTTCGAATACCCGAGCCGACAACCTGGAAAAAATATGTTGATAATCTGTCAATGTGCCCTTCCGCAAGGCACTTAACCCTAATTTGCTCCAGGGGCACCTTACTACTATGGCAGACCCTGTAGAACAACACATTTCACTGCATCTATCCGGTGTTTGTGACAAAACATATTTTTATATAGTCTGTTCATTGTTTGTTATATGAACTATTCTATTTCCTCTAGTCATATGGAGAAACACATCCCATCAAGTAAACGATCTGAGTAAATTCAACACAAACCATCTAGTTGAGTACGGACATAGGATCATAATTTGAGCTCGTTTGCTACAGCAGGAAAATAATCCTGCAGCAACAGGAAATGTGGTTTTATAATTTAATGGACATTTTTGTAGAGGTTAATGCATTCGTAAGGGAAAATCAAGTCTGAAATATCAGTGGAAAATACGAACTTCAGAAACCTTTTTTAAACTTCCAAGTACCCTACACGTTGAAAAGGACATGCATTGCAGGAAAATTCTCCTGCAACAGGGTGATCAAATTCAGATCCTACATCTGTATACTCAACTCATCTAATTGGTCGCAACTGACTTTCCCGAATGGACCAAACATCAGTGATTTGACTATAGAGATCACTGGATTATTCAGACCGCTATAGAGCTCAGACAACTACGTGTATGAAACTATTCATCATTCAACAACAAATGTATTACATGCATGATTGATACAGTTGGATACAAGGGAATGTTTTACTAGAAGTCAACATTCACAGGACACTGTTCTTCACCATACACCTGCTGCGGTTTCTCCTTATGGGGACACTGCCTGCCTCCTCCCTGTCCGATAGCATCAGTGTAACAGCCCTCCCTTATGAACAGCCAGGTCTGTGTTTTTGTGCGTGCATGTGTAATGTGGCATCGGGGAAACTCTGGAAATACTGCTTGTAAACTGGGCGCAATGTGTTGTGCCTTCACGGGCTGTTGTGCCTTCACGGGCTTTGAACTCGCTGAACGCTGATGGCAAACAAGCTGCGTCAACCATGAACTGAAAGTACAGCTGTCATGCTCGTAAACGATTTATAGTGTTAAAAATTCAGAATGGATTGTTTTTATAAATAATATTTTGTTGCATTTAAATGCCAAAAATGCTGTTATGTAGGTCATTTCCTTTTAATATGTCATGTCAGAGTTTAGCATGTGGGAGAAGTCAACGCTCAGAGATGATAGATATGTTTCCCACTAGAATGTACCCATTTGAGGGGTGTTCAAGTGGATTTTTCCTAGTCGCTTGCTGGTGTTTACCAATTTACGAGATGTTATGAATGCAGCATAATTTCCCAGACTCCAGTCATTCACCCAGTACCCCCTCCTCCCCCCACCCCTTCCTCCAAATCGATGCCCCCTAGACCTCCCAACACAATACCCCCCCTGATCCCAGCACAGTCCCAGCACAACCCAAATAATAGCGCACCATTCATTTAATCATTGTTTCCCCCCTCTTTCACTCCCTTTATGGGCCCACTAAAGGTTTTAGCTGGGCAGAGAAGGAGGGCTGTCACCCAGGGAACCTTAGCCCATTGATGAAGTGACAGGCGCTGCCAGAATATGAGCCTAATCCTGTTTCCAGCATTCTCTTAGACCGCTGGCATCGCAATTCCATCCACACATTCTCTGAGCTGTCAACGAGGAAAATCCCTCCTAATAGCACATTACCCAGATACACATCAAAGAGCTCATGGAAACCTTCCTTCAGCGGCTTAGCAGTGTCGTGTGTACACACACACACACACACACACACACACAGCATTCACATTAACCAGTCCACACACAAACTCGTGATATACAAATGTGTGTACATACACAAACCCCACTGATTAACGTAACATGACCACATAATCACAGGCCTGAACAACCCAATATTTCTCTGGCAGGATTTTTAATGTCAACAAAAGATTTGAAATGACAGAGGAAGTTTTTATTTATTTTTTAAAATCGTTTTTATGTACTCTGCAACTTGATATCCTTCCATTACATAAGTGGGACAGCGATTTCTGATTTTATGGGTTGAGGGAGTGAGAGGGTGGACCATGGTGAACTCTAGGAACCCTTTCAGTTCTATTTCATCTTATTCTATTCTTACTTAATCCATCGATATCCCAACCCAAGGTAATCCTTCTTATGGCAAAGCATTCTGTTTCGGTGCAGCCAAACCTTGACTGACAGGGCCGAGAAGGGACGTGGAGGAAGGGGATTGGGGACTCTTTAGAGCCTGACACTGTGCTTCAGTCATTTCCTTTAGGATTAGTTACTCTGCATTCGGTGGACAAGTAGCATGGGCTGTGTGTGTGTGTTCTGTTTGAGACGAGTCCTGAAACCAGGACTTCAGCTCTGTGCATGTTTGCGTAACATGGGAAGTTAACTGTGTATTGTGTTAACAGTGATCATGTATTTGGGAGGGATGCGTAGTTACACTGAACAAAAATATAAATGCAAAATTCAACCATTTCAGTTACAGTTCATATAAGGAAATCAGTCAATTGAAATAAATTCATTAGGCCCTAATCTATGGGTTTCACATGTCTGGGAATACAGATATGCATCTGTTTGGTCACAGATACCTTAAAATAAAGGTAGGGGCACAGATCTGAAAACCAGAGAGTATCTGGTGTGACCACCATTTGCCTCGTGCAGCGTGACATCTCTATCACATAGTTGATCAGGCTGCTGATTGTGACCTGTAAAATATGTTGTCCCACTCTTCTACAACGGTTGTGCGAAGTTGCTGGATATTGTCGGGAACTGGAACCTGCTGTCATACACGTCGATCCAGAACATCCCAAACATGCTCAATACGTGACATGTCTGGTGAGAACTGGGACATTTTCAGCTTCCAGGAATTGTGTACAGATCCTTGCAACATGGGGCCGTGCATCATTCTGAAACATGAGGTGATGGCGGCGGATGAATGGCACGACAATGAGCCTCAGGATCTCTACACGGTATCTCTGTGCATTCAAATTGCCATCGTGTTTGTTGTCCGTAGCTTACACTGACTGGGAATACAAATTGTGTGTATGGCGTTGTGTGGGCAAGCGGTTTGCTGATGTCAATGTTGTGAACAGAGTGCCACATGGTGGGGGTGGGGTTATGGTATGGGCAGGCCATAACCCCGCCGCCACCACGGGGCACTCTGTTCACAACGTTGACATCAGCTAACGGCTTGCCCACACAACGCCATCTGCCCAGTTCAGTTGAAACTGGAATTTATCCATGCAGAGCACACTTCTCCAGCGTGCCAGTGGCCATCAAAGGTGAGCGTTTGCCCACAGTAGTCAGTTACGACGCCAAACTGCAGTCAGACCGCGGTGAGGACGAAGAACACACAGATGCGCCTCCTTGACTGTTTCTGATAGTTTGTGCAGAAATTCTTCATCAGCAGTCTGAGTGGCTGGTCTCAGATGATCCCACAGGTGAAGAAGCTGGATGTGGAGGTCCTGGGCTGGTTACACGTGGTCTGCGGTTGGAGGCCGGTTGGACGTACTGCCAAATTCTCTAAAACAATGTTGGAGGGGGCTTATGGTAGAGAAATTAACATTAAATTCTCTGGCAACAGCTCTGGTGGACATTCCTGCAGTCAGCATGCCAATTGCACGCTCCCTCAACTTGAGGCATCTGTGGCAGTGTGTTGTGACAAAACTGCACATTTTAGAGTAGCGTTTTGTCCCCAGCACAAGGTGCACCTGTAATGATCATGCTGTTTAATCAGCTTCTTGATATGCCACACCTGCCAGGTGGATGGATTATCTTGGCAATGGAGAAATGTTCAGTAACAAGGATGTAAAACTAATTTGTGCACACATTGAGAGAAATAAGCTTTTTGTGTGTATGTGAACATTTCTGGGATATTTTAGCTCAAGAAAACACATTCACATTTTGTTACATTCCCCAGCAAGAACACAATGTTGCTCAAACAGAAGGGGGAATTAAGTCACTGACCAACAACCAAAACGGGTGGGGTTTTAGGAGGGGTTCTGAAAGACACATGGGGGGTGTCCACTGAAAGTTGACTAGCAACAACACCTGGAACCTAGAAGACCACCATGAACGCCCATTAAATTTGCACAAGAGGCAAACGAAAGAAAAACCCACACCAAACTTAAAGACAGGAAGCAAACCTAAAATGTAAAGCAAAACAAAGTCTGATAAAGGATTGTTTGTTTAGAACTCAAAATAGATAGCGCCAACTAAAAGTGTTAATCCTCCGCATCTATCCAAACAACTGGTACGCTTCGCTTAAATAGCACCTGGGACAGCACAGGTGAAACACCTCCCCACTAACGATATGGCAACTAGCACAGGTGTAACACATACTGACTAACGAGGTGACACCGATCTGCGTGCCCTACGTGCTAATGATCTATACGTGCTAAAGTCCAACCTCCAAAACATAAACGGGAGAAAAAAATCCTTTAACACAATGTTGCATTTATATTTTTGCTCTGTGTTGTTTGTATTGTATTCATTTCATACTGAATGGTCTCTCCTAAAGTTGTAACTTTTAGGAAGTCTTTGCGTGCGGTGTGGCGTGTGTGTGTGTTCCTACGCGTGTGCACTTTTGTGCCGATACAGTAGTTTTAAAGCCGTCTTCCCCGTACAATGCAAGAGTTCAAACCAGTTTGTACTCTGTAGCCTGTGATGTGTTCACAAAATTGTTTGGTTAAAACCATTCATAAATTGTAATTTGCATAATTTTAATAAACCTCTAAAATAATAATCTCATTAACCAATCAGTCTTCATACATGTGGTTTATTCCCTTGCATTTTAACAGATAAATGACTCACATTTAAGTAAAAAATGGACAAGTACAAGTCTGGGATCTACAATGATTAAATGCATATACTGTAGCTATGGCCTGGGTGCCAGTCCTTTTCTGCTTTAGTCAACAACACCAAGTTTTTTTTCTTTTTTTAAGGATGTACCAACGCTCTTGAACGCAGAAACAGCCTGGCACCCAGGTGAACATAACATAGGTTGAACAGTTTCATATTTGAAGGTCGCTCTGTTCCCCCTGTAGGATTCCATAGACTAATCTGTACCGAGCAGGTATTGGCTCATTCTACTGGGGGGTCCTTTGCATTAAGCCACAATGGAACAATTCAAAAATAGGTTGAATGTCTCTTGTAAGTACTCCGACACAAAAGGAGACACCAACTTACACTCCCTAACCAAGAAGGGTAGCCTAGTGGTTAGAGCATTGGACTAGTAACCGGAAGGCTGCAAGTTCAAATCCCCGAGCTGACAAGGTAAAAATCTGTCGTTCTCCCCCTGAACAGGCAGTTAACCCACTGTTCCTAGGCCGTCATTGAAAACAAGAATTTGTTCTTAATTGACTTGCCTAGTTCAATAAAGGTATAATAATAAAAAAGATGGGATGGAAACAAACATGGAGGGGGTAGCTCTAAAACAGGAAGTACTGTCCATCTGCCAGGTGCAGGGCATTGTGGCACTTGTAGGCTATTGAACTGGCCAGTCTGTCCTGTTGTAAATATTTGAATGGGAGTTTTCATCTGAGGCTGGAATCTTGATTCAATCTTTGTACCATTTCTATCTTTGTGTTGTTGTAATCCCTGTCTCAGGATGCATGCAAAGCTCATCTTTAATATTATGGTCACCCTCACCACTTCTAGTGTTGAGATCATCAGATATACTGTAGACGGTCATAATGCATTTGCCCCATATGAGATGACAGCTTTGTGATTTAGGAGTGTAGCATTTGAAGTCTGATCCAACTGGTTTGGTAGGAAGTATCATGAACAAAAATATAAACCGAACAGGCATCAATTTAAATGATTTTACCCAGTTACAGTTCATATAAGGAAATCAAGTCAATTGAAATCAGTTCATTGGGCCCTAATTTATGGATTTCCCATGACTGGGCAGGGGTGCAGCCATGGGTGGGCCTGGGAAGGCAATGGGGAGCCAGGCCTAACCAATCAGAATTACTTTTTCACCACAAAAGAGCTTTAATTACAGACAGAAATACTCCTCAGTTTCATCAGCTGTCCAAGTGGCTGGTCTCAGACGATCCAGCAGGTGAGGAAGCCGGATGTGGAGGTCCTGGGTTGGCATAGTTACACGTGGCCTGCGGTTGTGAGGCCGGTTGGACGTACTTCCAGATTCTCTAAAACAATGTTCGAGGCGGCTTATGGTAGAGAAATTAACATTGAATTCTCTGACAACCGCTCTAGTGGACATTCTTGTAGTCAGCATGCCAATTGCACACTCCCTCAACTTGAGACATCTGTGGCATTGTGTTGTGTGACAAAACTGCACATTTTAGAGTGACCTTTTATTGTCCCCAGAAAAAGATGCACCTGTGTAATAATCATGCTGTTTAATCATCTTATTGATATGCCACACCTATCAGGTGGATGGATTATCTTGGCAAAGGAGAAATGCTCATTAACAGGGATGCAAACAAATTTGCCCATGAAATTTGCTTTTTGTGCGTATGGAAAATTTCTGGGAAATTTATTTGAACTCATGAAACATGGGACCAACACTTTACATGTTCCATTTATATTTTTGTTCAGTATAGTAGTGAGATTGCGCTGGGTCTATGTATCTCACCTGCAAGGGTGTCAAATAAGTATAGTCCGGTAGGGTTCTTATCTAATGTCCAGTCCCATGCAGTCCCAGTGTACAAAACTGATGCCGTGTCTATAATGTCCAGTCCCATGCAGTCCCAGTGTACAAAACTGATGCCGTGTCTATAATGTCCAGTCCCATGCAGTCCCAGTGTACAGAACTGATGCAGTGTCTATAATGTCCAGTCTGTAAGGGTCATAACATCTGACTGTGTCCCAGTTAGCTGCCCTGCCCTGGGGGGGGGGGGGGGGGGGTCAGTTGGGTAGCGTGTCCAGGGTGTCAGTTGGGTAGCGTGTCCAGGGTGTCAGTTGGGTAGCGTGTCCAGGGGGTCAGTTGGGTAGCGTGTCCAGGGGGTCAGTTGGGTAGCGTGTCCAGGGTGTCAGTTGGGTAGCGTGTCCAGGGTGTCAGTTGGGTAGCGTGTCCAGGGTGTCAGTTGGGTAGCGTGTCCAGGGTGTCAGTTGGGTAGCGTGTCCAGGGTGTCAGTTGGGTAGCGTGTCCAGGCCCAGGGAGGCAGCGTGCTGCTTGGCCCTCAGACGCAGGTTCTCGATGCTGGTGGTCTTGCTGTTGAGGCTGGGTAGGCTGCTCTGAGGGGCCTGGAGACCCGTCAAGGGGCAATTCCACACCTGCTGGGCCTGGGACATGGACACTTGGGACATGGATGCCTGGGACAGGGACTGGTAGTACGATTGGCAGGGCAGAGAGCCCAAGGGGGAGGGCATGTTGACATTCATGCCCAGGTAGGGCAGGGAGGAGGGGGTACTCATGTCGAAGGAGGGGTAGTGGACCACGTTGTTGGTTGCAGCCATGTGCTGGCGGAACTGCTCCTGCAGACGGAAGAGGCTGAGGGGGGACGAGGCGTAGGAGCCTTGGGACACACAACTGCTGCCACCGCCACCGCTAGAGGAGGGGAGGGAGGGAGAGTCTGAGAGAGAGAGATTTTAGTTATAGTTTTTATTATTTTAGAGAGAAAGATGTATTTTCCGCTTTCAAGACTAATTCATAATAATATAGAATACATTGAAGTCCTGCAGATAAGGGATGAGCACACTAACAAAAATTGACATATGTGCATCTACAGTATAATAAATACATATGTCTAATGGCCCATTTGTCTATGGGATTTCTCACCTGGTGTGGGGCTGAAGCGTTTGCAGGATGGAGATCCTCCTCCCGGCTGCAGCCCTGCACCCCCCTGCTGCACCTCCCCCTGATGCTGATGCTGCTGAGTATCCTGCAGCCTCTCCCACTTCAGCTCCTCATCTCCCTCACCGTTGTCCTCTGCAGCCGACTCGCTGTCCGAGGCCTCCGGGGAGGTGACGTTCACCTCCACACTCATCTCCGCAGGCTGGGGCCGCATGGTCTCCGAGAGGGAGGATGGAGATGGAGATGTCTGGGTGGAAGGGTCGGTGGTCTTGACCTCTTCCTCATCACCTTCCTCTCTGTTGGCCTCCTTCTGTTTCTGGAGCTGCTCCTTCTGCAGGCTGCGCTGCTTCTTGCGGAACTTGGCTCGGCGGTTCTTGAACCACACCTGGTGAGAGGACGGATTTCAGTTGTTATACAGTAATAAACACAATTTCATCACTTTGTAATAAACTATAATTCTCTAATAGCCAAGGCTTCTGATAATGTCAATTTTGGTGATTTGTTACATGGCTTTGGTGTGTCAATCCTGTAAATTTGAAAAAATAATTCTCACTAATATCATTTTAACGAATTGCATTTGAAGTCCTTGACAGCGGAACTCAAAAACATCCACTTGTCATGGCCAGAAGCAACAAAAAAAAGCAGCTGAGACCAGCAACGTTGGAAATCTTTAGTATAGTCCTATGTTCCCCCAGCAACGTTGGAGATCTTTAGCATGGTCCTATGTTCCCCCAGCAACGTTGGAGATATTTAGTATGGTCCTATGTTCCCCCAGCAACGTTGGAGATCTTTAGCATGGTCCTATGTTCCCCCAGCAACATTGGAGATCTTTAGCATGGTCATATGTTCCCCCAGCAACATTGGAGATCTTTAGCATGGTCCTATGTTCCCCCAGCAACGTTGGAGATCTTTAGCATGGTCCTATGTTCCCCCAGCAACGTTGGAGATCTTTAGCATGGTCCTATGTTCCCCCAGCAACGTTGGAAATCTTTAGCATGGTCCTATGTTCCCCCAGCAACGTTGGAGATCTTTAGCATGGTCCTATGTTCCCCCAGCAACGTTGGAGATCTTTAGCATGGTCCTATGTTCCCCCAGCAACGTTGGAGATCTTTAGCATGGTCCTATGTTCCCCCAGCAACGTTGGAGATCTTTAGCATGGTCCTATGTTCCCCCAGCAACGAAGACGGTTAAGTAAGCATTTCTCTTCATCACCCACACTCCCCCTCTTCTACACAACCAATACTGAAAGTTAAGATGCAGGTGAAATAGTTTATTTATTTTGACTAAGTAGTATCCTCACCTGCACACGAGCCTCTGGTAAGTTGGTACACATGGCCAGGCGTTCGCGCATCACCACGTCAGGGTAGTGGGTCTTCTGGAAGGTCTTTTCCAGGGCCTCCAGCTGCTGGACAGTGAAGGCTGTGCGACTGCGTCGCTGCTTCCTGTGCTGGGAGCCATACCGGGCCTCGAGGATTATGTCTTGAAATGTGCAGCCGTTGAAGGAAAAGAGATTGGGCCAATTTAATTGAGGAACAGGTCATATAGTGCTTATCAATAAGCCTTTCTGAAACAATGTAACAATTTATTGCATTGATCTCAACACATTTTGAACATAAGACAATTTTTGTCCATCACACAGCATGATAGCCTGATTTATGGACAGATTTACGCAGTAGAATGAATAAATGTGCAACCAGTTCTTACCAGCCAGTCTCTCTGCCAGCGTGAGCGCGTGCACGGACGGCCGGTAGTCGGGCGCGTGCTGGGCATGCTGCGCCGCCTGCTGGTGAAGATTGTACATGGCATTTAGTGAGTTCATGGCGTGGAGAGAATATCCATTCACTCCGTAGTGCTGCATGGCTGCGTCACCTGTAAATACAGAGGGATAAATTGTTGTTTCAAACTATTCGTTATTGTTGAATTAGTAAAACCAGTCATATCAGTGTTTGATTTATGTACCTGCAAGCAAGTCTTGGGCTGCAAATGTAGGCCTAGATTTAAACATCAAGTGGCCTAAATTATTATCGAACATTTTTGTGTTACACTTTGTATTTATGCAGGCTATGTATTTATATTAAACTTCGTTTTCTATTTCCATTCATTTAAGGTGTTTTATTGTCACATACACCGGATAGGTGCAGTGACATGTGTTTTTACAGGGTCAGCCATAGTAGTAAGGCGCCCCTGGAGCAAATTAGTGTTAAGTGCCTTGCTCAAGGGAACATACAGATTTTTCACCTTGTCGTCTCGGGTATTTCAACCAGCGACCGTCCAATCACTGGCCCAACACTCTAACCTAGGATACCTGCCGCCCATTTTATTAAAACTGTCAGTAGCTGATTTCAAATATCCTAATGGTGAAGCTGCATTTGGACATGATCCAATATTACATCAGTTATTATATGTCTATAACTGTAAATATGTTTCTTTAAGAAGATTCAAGCTGAGAGTGACATTATTATATGACGGCATTGAGAAACCTAGCCACTAAACCTTTAAACCCCTTTTCCCACGGAGAGCTCGCTATTTAACCAGTCCTTCCCATGAGAGTTCCCCCCACTAAAGCCCGAGGGGCTGTGTGAAATAATTAGCCTACTCTCCTGTGTTATCGCAACATTAATGCTGATATTGATATTCATTAATTTAATGTCGCACTTGACGTTGTGCCTGAATAGCTAAGCGACGTGGGCCTACTAAATAGGCAAACTATAGGTCCCCTACAGCGCTAGCAGAATTTAAAAACCTCAACAGAAAACTACACAATGATCAGAAATTAATCAGGGACTTTTCTCTGAAAAAGCACACAAAATAAATTGGTGTGACCAGACTCATTTATTAAATGATATTATCATATTTTCATTGAGTCCTATAAATTGCCTAATTATTGGCATTATCCATAACGTGTAGCACAATAGCGTGCATAATAGCATAACTAACCATTTTTATTTACACAGATTTTTATTTATAGATTACGATAGAAAATGCCCCAAGCCTGCTGTTGAAAAGGCTACCTACCACATAAATCACAAGTTGGTCAGTGCGTTCCGAATTTAATCGCATCCTGAGAATTAAACAAGTCAAAACTAATCATGTTTTAGTGTTTTATTTCATTGTAAAACAAGTTGGCCTAGCTTCATGTGCGTTCATATTGCGTTCATTTTTTTGAACAATTCTGTAAAAACTAGGCCTACAATAATATTTGTTTGAATAAAATGTGGATTAAAATATGCCACTTTTGGATTTATTTTCTTCGTCTAGTAGGCTTACATCGAGTTGAAACGTATGTCGAAAAGATTATACAGCCGACGGTATTATTTAGTTTTATATGCTCTTGGGAATGAAAAGCCCGAAGGGTGACAGCAGGAATTTGTACCCCAACAATAAAGCTAAATACAGTACCAAAATCATTAGTATCAGACCGCTATCAATACCTTAACATTTCAGCGTGTAATTGATCATGCAGAAATGTAGAATGCTCGAAGTTACATAAAAATTGGTAATAAAAGCTTAATATAATCAGAATAATAATCAGAATGAACGCTGATAACCTGGATATACCTTATATAAAGTCACGTTCTTATTGTCACCAAATGCAGGAGCATGAACATTTACTAAGATCTATGTCTGAATGCTATACATATCTTGATTTATAATTCATTTATAATTTATACCTATTATAAATTGTCTCATTTTTTGCCTTGACAATAATACAGTACAAATTTACAGAGATTATCATAGGCCTAAAATACAGGCTTAAATCATAGGCTTGCTTTTTACTGTCATATATTTGATTATTATTTATTTACAATGGAATGATATACAATAAACTGGAATATGCCATAGGCCATTAGGGAACACTTTACTTTGGCCAGGAACGGGACAGAAGGTGCTTATCAAAATATTTATTTAGCTCCCTGAGTACTGGAGTTGAATGGGAGCCGTTTCTCCTGGTCTATGGCGGCTCCCGCCCCACTACCCGGAGGCTTGCAGTGGCGGGTAGATGTAAGGTTAAATATATGCATAGGGAACGCCTGTTGGCTACTCGTCTAATGTAGGTGCAAATAGGTTTCAACTACTAGGTGTGTGTGATTAATAATGTCCTTTTTTTGAATATGACTGTTCCTCATAAGTGTCATTGCCTGTAGCCTACATATTGTTTACAATTGCTTTATTGAGGTTTTAAATCATTTTCATCACTAAAAATATGAATCTCTCGATGTGGGACAAAGTCAGATAGCCTTGGGGAGCTGATTTTAACACTCATTATGCTAATTGCCGTGGATTTAGTTCTATCCCAGACACCGTAGAGGCTAAATATTGGCCCGCTGATATGCCTGTACAGGCGACACACTCTTTCTTCTACATTGACCCTTTTTCAAGTTTTGCCCAAAATTACCCCCCGTAGACGTGGATAATTTAAATTAAGAAACTATTCCGGAGATTTAAAAAATGTCATGAAATAATGTTGAAGTCTAAGTTTCAGTTTAGACTTTTCAATTAAAATTTTATTGGTCACATACACATGATTAGAAGATGTTAATGCGAATGTAGCGAAATGCTTGTATCCCATGCATAATGAGAAGACCCGGGCAATATATTGCTCCAATGTTTAAATGCAAGAAGTTTAAAGTTGCAAGGAAATGCAATAAAACTGGAATTGTGACAGACACACATCATTTTACTTTACTAACAGGTCCAACTTGATTGTTTATACAGATGCATGCCTTTCAAAAAGCTCTTACCTCTTACGTACGCTGCCCGTGGGGTCTTGGCCTATAGCCTATGTCCGGCTGTTTTCAAATGGAATATTAGCTTTCAAAGTATCACCTTGTATATTACTTCTCAATTCCGTGCTGTTTAGTCCTGTATACTCATTTATTGAACTCAAACTCAAAAGGAATACTGTAGTCCGTTTTCTGCGCGCGGTGCTCTCACTCTCCAGTCGTTGGAGAATACGGAGAGTTGCCAACTAACCGGCAGGCACACGACGAATGCTCGAGCGCCTGGTGAGGTCATGCAGGATTTCAAATGGATCTTTGCTGTGTCAACCAAAAGAGGTTTCTTCTACTCCAAGCTTTCTCATTACTGATTTAAACTATTAATTTATTAATCATTTCCTGGACATTGTTATAATCATAGTATCATTAAGCCTATCAAAATATCAATATTATTATTATTATTCTCGCCATATAGGCCTACACCAACATATTTTAATTTCATTTTCTTAGGCCATAAACATTTAATTGTAAGTAGAGGTCATGCATTAGGGAAACCCGCATGTTGCTCAGTCTATATTTTGATATGCAGAAATATGTGTTTCCTTGAGACTCATTATCTTAATTCAAATATACATTTGGTAATTGTTTTGCATGTCGGCCCTTTGTAGCCTACTGTGTGTATATATTTGGTCAATATGCAGTCTATTTTCAAATGGAACACTGAATATTGACTAAAATCTTCCATGTCATGTTGTAAACACATGTAACATTATAATAGCCTACATATAATCATAGCAATAATAATACGAATAATAGGTTCATTCAAATCTGTGGTAAATAAGAACTTATGATTGTTCATTCAAGAAGTGCCAATGGCTTCAATGACGCTTTCAATTACAATGGTTTGAGGTGTTTAAAGGGCTATTAAGTTACTCATGCTTTAATTTGATTTGCTTTTCGACTTTGTCGAGCCACTTGCAGAGGAGACTGCGGTGGAGAGCTGGCTAATAGATGCTAGGGTGCTGCCTTTAGAAACTCTCCCGGACCCAAGGGATTTAGTTTAGGATTGCAGAGACAAGACGCCATTTCAGCCTCCAAAAAACGGTCTTAAAATGACTGCTACTAAGAGGATTAAAACAATAATGTCCCTCTCTTCTTCAAGGTTTTTAGAAATGATTTATTCTGGAGAAAACCCGTTTAGGCTGGAATTAAGGGTAGCCTTCTAATGTAGTGCTTGCATATTTTGTTGAATTTCTCCATCTTACACTCAATTTGATCTTTGGTTATATTCATGCATATAAGTTTCGACTTAACACGGAAAGAAAAGGCACTCGCGACACAGTCACAATCCAGTCAAGAGGTGAATTGTCAATAACAACTATGCCGGAGAATTTCTTTTAAAAATACACTGAAGGCGAATATGTTGTTGTATTTTATTTGTAGGTCGTGCAATTCTCACATCTTGATTGACTACATGAGACAATTGGGAAACTTATGATGCAAATAGTGGTAACAATATTAAATTGTTGTGGAATGAATAAACCGTTTTGGCATAGCCTGGTGGATTGAGCAGGTTGGCAGGACGAGTTACTGCGCACCCTGGAGATCATTACGCGCAACAGATGGACTGTTCAATATCTCTATGAATCATGTTTATTTGTGATACTTTATCATATTAGGTCTATCTACTACAACAATGATCTAGGCAGATCCAGTCATTTTAATGAGAGGTTTATTCAACATCAGAATGGGTGTTTTGCTATTCTCTTGTTTTAAATCTTTGATTTATTGTTGAAGAAAATTGTTCCCGATTTGAGTCTTGATGGGTCTTGGTGACTTAATAGCCATTATAATCCCTTATTATAATGATGACAATGATTTAGGCCTAATAATAATTTTCAATATTCAACTAATAAGCCTATTAAGTGATAATTAGACTATCTATAGGGTTAATAGACCTAATGAAAATAACGACAACACGTTTGGCAATGCATCAATAAAGCTGAATTGGGAGTTAATTCGTATAAATGCACATTCGTTTCCCATTGTTTGTTGTTATTTATGGGAAAGTTTTTATTCCTTCAAGCCGACCCTCTTGTCATCACATATCACGGAGTATTTGGGTCTGCGAGAGAAATCGGATTAACTTGTGAACTGATGGAAATCAGAACGTAAACCGGAGGCAAATCTGTGCAGTGTCTCTTTGTGGGAACACTTTCTAAAGCGAGAAGGTATACCCCCCAGCTGCTCTTCCTCAAATCACCTTTCTACAGAACTTAATGCGGGCTAATGTCCAGCGCGTCGAAAGGGTTTAAAGCCAAGGGTCATGACGAAGACTAATTTATATTAGGCCTACAGCGATATTTCTCTCTCAATACAATTCAATTTAAGGGCTTGCTCTAGGGCTCATTGTTTTCTGCATACCCGGAATCTGGTCAGTTCAGACTTTATCATGTTGAAGCCTCGAATGATCGTGTCTTTGCTCTTCTTCATCTCTGAATGACGTAGGCCTGTCTGCTTTCAGGATCTAAAACTGTATCCAGTCATATCAGGACTTTGGGCAGCACATTCCTTAATAAACTAACTCGAGCGGTAAAACACTAAATGGTAACTAAAGGACTTTCGATTACAGTTTAATCATGTTTATTACGCATAGGCGTTTAATTTTACAGCTCAAAAATAGAGCACATTTTAGACTGATATTTTGCATGAATAGAGTGGAAAATGAAGTCTCTCAAAGCACATTGAGTCATTATGAGGTTTTTGCAACCCAAATATGACACCAAGCTCAGAGCCCTGGGTCTGGACACCACCCTCTGCAACTGGATCCTGGACTTCTTGAAGGGCAGACCACAGGCTGTGAAGATTGGAAACAGCACCTCCTCCACACTGACCCTTAACACAGGTACGAGCCATGACTGCATGGCTTTGCGAGACACTAACTCCAAGGAGGTAAGTGAACTGTCATTGTGGTGCCATGACAACAACCTCCATCAATGTCAGTAAAACAAAGCAGTTGATTGTTGACAACACCACCACTCTTGTCAAGAGGGCGCAACAGTGTCTCCACTTCCGATGCACCATCGAGAGCGTCCTGAGCGGTCGCAACTTGTTGAATCACGGCCTGCTATGAGAATTGCTCCCTCCACGACTGCAAGGCCCTCCAGCGGGTGGTGAAGACAGCCCAGTACATCACTGGGACCTTGCTCCCACCCATCCAGGACATCTACTCGAAACGATGCCAGTTGAAATCTTGCAGCTTCATCAAGGACCCAACACACCCCAGCCGTGAGCTGTTCACTCGCTTCCGTCAAGACCGTATAAAAGCATAAGGTCTGATACCAACAGGCACAGAGCTGAACTGGACTAACTGCACTGACTCTCCACACCTTAGAACACATCCACTTACCTACGCACACACACACACAGACATACACCACCGGTCAAAAGTTTTAGAACACCTACTCATTTAATTTAAAAAATAATTATTTTTTATACTATTTTCTACATTGTAGAATAATAGTGAATACATAAACTATGAAATAACACACATGGAATCATGTAGTAACCAAAAAAGTGTTAAACTAATCTAAATATGTTTCATTTGAGATTCTTCAAATAGTCACCCTTTGCCGTGATGACAGCTTTGCACATTCCTGGCATTCTCTCAACCAGCTTCATGAGGTATTCACCTGGAATGCATTTCAATTAACAGCTGTGCTTTCTTAAAGTTAAATTCTGCAAATTCTTTCCTTCTTAATATCATGTTTAATGTAAGACCCAAATGCAGACTGCCGAAGTAACAATGTTTATTACAATTGGGGCAGGCAAACGACAGGTCAAGGCAGGCAGGGGTTAATAATTCAGAGAGGGTGTAAGGCGCCAGAACAGCAGGTGGGCTCAGGGTCAGGCAGAGGTTGGTAATCCCGAGTAGTGGGGCAAAGGTACAGGGATGGCAGGCATGCTCATGGTCAGGACAGGCAGAATGGTCAACACCAGGAAAACTAGGAAACAGGAACAAATCGAGGGACAGGACCAGAGGGGAAACCGCTGGTAAGCTTGACGAACTGGCAACAGACAAACAGAGAACACAGGTATAAATACACAGGGGATAATGGGGAAGATGGGTGACACCTGGAGGGGGGTGGAGACAAGCTCAAAGACAGGTGAAACAGATCAGGGCGTGACACTTAATGCGTTTAATCCAATAAATTGTGTTGTGACAAGGTAGGAGGGGTATACAGAAGATAGCCCTATTTGGTAAAAGACCAAGTCCATATTATGGCAAGAACAGCTCAAATAAGCAAAGAGAAATGACAGTCCATCATTACTTTAAGATATGAAGGTCAGTCAATCTGGAAAATGTCAAGAACTTTGAAAGTTTCTTCAAGTGCAGTCGCAAAAATCATCAAGAGCTATGATGAAACTGGCTCTCATGAGGACCGCCACAGGAATGGAAGACCCTGCAGAGGATACGTTCTTTAGAGTTACCATCCTCAGAAATTGCAGCCCAAATAAATGCTTCACAGAGTTCAAGTAACAGACACGTCTCAACATCAACTGTTCAGAGCAGACTGTGTGAATCTTCATTGCTTGGTTTCAACTGCCGTGTCTTTGTGAGACGCGATGTGGGTGAATGGATGATCCCCGCATGTGTATTTCATACTGTAAAGCATGGAGGAGGATGTGTTATGGTGTGGAGGGGCATTGCTGGTGACACTGTCAGTGATTTATTTAGAATTCTAGGCACACTTTTAACCAGCATGGCTACCACAGCATTTTGCAGCGATACGCTAGCCCATCTGGTTTGTGCTGAGTAGAACTATCATTTGTTTTTCAACAGGACAATGACCAAACACACCTCCAGGCCACGTAAGAGCTATTTGACCAAGAAGGAGAGTGACGGAGTGCTGCATCAGATTACCTGGCCTCAGATTACCTGGCCTCCACAATCATCCGACCTCAACCCAATTAAGATGGTTTGGGATGAGTTGGACCGCAGAGTGAAGGAAAAACAGCCAACGAGACCGTTGGAAAAGCATTCCAGGTGAAGCTGGTTGATAGAATGCCAAGAGTTTGCAAAGCTGTCATCAAGGCAATGGGTGGCTACTTTGAAGAATATAAAATATATTTTCATTTAACACTTCTTTTGTAACTACATGATTCCATATGTGTTATTTCCTAGTTTTGATGTCTTTATTTTTACTATTTTCTACATTGTAAAATAATAATAAAGAAAAACTTTTGATTGAGTAGTTGTGTCCAAACTTTTGACTGATGCATACATGCTACACACACATCACAACTACTGCTACCAGACTCTTATTATTATTATTGTGAAATACTGCGCATTTGAAACACCTGTAAATACTGTACTATAAATTGTACCTTCATGTATTAAACTTATGCTGAAATGTGTCACGCCCTGGCCATAGAGTCTTTTATTCTCTATTGTGGTTAGGCCAGGGTGTGACTAAGGTGGGCATTCTATGTTCAGTTTCTATGCTTTGTTGTTTGGCGGGTGTGGTTCTCAATCAGAGGCAGCTGTTTATCGTTGTCTCTGATTGAGAACCATACTTAGGTAGCTTTTTCCCACATGAGTTTTGTGGGTAGTTGTTTTCTGTCTTTGTGTCTGCACCAGACAGAACTGTTCCACTTTCATTTATTCTCGTTGTTTTTGTTAATCAGTGTTCAGTTTAATTAATAAAGATGAACACGTACCACTCCTTCCAACAGCCGTTACAAAATGTTTATTATATTCTACTGATCCATTTACTTTATGTTCGTATTCGTAACTATTTATATTTCTTACTCTTGTTGCATTGTTGAGAAGGAACCTGCAAGTAAGCATTTAATTGAAAACTTGAAACACATGTTTCTGCATGTTTTATCCATGAAGTGCACATTTTAAAATGGGAGTCTAAAGGTAAGTGTTTTCATAGATTTCATGTTGCTTGCAATCATTCACATTCCTTGGTTTCTGGTAGCATTCGACTCCTCATTAACAAATCACATTGCTCTCTTGTCTTCAAATCAAGTTTATTTGTCACGTGCACCGAATACAACCGAATACAACAGGTGTTCGGTGCACAGTGACCTTAGAGTGAAATGCTTACTTACAGGCTCTAACCAATAGTGCAAAGAAAGTGTTAGGTGAAAAATAGGTAGGTAAATAAATAAAACAGTAAAAAGACATGCTATATACAGTAGCAAGGCTATAAAATTAGCGAGGCTATATACAGACACCGGTTAGTCAGACTTATTGAGGTAGTATGTACATGTAGGTATGGTTAAAGTGACTATGCATATATGATGAACAGAGAGTAGCAGTAGCGTAAAAGAGAGGGTGGTGGGTGGCAGGACACAATGCAGATAGCCCGGTTAACCAATGTGCGGAAGCACTGGTTGGTTGGCCCAATTGAGGTAGTATGTACATGAATGTATAGTTAAAGTGACTATGCATATAAGATAAACAGAGAGTAGCAGCGTAAAAAGAGGGTTTTTTGGGGGGGCATACAATGCAAATAGTCTGGGTAGCCATTTGATTACCTGTTCAGGAGTCCTGTGGCCTGGGGAGTAAAAACTGTTGAGGAGCCTTTTTGTCCTAGACTTGGCACTCTGGTACCGCTTGCCATGCGGTAGTGGAGAGAACAGTCTATGGCTGGGGTCTTTGACCATTTTTAGGGCCTTCCTCTGACGCCGCCTGGTGTAGAGGTCCTGGATGGCAGGCAGCATAGCCCCAGTGATCAAATCAAAATCAAATCACATTTATTTAGATAGCCCTTCTTGCATCAGCTGATATATCAAAGTGCTGTACAGAAACCCAGCCTAAAACCCCAAACAGCAAGCAATGCAGGTGTAGAAGTGATGTACTGGGCCATACACACTACCCCCTGTAGTGCCTTGCGGTCGGAGGCCGAGCAATTGCTCTACCAGGCAGTGATGCAACCATTCAGGATGCTCTCGATGTTGCAGCTGTAGAACCTTTTGAGGATCTCAGGACCCATGCCAAATCTTTTTAGTTTCCTGAGGGGGGATAGGCTTTGTCGTGCCCTCTTCACGACTGTCTTGGTGTGTTTGGACCATTCTAGTTTGTTGTTGATGTGGACACCGAGGAACTTGAAGCTCTCAACCTGCTCCACTACAGCCCCATCGATGAGAATGGGGGTGTGCTCGATCCTCCTTTTCCTGTAGTCCACAATCATCTCCTTAGTCTTGGCTACCTTGAGGGATAGGTTATTATTCTGGCACCACACAGCCAGGTCTCTGACCTCCCTATCCTTTCTCGTCAGGCCTACCACTGTTGTGTCGTCTGCAAACTTAATGGTGGTGTTTGAGTCGTGCCTGGCCATGCAGTCGTGGGTGAACAGGGAGTACAGGAGGGGACTGAACACGCACCCCTGTGGAGCTCCAGTGTTGAGGATCAGCGTGGCAGATGTGTCGCTACCTACCCTCACTACCTGGGAGCGGCCCGTCAGGAAGTCCAGGATCCAGTTGCATGTGTGTGTAGCATGAGCTTTGAGGGTACTATGGTGTTGAACGCTGAGCTGTAGTTGATGAATAGCATTGTCACATAAGTGTTCCTTTTGTCCAGGTGGGAAAGAGCAGTGTGGAGTGCAATAGAGATTGCAGCATCTGTGGATCTGTTTGGGCGGTATGCAAATTGGAGTGGGTCTAGGGTTTCTGGGATAATTTTGTTGTGAGCCATTACCAACCTTTCAAAGCACTTCATGGCTACGGATGTGAGTGCTACGGGTCTGTAGTCATTTAGGCAGGTTGCCTTTGTGTTCTTGAGCACAGGGACTATGGTGGTCTGCTTGAAACATGTTGGTATTACAGACTCAATCAGTGACATGTTGAAAATGTCAGTAAAGACACCTGCCAGTTGGAGCACACGTCCTGGTAATCCGTCTGGCCCTGCAGCCTTGTGTATGTTGACCTGTTTAAAGATCTTACTCAAGTCGGCTATGGAGAGAGTGATCACACAGTCATCCGGAACAGCTGATGCTCTCATGCATGCCTCAGTGTTGCTTGCCTCGACGCGAGCATAGAAGTGATTTATCTCGTCTAGTAGGCTTGTGTCACTGGGCAGCTCGCAGCTGTGCTTCCCTTTGTAGTCTGTAATAGTTTGCAAGCCCTGCCACATAGGACGAGCATTGGAGCCGGTGTAGTAAGATTCAATCTTAGCCCTGTACTGACACTTTGCCTGTTTGTTGGTTTGTCGCAGGGCATAGCAGGATTTCGTGTAAGCTTCCAGGTTAGAGTCCCGCACCTTGAAAGCAACAGCTCTACCCTTTAGCTCAGTGCGAATGTTGCCTGTAATCCATGGCTTCTGGTTGGGGTATGTATGTACAGTCACTGTGGGGATGACTTCCTCTGCACTTATTGATGAAGCCAGTGACTGATGTGGTGTACTCCTCAATGCCATCGGAAGACTCCCGGAACATGTCCCTGTCTGTGATAGCAAAACAGTCCTGTAGTTTAGCATCTGCTTCATCTGACCACTTTTTTATAGACAGAGTCACTGGTGCTTCCTGCTTTAGTTTTAGCTTGTAAGCAGGAATTGGGAGGATAGAGTTGTAGTCGGATTTACCAAATGGAGGGCGAGGGAGAGCTTTGTACACGTTTCTGTGTCTGGAGTACAGGTGATCTAGAATTCTTTTCCCTCTTTAACATGTTGACAGAAATTTGGTAGAACTGATTTAAAGTCTCTCGGCCACTAGGAGCGCCGCCTCTGGGTAAGTGGTTTCCTGTTTGCTTATTTCCTTATACAGCTTATAACTCAACAACCTCTAACAAAGTATCCAGTCTTAGTCTGAGGTTCTGTCTCAAACGGCACTCTACTCCCTACACTTCTGAACAGAGCTCTGTGGCCCCATTTGGGCCATCAGAATGGTGGATAAAATCACCTGTGGATGTTGGGCCCTCATACCACCCTCATGGAGTCTTTTTCTGACTGTTTGAGCAGACACATGCACATTTGTGGTCTGCTGGAGGTCATTTTGCAGGGCTCTGGCAGTGCTCCTCCTGCTCCTCCTTGCACAAAGGTGGAGGTAGCGGTCCTGCTGCTGGGTTGTTGCCCTCCTACGGCCTCTTCCATGTCTCCTGATGTACTAGCCTGTCTCCTGGTAGCGCCTCCATGCTCTGGACACTACGCTGACAGACACAGCAAACCTTCTTGCCACAGCTCGCATTGATGTGCCCTCCTGGATGAGCTGCACTACCTGAGCCACTTGTGTGGGTTGTAGACTCCGTCTCATGCTACCACTAGAGTGAAAGCACCGCCAGCATTCAAAAGTGACCAAAACATCAGCCAGGAAGCATAGGAACTGAGAAGTGGTCTGTGGTCACCACCTGCAGAACCACTCCTTTATTGGGGGTGTCTTGCTAATTGCCTATAATTTCCACCTGTTGTCTATTCCATTTGCACAACAGCATGTGAAATTTGTCAATCAGTGTTGCTTCCTAAGTGGACCGTTTGATTTCACAGAAGTGTGATTGACTTGGAGTTACATTGTGTTGTTGAAGTGTTCCCTTTATTTTTTTGAGCAGTGTATATACCCTACAAACCGGTCATCACGAAAATCTAAATAACTGTTGGGGGAGGTTCTCTTCTGCCCTGTTCGACCAATCCAAGAAGGAATGTCACCTTGTTAACATCCAAGAGCGGAAGTCGTGTCACAGGCTCTCTTTACATTTCCCCTGAAAACCGGAACATCCGGTTGTTGGGGACTCAGCTGAGGCTATTGGTAGAGAGATTTTAAACTCTTTCTTATTGGTCTATCAACTAATTTACCACCTGTTGATGTCACCAGCAGTGGAACTATAGGAGGACAGGCTCATTGTGATGGCTGGAATGGAGTCAAACATGTGGTTTCCATACGTTTGATGTGTTTGATACCGTTTCATTTATTCCATTTCAGCCTACAAAAAGTCTGTCCTCCTATAGATCCTCCCACCAGTCTCCTCTGGTCACGAGGCGGGCCAAAACTCCCTCCCACCAGTCTCCTCTGGTCACGAGGAGGGCCAAAACTCCCTCCCACCAGTCTCCTCTGGTCACGATAGACTCCTCCCACCAGTCTCCTCTGGTCACGAGGCGGGCCAAAACTCCCTCCCACCAGTCTCCTCTGGTCACGAGGCGGGCCAAAACTCCCTCTGGTGCCAAAACTCCCTCCCACCAGAGGAGGGCCAAAACTCCCTCCCACCAGTCTCCTCTGGTCACGAGGAGGCCAAAACTCCCTCCCACCAAAACGCGGGCCAAAACTCCCTCCCACCAGTCTCCTCTGGTCACGAGGCGGGCCAAAACTCCCTCCCACCAGTCTCCTCTGGTCACGAGGCGGGCCAAAACTCCCTCCCACCAGTCTCCTCTGGTCACGAGGAGGGCCAAAACTCCCTCCCACCAGTCTCCTCTGGTCACGAGGCGGGCCAAAACTCCCTCCCACCAGTCTCCTCTGGTCACGAGGCAGGCCAAAACTCCTTCCCACCAAAATAGGCAAACATTTCAGGCAGTCTTTTCAAACAGTTCTTACACCTAAAGGAATACATCATAATTTTCACATTATTATTCCAACCTCATGTGGAAATATAACACAGAAAAATCACACTTTTGATTACATTGGGCCTTTAATATGTCTCACAGTAATGATTCAGAAATACACCATCTATTTTCATTCATTTCCCCTCACCATCTACAGTACTTTCCGATTCAACTTACAGATGAATGGTGGATAATGATGGTTTTGTTGTCAGCACATGAATATTTCATTCATTCAGATCTAGGATGTGTTATTTTAGTGTTCCCTTTATTTTTTTGAGCAGTGTAGTTTATTTTACGCCTGCTACTTTAGGTTACACTGCCAATAACGTTTTCCCCTCCCCTCAGACCATTCCCAGACAGTCCTAGCAATATTCTTACTTGAGAAATTGCTTTTTGCCAAGAAGCTTTTTTTGTTTGTTTGACAATTTTAAATGAAAACAAATAGTGTCTGCCTACCAAATACTGTCTCTCCCTGCATCACAATGGGATTCGGTTAGCTCCTAGCGCCCGTTGCCCTGTTGATTATTTTAAATATGAAAGATATAAGGCATCATTTTGCCATAGGATTCCTGGGCAGTACAACTCTTAGGGTAACCACAGAACTCATCTCAACAGGTGCGTAGGTTGAGAATCATTGGTGTTAATACTCATAATAACTGATATAAATAGGACCCTGGTGCCCCTATTAGCTCTGTAATGTATAGTGTAACCAGAAAGGTTGATTTTAAGTCATATTGGGTACTAGTAATGGGTATTGGATATTCTGTGTCAGTAGCACCCTTGAAGGGTTTGACTCCAATGTATCCTGTAGAATCTAGATCTGCCTGAAGGGCTGAAACACTTCTGTTTTTTGTTTCTACCTGGTAGTTAATTGCACCCACCTGGTGTTCCAGGTTTGAATTAATCCCTGATAAGAAGGAGAGTATAAAAAACAGAAGTGTTTCATCCCTCCAGGACTGGAATGGGGAAACACTGATCAACACACCACCATACATGCTCCACAGCCACTCTGGCGAACGGTTCCTCTGGCCAACTTGACATATCGAAGTTGGCAGGTTTGTTTCCACCCTTTCTCCCAAAGCCAGTGTTTGGTTGTCCACCCTCGGGCTGCAGCCTAGCACAAGGGTTTCTATTGTGGCAGCCTAATCCAGGGGAGACACAGCTTTAGCAACATGGAGGGATAAAAGCCTATCAAACCACTACTTTATGGGGGCAAATCTTCCCTAATCCTTCGCTTTATCTAAACAAAAGGAGAGAAACAAGAGGATAGAAAGAAATGGTGCAGACACAGGGCAAGACCTGGAGCTATAAGATGCAAAGAAGTAGTTTCACTGGAGAAGCTAACCATTTCTGACAGGCTTTCACCTCCACACTGACAAAAAAACGGACACCAGGATCCCAAAACTACCATAGAGGATTTTGTTCAAGCATAAGCTTTAGTACCCCAGATAAAGTCGGGTAAACATCGAAAAGGTATTCTGGAAAACATTATTTAGGCTATACTAAAAAGGTTATTAAATAAGTGATGAGATCTCGCACATTTGTGAGAAAGCGACATCTAGGCATATGTTAAAGATGGCCGATGCTGTGTGATCTAGAGACCCTTTTCGTTGCTCTTTTCTCAGTTCGAGACCAAGCACTACTGGAACCTTTCTGTCCCAGCACACACACTGTTTAGTAAATCTGCTTCATCACTCTGGACTGTACCTAGGATGTGGAGATGTTCCAGAGAATGTTAAAAACATTAAGACATCTAGCAGAGTTCTGTATCATGTTGCAAAGACTGGAATGACATTCCTCGGCTATTATACACCCCTAATTCCATTGATTTAACAGACCCCCTTGTAAACAAGATGTGCCCCCATCACACAATCTGTGTGTGTTGAGATCAAATCCCCTGACCCTGTTCCATGTCGGCTGCCAATTCTAATTTTCATCTTTGGTCCGCGGTGACACGCCCCCGTATAGATTCTGCAAATTACTTTGGGAGTGAGATAGGGAGTTAGGCCTCCATTTTCTGCCGTGGCCCAAACATTTAGGAGAACCATTTAGACCCTACTCTGCCAAACATGAGGAAGAGATGGAAAACAAGGTGGCTTCTCTGCCAAACAAGAGGTAGAGAAGGAGAACAAGACCACTTCTATTTGATCCCTACCCCAGCCAGCAGGCTTTCAAACTACCTCTCCATTTTGGATCCATTGGACAAGGAGATGGTCGATGGTCGCTGACTGAAACTCCATTGGACTTAACATCTGACAGAAAAAATAGCCAGACAAGGCAGCAAACATTTTATCCCATAAAAACATACAGAACACATAACAACAAAATTGGCCGACACTTGATTAGATTTACTTCAACTATGTGAGGACTCCACTTCCCAGAGTGCCCTCTGCTGGCCAGAATCAGAGCCTCTACTAGTGTGGGGTAATTATGGGATAATGTGCTGGAGATTCTCTTCATAGACCGGGTGAACAGTGATTCATTACAGGGGCTTAGAACCAGGGAGGGGGAGCAGAGGGAGGGAAGAGACACAGACACAGCATGACAAATTGCCAATGGATTTATCTGGGGTAATTAAACTATCAACCAGGGGAGAGAGACTGCACTGGGACTAGCTGTACCCAAGAGTCAGTCACCACAGAAAAGAGGGGAGGGGGAAGAGGGGAACGGGATAGGCAGACCACCAACAGATTATGTTATGTCAGGCTAGAAATAACAGATTATGTGTGTCATTTGGGCTCTGTGTTTATCATAATTAGTGTACACCTCTTTGAAAGGAAAGTTCACCCAACATTCAACATATTAGTTCCCTTACCTGTATTACTTTGTCCTTGGACTGCTTACGGTAAGGAAACCAATACTAGAACTTATCCAAACCCAAAACCGTGGATAGATAGGCACAACCATGGCACGGTGCAAAAGGAATACAACAGGATATAATGTGATGCCTAAGACACATTTTTACTTGTAGTCATTAGTAGCCGTTAGAAACTATGTTCCTTTTTCCTTCTTGTTTTGTCGGCATACAACAGGACATAATGAGGACCTACATGAAATATGTATTACATGTAATGGACATAAAAAAGGACTGGTCTTGCGAATTCTTTTCTCTTCATTTTTTCAAATTTCTTTTGAACAAGTGAATCCAATGAACTGAGCAGGCTGGGCTGACATGCTTACAGAATTGCTAGGACTTTCTAAATATGAGCATGCATTTATAAGATTGTGCTGTTATTTATTTCTATTAATACGATTTATTACTGTTACATTTTATTTTTTTCTGACTGTTTTCCATGTTATTTGGTTAGTTCTCTAAAGCATCCTCATAGATATTTATGTTATAATGGGACTGCCCATATTTCCCTCTGGCCAACGCCAATTGGCGGCCAAGGGTTTGCCTTAGAACGCAAAGGTGCGTCATGAGTCAGGGAGATGGTCTGATGGTCTTAGTGACAACAGACCTAGATATGGGGGGGGAGGTTTTAGTGGGTGGAATATTAGGACAATTGGAGGTTTACAAAGTTGCAGCTACAGTATGCTTAACAGTGCACATTATTATGGTACAGGTATATGGACACTTAATCATCATGGTGCTTTTTAATGGTACGTTTATAAACATTGGTTGTGGTAAGTATAATTGAAACTTGGGTATCATTATGGTAAGTGGGGAAATAAGTATAGCAAGTTATAATTGTAACAGGTTACACTTAAAACAAACAGCAGATTGTAAAAAATAGACATTTTTACTTGGCTAAAAAATAAAGAATATAATGTCTATTGTTTACAGGGAACTCATTCTACAAATATAGATGAGGTTGGGTGGAAAAAGGACTAGGAGGGAGAAATAGATTTTTGTCATGTGCAAAGAAACTCAAAAAGGGTGATTATACTAATTAATGCAAATTTTTATCCGATTGTGCAAACTGTGCAAACAGATCAACAAGGAAGATGGATTATTTTAAATATGCTATTGGACCAAAAACAGATCTGGATAATTAATCTATATGGGACAGATAATGATGATCCACACTTCTTCAAAAAGCTCACAAGCAACAAAATTATCTATTATTATGGTGGGAGATTATATTACGGCTTAAAGTACCTCAATGGATCGTAAAGGAAATCATTCTACAAACTATCACCCTCAAGCACTTAAGGAGATCATAAATATCATGGATACATTAGAACTAGTGGATATATGGAGGTTGAAACCCTGATCTAGTGAGACATACATGTAGGTGGCTTAATCAAGCTATTCATCTTGATTACTTCCTATTCTTGTTCTTGCTGGCATCAAACGTTTTTTAAAGTATTAATAGGAGACCGGATGCAATCGGACCACCATCTAATTGTCCTCCATATAACTCTTACTGAATTTCCACGTGGACTGGGATATTGGACATTTTATCAAAGCCTATTGGATGACAATTTGTTCTCAACTAAGACAAAATAATTCATAATTGACATTTTTTTGTACAGCTATACAGGCACAAGGTGAGACACTTGTTTTAGGTACAACAGATCCTCTTATTGTATGGGTAAGAAATCCGGGTTGGGGGTGACTAAAATACCTGAAAGGTGGGAGATGCTACTTTCAAATGTACGTTTAGAGGCCATTCAATAGAATACTCATCATTAAAACAAAATACGTTTAGGTCAAAAGAGATTAGGCTAATAAAGGAAATAGAGGAAGTAACAGCGCAGGTAGATGGTAATGGAAACTGTACTATAGAGGCACAAAATAGGTTAGAGGAATAACAAAAATAAATGGAGGTACTTATTCAAGAACGATAAAGTGTAATATATTACAAAAATAAAGTGAATTGAATGGAAAATTGTGAAAAATGCCCCAAATTTTTCTGGAATATTCAACATAGAAATTCTACCAAAAATAATTTACAGAAACTTTTTACAAATGGAATTATATTTTGAAAAAGATTTTAAGCATATGTTTTCTTTTCAGCCTCTTCAATTTCCACTGAATGATGTTAACTGTAAGGATTTCTATCCTAATAATAATAATAATAATAATATAAAATGAACAAATTTACAGAAAGACCTGTGTGAAGGCCATTTTATAGAAGAGAAACTTTTCAATCTGGAAAAACACCAGGGCTTGACGGTATACTAGTAGAGGTATATCAGACTTTTTTTTATATACTCAAAGATCTATTATTAGCATGTTTTAATTAGTCTTATACAAATGGTAGACATTTAGGGACTCAACAAGAATGTCTGATTTCATTACTACTCAAACAGCACCCGGGTGGTAAGTATAAAGATCCAGTCCATTTAAAAAACTGGAGGCCTCTAACACTTGTTGTGATGCGAAAATCCTGGCGAAACGCATAGCACATAGAATAAAAAAGGTTTTACAAGATATTATTCATCCTGATCAGACAGGTTTTTTACATGGACGATATATTGGATATAATATACAACAATTTACTTGAAACAATTGAACATTACAAAACATCAAAGATACCAGGTCTGGTCTTCATAGCAGATTTTGAAAAGGCATTTGATAAAGTACGACTATAATTTATATATACATTGCTGGATTACTTTAATTTGAGTGAAACTCTTATACAACGGGTTAAAGTTATGTACAGCAATCCCAGATGTAAAATAGTAAATAATGGTTACTTCTCAGAAAGTATTGAACTTTTAAAAGGATTAAAACAAGGCTGTCTGTTGTCTCCATAGCTATTTATTATGGCCATTGAAATGTTAGCTATTAAAATTAGATCCAACAAAAATATCAAGGGGTTAGAAATCCAGGGGATAAAAACAAAAGTGTCAATGTATGCCGATGACTAGTTTTTTCTTAAGTCTGCAATCTGGATCCCTGCACAGTCTCATTGAAGATCTTGATCACCTTTCTAAGCCTCTCTGGATTAAAACCTAATTATGACAAGTGTACCATATTACATATTGGATTGGTAAAAAATACAGTGTTTACACTACCTTGTAGTTTACCAATAAAATGGGCAGATGATGAAGTAGACATACTTGTTATTCACAGCTCAAAAAATATTAATGAATTAACCACAATTAATTTCAATAGAAAGTTTACTTGTCTATTTATGGAAAATCACATTGATTAACTTTTTGATCCTATCACAGTTTATTTACTTAGGCACTGCCTACTCCAGGTGACATTTTTTTTAATCATGAGCAAAAAATATTTCATGTTATTTGGAATGCTAAACCAGACTAAATTGAACATGTCTATTTATATAAGGAATATGAGTTTGGGAGGCTAAAATGATAAAATATTAAAGCTTTAAACATCTCACTACAAGCTTCACTCAAAGATAAGTTATACTTAAACCCCAAATGGTTCTACAGTAGATTATTAAGAAAGGCTCATCCTTTAATAAAAAAATGCCTTTTTGCCTTCATTCAGATTACAACTTCTCATTTCCGACTAATTGAAAATGGAATTTAGTTTAAAGTACCGTCCATTCTCAACCAAGTCATACAAAGCTGGTTACAATTTCAGTTTTATCCTCCAGAAAAGATATTACAAATATTACAACACATGTTATGGTTAAACTCAAATATACTGATGAATGAAAAAAACATGATTTATGTTAAAAATGTTTTAAAATAGAAACGGAGGAGTTATGTTATATGCAGTTATCAAAATACATGGGAATATCTGCTCAATCCAAATTTTAAACCAGCTGATTGCAGCAGCACCACAAAAATGAAGGAGGCAAGGAGAAAGGGAGAAGGTAGGGGAGATGTTTGTCTGCTGAATATTAAAGATACAAATTTTCTGAAAGGAACTTGCATGAATATACCAATATACCAGTTTCATATGAGGACACAAATATTGACAGCTGCTCCAAATAAAGAGGAGGAGATTTGCGATGTACCAATTCCATGGCACATGGTTTATAAACGGGTACAAAAAACGACACTTGAATCAAACACTTAGAGTTTTTCAATTTCAATAATTATGTAAAATTCTTGCCACCATCAAAATGCTATATACAGTTGAAGTATGAAGTGTGCATACACCTTAGCAAAACATATTTAAACTCAGTTTTTCACAATTCCTGACATTTAATCCTAGTAAAAATTCTGTGTTTTAGGTCAGTTAGGATCACCACTCTATTTTATGAATGTGAAATGTCAGAATAATAGTAGAAAGAATGATTTATTTCAGATGTTATTTCTTTCATCACATTCCCAGTGCGTCAGAAGTTTACATACACTCAATTAGTATTTGGTAGCATTGCCTTTAAATTGTTTAACTTGGGTAGGCCTCCTGCTCTCACACGCTTTTTCAGTTCTGCCCACACATTTTCTATAGGATTGAGGTCAGGGCTTTGTGATGGCCACTCCAATACCTTGACTTTGTTGTCCTTAACCCATTTTGCCACAACTTTGGAAGTATGCTTGGGGTCATTGTCCATTTGAAAGACCCATTTGCGACCAAGCTTTAACTTCCTGATTGATGTCTTGAGATGTTGCTTCAATATATCCACCAAATTTTCCTACCTCATGATGCCATCTATTTTGTGAAGTGTACCAGTTCCTCCTGCAGCAAAGCACCCCCACAACATGATGCTGCCACCCCTGTGCTTTACGGTTGGGATGGTGTTCTTCAGCTTGCAAGCCTCCCACGTTTTCCTCCAAATATAATAACGGTCATTATGGCCAAACAGTTCTATTTTTGTTTCATCAGAGCAGAGGACATTTCTCCAAAAAGTACGATCTTTGTCCCCATGTGCAGTTGCAAACCGTATTCTGTCATTTTTAGATTTTGGAGCAGTGGCTTCTTCCTTGCTGAGCAGCCTTTCAGGTTATGTCGATATAGGACTCGTTATACTGTGGGTATAGATACTTTTGTGCCTGTTTCCTCCAGCCTTTTCACAAGATCCTTTGCTGTTTTTCTGGGTTTGATTTGCACTTTTCGCACCAAAGTATGTTCATCTCTAGGAGACAGAATGCGTCTCCTTCCTGAGCGGTATGACAGCTGCGTGGTCCCATGGAGTTTATACTTGCATACTATTATTTGTATAGATATACTTGCGTACTATTGTTTATATAGATGAACGTGGTACTTACAGGCATTTGGAAATTGCTCCCAAGGATGAACCAGACTTGTGGACGTCTTTTTTTTCTGAGGTCTTGAAATACATCCACAGGTACACCTCTAATTGACTCAAATGATGTCAATTAGCCTATCAGAAGCTTCTAAAGCCATGACATAATTTTCTGGAATTTTCCAAGCTGTTTAAAGGCAGGGTCAACTTAGCGTATGTAATCTTCTGACCCACTGGAATTGTGATACAGTGAATTATAAGTGAAATAATGTCTGTAAACAATTGTTGGAAAAATGACTTGTGTCATGCACAAAGTCCTAACCGACTTGCCAAAACTATAGTTTGTTAAAAAGAAATTTGGGGAGTGATTGAAAAACAAGTTTTAATGACGCCAACCTAAGTGTATTTAAACTTCCAACTTCAACTGTATATGGGGCATACAACAATCTCAGCTCTGTAGATTTTGTTGCGAGGAGACAAAATCAATAGATCGTATATTTTGGTACTGTCAAAATAAACCCATGACTGCGTAGCCACACACGTCTCCAACTCAATCATCAAGTTTGCTCACAACACAACATTGTAAGGCCTGATTATCAACAATGATGAAACAGCCTACAAGGAGGAGGTGAGGGCCCTGGCAGAGTGGTGCCAGGAAAATAACCTCTCCCTCAACGTCAACAGAACGAGGGAGTTGATCATAGACTACAGGAGACAGCAGAGAGAGCACATCCCCATCTACATCAACAGGCTACATTGCAAGCTGTCTTTGAAAAGCCAGTCAGGTAAAAAGCAATTAAAGGGCCAGTGTTGTATTTTAAGACAGGCTTGAATATGCAAATAAGTCAATAGGCAGAGGGGTAGCCTACATTGTCTAATTCTCTGTATGGTAATAATAATTAATTGTATTTTGTTAAGTGGTTTCTTGCATTATACAACACAATACAACACAATTTACGACACCAATTTGGCTCATGGTGTTAGACCAAGTAAAGAATAATGAATTCATGTCAAGCCTTCATAATATAAAAACAATTTTAAAAGTCTCATGCAATGTAGGCCTGCATTGAACACTACATATAGGCTACTGTAGGCTATATCATAGAAAAGCTATTTCCATGTGAAAATGTTATGGGATTTGCTCCATTGGTTTGTTGGTAGGCCTACATTATGTTCAAATAGCTATTGGCTACTGTCTAAAACAACAAGCAGGGTAGCCTAGTGGTTAGAGCATTGGACTAGTAACCGAAAGGTTGCAAGTTCAAATCCCCGAGCTGACAAGGTACAAAATCTGTCGTTCTGCCCCTGAACAGGCAGTTAACCCACTGTTCCTAGGCCATCATTGAAAATAAGAATTTGTTCTTAACTGACTTGCCTAGTAAAATAAAATATATATTTTTTAAAAACCTCAGTGTTCACTGTAAACGCGTGCCGGAAGTTGCACAAAATTCTCACAACGTTCAAGTTTCTGCTCACAAGACCAAACATTTGCTCAGTGCCCCAAAGAATTAGAGGGAACATTGGTTATACCCATTGGACTGCATTTTCACGTTTTATCTGATTTGGGAGCACTTGGAAAGTATTTTCTACATTGAAGAAATGGGAGAAAACTGATGGTGTGATAATAATATAATACCACCTACCCAACTACCCCTCAGCCCTCAAAATCTGTCTATTGTTGCTAAATCTGATCAAAAGTGCTTTACAGCATCAGTTAGTCATCTTGTCCAAGACATTTAGAGAATTGAACCTAATCTCAGCTCCATCAGCTCCATCATTCATTGAATCAAATGGCTCATTCATCACAAAACCGACTGATATTGCCAACTACTTTAATGATTTTTTAATTGGCAAGATGAGAAAATTTAGGCATGACATGCCTGCAACAAACGCTGACACTACACATCCAAGTATATCTGACCAAATTATGAAAGACAAGCTTTGTCATTTTGAATTCCGTGAAGTGAGTGTGGAAGAGGTAAAAAAAGTAGTGTTGTCTATCAACAATGACAAGCCACGGGGGTCTGACAACTTGGATGGAAAATTACTGAGGATAATAGCTGATGATATTGCCACACCTTAAATTTAAGCCTACTAGAAAGTGTATACCCTCAGGCCTGGAGGGAAGCAAAAGTCCTTCCGCTACCTAATAATAGTAAAGTCCCCTTTACTGACTCAATTAGCTGTCCAATCAGCCTGTTACCAACCCTTAGTAAGGTTAAACAGTAAAACATTGTGTTTGACCAGATACAATGTTATTTTACAGACATTCACCACGCTTCTGGGGAAGGACATTCGACAAGCACAGCACTTACACAAATTACTAACGATTGGATGAGAGAAATTGATGATAAAAAAATTGTGTGGGCTGTTTTGTTACTCTTCAGTCCAGCTTTTGATTGATTATTGATCATAGTCTGCTGCTGGAAAAACGTATGTGTCATAGGCTTTACACCCCCTGGTATATTGTGGCTTTAGTCAAAGCCATGTCGTTAGTAAAGATTGACAGAAGTAAGTCATTTTACCTACTGTTCTGAGTTAGTGGTGCACATGTAGCCTATATCCTGTTTTAAAGAAATGAAATCATCGAATATTGTAATTTTATTTAAATAATTTTTTTATTTCACCTTTATTTAACCAGGCAGGCTAGTTGAGAACAAGTTCTCATTTGCAACTGCGACCTGGCCAAGATAAAGCATAGCAGTGTAAGCAGACAACACAGAGTTACACATGGAGTAAACAATTAACAAGTCAATAACACAATAGGAAAAAAAAGGGGAGTCTATATACATTGTGTGCAAAAGGCATGAGGTAGGCGAATAATTACAATTTTGCAGATTAACACTGGAGTGATAAATGATCAGATGGTCATGTACAGGTAGAGATATTGGTGTGCAAAAGAACAGAAAAGTAAATAAATAAAAACAGTATGGGGATGAGGTAGGTAAAAATGGGTGGGCTATTTGCCGATAGACTATGTACAGCTGCAGCGATCGGTTAGCTGCTCAGATAGCAGATGTTTGAAGTTGGTGAGGGAGATAAAAGTCTCCAACTTCAGCGATTTTTGCAATTCGTTCCAGTCACAGGCAGCAGAGAACTGGAACGAAAGGCAGCCAAATGAGGTGTTGGCTTTAGGGATGATCAGTGAGATACACCTGCTGGAGCGCGTGCTACGGATGGGTGTTGCCATCGTGACCAGTGAACTGAGATAAGGCGGAGCTTTACCTAGCATGGACTTGTAGATGACCTGGAGCCAGTGGGTCTGGCGACGAATATGTAGCGAGGGCCAGCCGACTAGAGCGTACAAGTCGCAGTGGTGGGTGGTATAAGGTGCTTTAGTGACAAAACGGATGGCACTGTGATAAACTGCATCCAGTTTGCTGAGTAGAGTGTTGGAAGCAATTTTGTAGATGACATCGCCGAAGTCGAGGATCGGTAGGATAGTCAGTTTTACTAGGGTAAGTTTGGCGGCGTGAGTGAAGGAGGCTTTGTTGCGGAATAGAAAGCCGACTCTTGATTTGATTTTCGATTGGAGATGTTTGATATGAGTCTGGAAGGAGAGTTTACAGTCTAGGCAGACACCTAGGTACTTATAGATGTCCACATATTCAAGGTTGGAACCATCCAGGGTGGTGATGCTGGTCAGGCGTGCGGGTGCAGGCAGCGAACGGTTGAAAAGCATGCATTTGGTTTTACTAGCGTTTAAGAGCAGTTGGAGGCCACGGAAGGAGTGTTGTATGGCATTGAAGCTCGTTTGGAGGTTAGATAGCACAGTGTCCAGGACGGGCCGGAAGTATATAGAATGGTGTCGTCTGCGTAGAGGTGGATCAGGGAATCGCCCGCAGCAAGAGCAACATCATTGATATATACAGAAAAGAGTCGGCCCGAGATTGAACCCTGTGGCACCCCATAGAGACTTCCAGAGGACCGGACAGCATGCCCTCCGATTTGACACACTGAACTCTGTCTGCAAAGTAATTGGTGAACCAGGCAAGGCAGTCATCCGAAAAACCGAGGCTACTGAGTCTGCCGATAAGAATATGGTGATTGACCGAGTCGAAGGCCTTGGCAAGGTCGATGAAGACGGCTGCACAGTACTGTCTTTTATCGATGGCGGTTATGATATCGTTTAGTACCTTGAGCGTGGCTGAGGTGCACCCGTGACCGGCTCGGAAACCAGATTGCACAGCGGAGAAGGTACGGTGGGATTCGAGCTGGGCAATGACCTGTTTGTTGACTTGGCTTTCGAAGACCTTAGATAGGCAGGGCAGGATGGATATAGGTCTGTAACAGTTTGGGTCCAGGGTGTCTCCCCCTTTGAAGAGGGGGATGACTGCGGCAGCTTTCCAGTCCTTGGGGATCTCAGACGATATGAAAGAGAGATGGAACAGGCTGGTAATAGGGGTTGCGACAATGGCGGCCGAGTTTCAGAAATAGAGGGTCCAGATTGTCAAGCCCAGCTGATTTGTACGGGTCCAGGTTTTGCAGCTCTTTCAGAACATCTGCTATCTGGATTTGGGTAAAGGAGAACCTGGAGAGGCTTGGTCGAGTAGCTGCGGGGGGGGGGGGCGGAGCTGTTGGCCGAGGTTGGAGTAGCCAGGCGGAAGGCATGGCCAGCCGTTGAGAAATGCTTGTTGAAGTTTTCGATAATCATGGATTTATCGGTGTTGACCGTGTTACCTAGCCTCAGTACAGTGGGCAGCTGGGAGGAGGTGCTCTTGTTCTCCATGGACTTCACAGTGTCCCAGAACTTTTTGGAGTTAGAGCTACAGTATGCAAACTTCTGCCTGAAGAAGCTGGCCTTAGCTTTCCTGACTGACTGCGTGTATTGGTTCCTGACTTCCCTGAACAGTTGCATATCGCGGGGACTGTTCGATGCTATTGCAGTCCGCCACAGGATGTTTTTGTGCTGGTCGAGGGCAGTCAGGTCTGGAGTGAACCAAGGGCTATATCTGTTCTTAGTTCTGCATTTTTTGAACGGAGCATGCTTATCTAAAATGGTGAGGAAGTTACTTTTAAAGAATGACCAGGCATCCTCAACTGACGGGATGAGGTCAATGTCCTTCCAGGATACCCGGGCCAGGTCGATTAGAAAGGCCTGCTCACAGAAGTGTTTTAGGGAGCGTTTGACAGTGATGAGGGGTGGTCGTTTGACTGTGGCTCCGTAGCGGATACAGGCAATGAGGCAGTGATCGCTGAGATCCTGGTTGAAGACAGCGGAGGTGTATTTGGAGGGCCAGTTGGTCAGGATGACGTCTATGAGGGTGCCCTTGTTTACAGATTTAGGGTTGTACCTGGTGGGTTGATTTGTGTGAGATTGAGGGCATCTAGCTTAGATTGTAGGACTGCCGGGGTGTTAAGCATATCCCAGTTTAGGTCACCTAACAGAACAAACTCTGAAGCTAGATGGGGGGCAATCAATTCACAAATGGTTTCCAGGGCACAGCTGGGTGCTGAGGGGGGTCGGTAGCAGGCAGCAACAGTGAGAGACTTATTTCTGGAGAGAGTAATTTTCAAGATTAGTAGTTCGAACTGTTTGGGTATGGACCTGGAAAGTATGACATTACTTTGCAGGCTATCTCTGCAGTAGACTGCAACTCCTCCCCCTTTGGCAGTTCTATCTTGACGGAAGATGTTATAGTTGGGTATGGAAATCTCAGAATTTTTGGTGGCACGGCAAGGACATCAGGGTTAGCAGAGTGTGCTAAAGCAGTGAGTAAAACAAACTTAGGGAGGAGGCTTCTGATGTTGACATGCATGAAACCAAGGCTTTTTCGATCACAGAAGTCAACAAATGAGGGTGCCTGGGGACATGCAGGGCCTGGGTTTACCTCCACATCACCCGCGGAACAGAGGAGGAGTAGTATGAGGGTGCGGCTAAAGGCTATCAAAACTGGTCGCCTAGAGTGTTGGGGACAGGGAATGAAAGGAGCAGATTTCTGGGCATGGTAGAATATATTCAGGGCATAATGCGCAGACAGGGGTATGGTGGGGTTTCGGGTACAGCGGAGGTAAGCCCAGGCACTGGGTGATGATGAGAGAGGTTGTATCTCTGGACATGCTGGTTGTAATGGATGAGGTCACCGCATGTGTGGGAGGTGGGACAAAGGGGGTATCAGGGGTATGAAGAGTGGAACTAGGGGCTCCATTGTAAACTAAAACAATGATAACTAAGCTGAACAACAGTATACAAGGCATATTGACATTTGAGAGAGACATACAGTAATCATAGGTGTTGAATTGGGAGAGCTAGCTAAAACAGTAGCTAAAACAGTAGGTGAGACAACAACAGCTAATCAGCTAGCACAACAACAGCAGGTAAAATGGCGTAGGCTAGGCAGGGAGGGTCGGATTAAGTACACACAGAGCCTAAGTGCGGCTGGGGCCGACAGATAAAACATAAACAAGCAGAATGGAGTACCGTGATTAATGGACAGTCTAGCATGCATCAGCTATGTAGCCAAGTGATCAGTGTCCAGGGTGGCAGCGGTGGATGGGGCAGGGAAGCTGGACTGGCGAGTGTTATCCAGGTTAAAAACAGTTAGCAGTGGCTAACAATGACTAAATAGCTTGTAGCTAGTTAGCTGGTTAGCTTCTGGAGGTTCTTGAGTGTGTTCTAAAAATTACAAATAATGGCGATTCCGTATCACATTGGGTGAGGCAGGTTACCGGAAAGGTATAAACAAATTAAAAATCGAAAAGAGAAAGTAAATATGGGTCCAGTGAGTGTTTGGGACGCGGCGATTCAGACGGTTAGCAGGCCTGTGCTAACAAGCTAACAGTTAGTAGGCCAGGGCTAAACAAGGTAGCAGTTAGCGGACCGGGGCTAAACAAGCTAGCAGTTAGCAGGCCGAATTAGCAAGCAAGGACGTCGCGATGGGGTGAGTCTGTTTAGTCCTCTTCATGCGGTGACATCGATAGACCGGTCGAGGGTCCGGATATTGTAGCCCAGGAGTATGCTTCGGTGGTAGCACAGGAGCTCTGGCAGGGCTAGCTTCAAGCTAAGTGGGTGGAAACGCTAGCCAGGAGTAATCATCCGGGGTTGCGGTTAGCTAGATAGCTAGTTGTGAAGAATCCAGCTGAAAATGTTCCGTTTGCGGTGGGAATCCGGGGATAAAAAATAATAGGTCCGGTATGCTCTGGTTAGAGTCGCGTTGTTCGAACTGGCGAGAGCTTTCCGAGCTAAAGGTTAGCTGATGACCTGTTAGCTGAAGACCGCTAGCAATGGTTTGCTGACTGATAGCTGGTAGCTAGCTGGTAGTTAGCTGGCTAGCTTCAGTTGAGGGGTTCCGGATCCAAAGTAGATATAAGTACTTTAGAAGAAAATAGCTACATTGGGTGAGGCAGGTTGCAGGAGTCTATATAGAAGTAGAGGTTTAACAAAATGTTTTAAAAGATATGCGAAGAAAAATATGTTAAAAAAATATAAAAAACGATATATACAAGGGACACGACACGACAAGACGTTCGACTGCTTTCACTGTCTGCTTATATGCCACCATTATTTATCCCACGGTTCTGACTTGGTGTACAGGGAGAACACTGTAAGAACGGCTTATGTTCTGAATTCTGTTGCTGTACATTTCAAAAGTGCTAAAGAAATAGTTATATTGACTACATCCATCAGCTTTCTCATTAAAGTCTTCATCGAAATTACGGCTTGCCTCTTATCCTCTTCTCGTCCACTTATGCCATAGTTTGTACATCTCAACTGTCATTAGAAACCACATTTGTTTAAGCAAGTCAGCCATATCAGCTGTGTTTTTTTAAAGGCAGTAAATGAGGCTGAATTAACTGTTTCGCTGGCAGACAAGGCTTCGCTGACTTGACAGCGGTAAGATGTTGGGACTGCTGCTGGGACAGCTTTATGTAGGCCCAGTTTGTAGGCACAGTTAGTCACCGTTTTAGTGCAATTAATGTATTGTTTAGTGTTGTGTTGTGTAGTGTAGTGGTTTTGCTGGCATGCATCCCACTTGTTTTTTTCCCACTTAAATGTACATGCTAAAATCGCCACTGCCTACAATCAGCCACAGAACATAACTATTTGAAGCTGTCCAAACCCCTATAAGCTTCACTGTACAGTGTATTATGGAAGGAACATAAGGGATATATTATTATTAAAACATTTTTTTGGGGAGGGTTTGTTGTAATTGTTACCCCTTTTTTCTCTCTAATTTCGTGATTACTATCTTGTCTCATCGCTGCAACTCCCCAATGGGCTCAGGAGAGGCAATGGTCGAGTCCCCCGAAACATGACCTGCCAAAGTCACGCTTCTTAACACCCACTTGCTGAACCCGGAAGCCAGCTGCAACAATGTGTCGGAGGAAACACCGTTCAACTGACGACTGAAGTCAGCCTGCAGACACCTGGCCCACCACAAGGAGTTGCTTGATGAGCCAAGTAAATTCCCCCCGGCCAAAACCTCCCCTAACCCGGACGACGCTGGGCCAATTATGCGCCGCCATATGGGACTCCTGGTCATGGCCAGTTCTAAATCCCAGGCTGTAGTGGATGCTGCACCTCAATTTAGCAAGGAACACAGCCTCCAGAGGAAAAGGAAGAGATTCCATGATGAGACCTCTCAAGAGGAGACAGCTCAGGACAGTGCAGCAATGGTGTTTCGGAACACAGTGTTTTTTACTGATATGGACATCATAAGTGACTTGGACACTAGGTTCTACACCACTGCAAAAATTGTAGAAGAATGTTCTGCTGTTCTGAAAGTTGGGCAGATTAGTGAGGATAAAGTCCCTTCTGTGTGCCAACCACTGATCATGGAGTATTCCAGAGATCTTACACCTGAGTTTCATCATAAAGTAAGACACCTGAACACTGTATATGCTGCCACTTTCCCCCATTACTTGTTACCCCTTTTGGTCTCCTGAATGTAAATTGTAAGATGCAGCTGCAAAGCATTTTGGGAGAAGTGTGCTTTGCTTTACGTATATTTTGCACACTGGCTGTGACTGCTGGTGGCAAGAGAGTTGTCAGTAAGCTAAAACTGATAAAAAACTATTTGAGGTCCACTATGTCCCAGGACAGGCTTTGCAGTCTTGCCATGCTGTCCATTGAAAGTCAGTTAGCTGGAAAGCGGGACATGAAAGACTTGATCAGTGACTGCCAGCAAGACGGTTCGGCGCTGGGCTCTTGGTGAGTAAGGCTGATCAAGGGCCAGTGACAACTGTTAAATGACATGGCTATGGATATTGGATCACTAAACACATGACGCCCACAGGCTGAGAGCAGACTGAGAAAAATATTTATCTCAAAGTAATGCCTGGATTGCCATACAATTTGTTGTGCACAATCATGACCCCAAGTGGAAGAAACCTATTGATTTGGTGACCACTTGACCTTTCCTCTAGCGTCACAATCAGGCCTTTTCATTTCCTTTTCCATTTTCCATTTCCACTTTTACAGCTGCTTATTTTCTAGTTGGTATGTATACTTAGTTCAAAAATCTGCTGCAGATTTTATTATTTTGTTTGTTATATCATTCTATAGATGATCATGTTAATTGAGGTTAAAGAGGTTCATGTATATTTAAGTTATATTTATTTTAAGTTATTCATTAATGGTAAGAGAATTTTCAATCATTTTTCCGTTAAAATTACATGTAGACATTTAGACTGTAAAAGATGGCCTTTAGCACATTTCATATCAGTCTTGCATCAAATAGTGAATTCCACTGTATGCAGAATATTGCATGCATGTCTGCACGGTGTTATATTTTCACAGCTCACTGTCAGTAAATATCGTACAGTAGATATTGGACTACAAGAGAGTTGCAAGCCTGCAAAGGTAGACTTATTTAAAGCTTCTGGAGTTCTGCAGGTGTGTGTGGGTTCTGCAGGTGTGTGGTTACAGACACTGAGCAGGGTTGATGTGGCCTGTGGTGGTGGGGCCCAATGTGGTATCTTTTTATGGGGCCCAAAATCCCTGTTGGCACCCCTGTTTACATATAAAACCTTACTTGCTCATCAGAAATTGGGGTGGCAGCGTAGCCTAGTGGTTAGAGCGTTGGACTAGTAACCGGAAGGTTGCAAGTTCAAACCCCCGAACTGTGACAACAGAGATGCTACATGCACTAACTCAAAACAATATACCATAAACACAGGTGGGAAAAACAGCTGCTTAAATATGATCCCCAATTAGAGACAATGATTACCAGCTGCCTCTAATTGGGAATCAATCACCAACATAGAAAAACAAACCTAGAACCCCACATAGAAATAATAAACTAGACTAACCCCTCAGTCACAGCCTAACCTACTCTACCATAGAAAATAAGAACTCTCTATGGTCAGGACGTGACACCTGCCATGTCACTGATGTGTTGTTTGATGAAGGTGTTGTCTGTATAGTTTTTTTGGCCTTTTCCTCCAGCATTGTCCCAGCATGAAGAATTAAGTCCTCCACAATGGTATGGGGCTTGCCTGTCCTATCCACTCGGTAGCTCACCATATAAGACACTTCTGGCCCCTTCTTATTAACAGTATCGGTTGCTTTTATACATGTCTTACTAAAACTCCCGTGGCTTATTTTTCAAATCATTTCTAAATGTCTGCACAAGAGTGAAGGTTTCTTCGAGTTGTGAGATAGTACCTTTGCACATATAACCCACTGTGGCGTTGGAAAGTCAGTACTCCCAATATAAGTGAACCCCAAATCAATGTAGTTCTCATCATATTTGCGCCTCATTGATGGTCCAACGTCCCTGTTTGTTGTTCGGTGCTTTCCCGGGTAAGGGGGCAGTAGCTCTTCGACTGCGTCAGATTCACAACTGTCAGTGTCCATGCTAGCTGGGCTAACAACAAATGTAGAATTACTGATGCTAGCATTGGATGTGCTCGTGGAAGCAGAACAACTTGTGATGTCAACAGGGGCAGGTGTAGCAGTACTACCAGTAGAGCTGCTATGTGTCTCTATGGACGTGGGCCTTACTTTTTTTTTTACCATTTATCAATTTTCGAGGAAACGGAATGAGCAGCATCTACTGTACGTTTGGCTACATACGTACCGTTAGTGGAATTCCCGTGAGAGAGTAACGGTTAATGTGATTGGATGTTAATTATTTGACTAGGCTACCTGTATTTGACATTGTGTTGTTATTTAGCTGAACACTAGATGGTTTAATTTAATTTTTGGCAGTGAAACGAGGCTACTCAGTCGAGAAAAAAACATCACCCAAATGTACAGCCCAGTTGGAAAATCTAGACCCCAAGTCGAAGAAACCTATTGATTTGGTGACCACTGACCTTTCCTCTAGCGTCACAATCAGGCCTTTTCATTTTCTTTTCCATTTTCCATTTCAAATCTGCTGCGTACCTCTGACAGCATTGCGCATACCTCTGGGGAATAGCCGAGTTAGCCTGTTGGCAGCAGTCTCTCCACAGGGACCTCTAGACCAGCCACTTAACCTGGATACCTGCTCAAGTGGATCACCAGAAACAGGTACAAATGTAACCTAGGAAATGCAGTCTACATTCATAGTAACGGATCACCAGAAACCGGGACAAAGGTAGCCTAGGGAATGTAGTCTACATTCATTGTAATGATCACTGGAAACAAGGACAAACGTAACCTAGGAAAAGTAGTCTACATTCATTGTAATGGATCACCAGAAACAGGGACAAACGTAATGTAGGAAATGTAGTCTACATCTATTGTAATGATCACCGGAAACAGGGACAAACGTAACCTTGGAAAAGTAGTTTACATCCATTGTAATGATCACCGGAAACAGGGACAAACGTAACCTTGGAAAAGTAGTTTACATCCATTGTAATGATCACCGGAAACAGGGACAAACGTAACCTTGGAAAAGTAGTTTACATCCATTGTAATGATCACCGGAAACAGGGACAAACGTAACCTTGGAAAAGTAGTTTACACCCATTGTAATGATCACCGGAAACAGGGACAAACGTAACCTTGGAAAAGTAGTCTACATCCATTGTAATGTGTGGATTCAAGTTGATTGCAAGAACAATTCTACAGTATGTGTATGTTAGCAGAATACAGAGATCCTACAATTCTTCAACATGCAATTCTATACCACCACAATCTGGAAACTCTATCAATCATGTATGCTTCTGTGCATAAACCTCGTCCAACATAAGATAGCAGCTAGGATCATTAGGCATTTGCTGATATTGTCAGCTCAGCTAAAGCTACTGTAGCTACCCCCATTGCACCAATCTCTGGCTGTACCCAACTGCTCTCCACCCCTAATCGAACCACTTAAACCACACACACTTTGCCTGGCTCGAGACTGAAAGGAGTCTTGCTGGGCCCATCTGGCCATGTAAAGGGACTGTGGTTGGCCTGTCAGATCATCACTGGGGACCCCCTCCTTAGATAGTGCCTCCAACACACGCACACACACACGCACACACACACACACACACACAGACACAAACACACACACAGGCAGAGCTAATGAATAATTTATATCTTTGTTTACTTATTTATTAATTAATGATCAGTTGATTAGCTTCCCACAGAGCTAAGGAGGGCATTAATCAGAGAGGCAACAAAGAGACCAAAGATAACCCTGAAGGAGCTGCAAAGCTCCACAGCAGCGATTGGGGTATAGGTCCATTGGACCACTTTAAGCCGTACACTCCACAGAGCTGGGCTTTACGGAAGAGTTGTAACGGTTTTCTAGGTGTGGTGAAGGAGAGTCGGACCAAAATGCAGCGTGTAGATTGCGATCCATGTTTTAATAAACAAACGTAACACGAATCTAAATACAAACACTACACAAACCATAAACGTAAAGAAAACCAAAACAGCCTATACTTGTATAACCTAACATAGACAGGAACAAGGACACTAAGGACAATCACCCACGACAAACTCAAAGAATATGGCTGCCTAAATATGGTTCCCAATCAGAGACAACGATAAACACCTGCCTCTGATTGAGAACCACTCCAGACAGCCATAGACTTTGCTAGATAACCCCACTAGCTACAATCCCAATACATACACACCAAAACCCCCAGACAAAACACACCACAATACAAAAACCCCATGCCACACCCTGGCCTGACCCAATACATAAAGATAAACACAAAATACTTAGACCAGGGCGTGACAAGAGTGGCCAGAAAAAAGCCATTGCTTTAAAGAAAAAAATAAGCCTTTTGTGTTTGCCAAAAGGCATGTAGGAGACTCCCCAAACATATGAAAGAAGGTACTCTGGTTAGATGAGACTAAAATTTAGCTTTTTGGCCATCAAGGAAAATGCTATGTCTGGCACAAACCCAACACCTCTCATCACGTTATACACCCCACCAGCCTAGTGTTATACACCCCAACAGCCTAGTGTTATAGACCCCACCAGCCTAGTGTTATACACCTCACCAGCCTAGTGTTATACACCCCACCAGCCTAGTGTTATAGACCCCACCAGCCTAGTGTTATACACCCCAACAGCGTAGTGTTATAGACCCCACCAGCCTAGTGTTATACACCCCATCAGCCTAGCTGTTTAACGTACCACATCCTAGTGTTATACACCCCACCAGCCCAGCTGTTTAACGTACCACATCCTAGTGTTATACACCCCACCAGCCTAGCTGTTTAACGTACCACATCCTAGTGTTATACACCCCACCAGCCTAGTGTTATACACCCCACCAGCCTAGTGTTATACACCCCACCAGCCTAGTGTTATACACCCCACCAGCCTAGTGTTATAGACCCGACCAGCCTAGTGTTGTACGTACCACATCCTAGTGTTATACACCCCACCAGCCTAGCTGTTTAACGTACCACATCCTAGTGTTATACACCCCACCAGCCTAGTGTTGTACGTACCACATCCTAGTGTTATACACCCCACCAGCCCCACCCCACCAGCCTAGCTGTTTAACGTACCACATCCTAGTGTTATACACCCCACCAGCCTAGCTGTTTAACGTACCACATCCTGGTGTTATACACCCCACCAGCCTAGTGTTATACACCCCACCAGCCTAGCTGTTTAACGTACCACATCCTAGTGTTATACACCCCACCAGCCTAGTGTTATACACCCCACCAGCCTAGTGTTATACACCCCACCAGCCTAGTGTTATACACCCCACCAGCCTAGTGTTATACACCCCACCAGCCTAGTGTTATACACCCCACCAGCCTAGTGTTATACACCCCACCAGCCTAGTGTTATACACCCCACCAGCCTAGCTGTTTAACGTACCACATCCTAGTGTTATACACCCCACCAGCCTAGTGTTATACACCCCACCAGCCCAGCTGTTTAACGTACCACATCCTAGTGTTATACACCCCACCAGCCTAGTGTTATACACCCCACCAGCCTAGCTGTTTAACGTACCACATCCTAGTGTTATACACCCCACCAGCCTAGTGTTATACACCCCACCAGCCTAGCTGTTTATACCACACCCCACCAGCCTAGTGTTATACACCCCACCAGCCTAGTGTTATACACCCCACCAGCCTAGCTGTTTAACGTACCACATCCTAGTGTTATACACCCCACCAGCCTAGCAGTACCACATCCTAGTGTTATACACCCCACCAGCCTAGCTGTTTAACGTACCACATCCTAGTGTTATACACCCACCAGCCTAGTGTTATACGTACCACATCCTAGTGTTATACACCCCACCAGCCTAGTGTTATACACCCCACCAGCCTAGTGTTATACACCCCACCAGCCTAGCTGTTTAACGTACCACATCCTAGTGTTATACACCCCACCAGCCTAGTGTTAGACCCCACCAGCCTAGTGTTATACCACCAGCCTAGTGTTATACACCCCACCAGCCTGTTACCCACCATCCTAGTGTTATACACCCCACCAGCCTAGTGTTATACACCCCACCAGCCTAGTGTTATACACCCACCCCACCAGCCTAGTGTTATACACCCCACCAGCCTAGTGTTATACACCCCACCAGCCTGTTAAAGTAAGACCACATCCTAGTGTTATACACCCCACCAGCCTAGTGTTACCCCACCCCTAGTGTTATACACCCCACCAGCCACCCCACCAGCCTAGTGTTATACACCCCACCAGCCTAGTGTTATACACCCCACCGCCTAGTGTTTAACAGCCTATACACCACCCTAGTGTTATACACCCCACCAGCCTAGCACACCACATCCTAGTGTTATACACCCCACCAGCCTAGCTGTTTAACGTACCACATCCTAGTGTTATACACCCCACCAGCCTAGTGTTGCTGTTTACGTACCACATCCTAGTGTTATACACCCCACCAGCCTAGCTGTGTACCACATCCTAGTGTTATACACCCCACCAGCCTAGTGTTTAACCCCACATCCTAGTGTTATACACCCCACCAGCCTAGTGTTATACACCCCACCAGCCTAGTGTTATACACCCCACCAGCCTAGTGTTAACACCCCACCATCCTAGCCACCACATCCTAGTGTTATACACCCCACCAGCCTAGCTGTTTAACGTACCACATCCTAGTGTTATACACCCCACCAGCCTAGTGTTAACACCCCCACCATCCTAGTGTTATACACCCCACCAGCCTAGTGTTATACACCCACCAGCCTAGCTGTTTAACGTACCACATCCTAGTGTTATACACCCCACCAGCCTAGCTGTTTAACGTACCCCACCATCCTAGTGTTATACACCCCACCAGCCTAGTGTTATACACCCCACCAGCCTAGTGTTATACCACCCCACCAGCCTAGTGTTATAGACCCCACCAGCCTAGTGTTATACACCCCACCAGCCTAGTGTTATACACCCCACCAGCCTAGTGTTTACATACCACATCCAGCCTAGTGTTATACACCCCACCAGCCTAGCTGTTTAACGTACCACATCCTAGTGTTATACACCCCACCAGCCTAGTGTTTACCCCACAGCCTACCACATCCTAGTGTTATACACCCCACCAGCCTAGTGTTTAACCCCACATCCTAGTGTTATACACCCCCACCAGCCTAGTGTTATACACCCCACCAGCCTAGTGTTATACACCCCACCAGCCTTAACGTACCACATCCTAGTGTTATACACCCCACCAGCCTAGTGTTATACACCCCACCAGCCTAGCTGTTTAACGTACCACATCCTAGTGTTATACACCCCACCAGCCTAGCTGTTTAACGTACCACATCCTAGTGTTATACACCACCAGCCACGTACCACATCCTAGTGTTATATACCCCACCAGCCTAGTGTTGTACGTACCACATCCTAGTGTTCTACACCCCACCAGCCTAGTGTTATACACCCCACCAGCCTAGCTGTTTAACGTACCACATCCTAGTGTTATACACCCCACCAGCCTAGCTGTTTAACATACCACATCCTAGTGTTATACACCCCACCAGCCTAGTGTTATACACCCCACCAGCCTAGTGTTATACACCCCACCAGCCTAGTGTTATACACCCCACCAGCCTAGTGTTATACACCCCACCAGCCTAGTGTTATACACCCCACCAGCCTAGTGTTATAGACCCGACCAGCCTAGTGTTATACACCCCACCAGCCTAGTGTTATAGACCCCACCAGCCTAGTGTTATAGACCCCACCAGCCTAGTGTTATACACCCCACCAGCCTAGTGTTATACACCCCACCAGCCTAGTGTTATACACCCCACCAGCCTAGTGTTGTACGTACCACATCCTAGTGTTATACACCCCACCAGCCTAGCTGTTTAACGTACCACATCCTAGTGTTATACACCCCACCAGCCTAGCTGTTTAACGTACCACATCCTAGTGTTATACACCCCACCAGCCTAGCTGTTTAACGTACCACATCCTAGTGTTCTACACCCCACCAGCCTAGTGTTGTACGTACCACATCCTAGTGTTATACACCCCACCAGCCCTAGTACCACATCCTAGTGTTATACACCCCACCAGCCTAGCTGTTTAACGTACCACATCCTAGTGTTATACACCCCACCAGCCTAGCTGTTTAACGTACCACATCCTAGTGTTATACACCCCACCAGCCTAGTGTTATACACCCCACCAGCCTAGTGTTATACACCCCACCAGCCTAGCTGTTTAACGTACCACATCCTAGTGTTATACACCCCACCAGCCTAGTGTTATACACCCCACCAGCCTAGTGTTATACACCCCACCAGCCTAGTGTTATACACCCCACCAGCCTAGCTGTTTAACGTACCACATCCTAGTGTTATACACCCCACCAGCCTAGTGTTTAACGTACCACATCCTAGTGTTATACACCCCACCAGCCTAGCTGTTTAAGTACCACATCCTAGTGTTATACACCCCACCAGCCTAGTGTTATACACCCCACAGCCTAGTGTTATACACCCCACCAGCCTAGCTGTTTAACGTGCCACATCCTAGTGTTATACACCCCACCAGCCTAGTGTTTAACGTACCACATCCTAGTGTTATACACCCCACCAGCCTAGTGTTATACACCCACATCCTAGTGTTATACACCCCACCAGCCTAGTGTTTAATACACATCCTAGTGTTATACACCCCACCAGCCTAGTGTTATACACCCCACCAGCCTAGCTGTTTAACACCACATCCACCACATCCTAGTGTTATACACCCCACCAGCCTAGTGTTTACGTACCCCACCATCCTAGTGTTATACACCCCACCAGCCTAGTGTTATACGTACCACCATCCTAGTGTTATACACCCCACCAGCCTAGTGTACCACATCCTAGTGTTATACACCCCACCAGCCTAGTGTTGTACGTACCACATCCTAGTGTTATACACCCCACCAGCCTAGTGTTATACACCCCACCAGCCTAGCTGTTTAACGTACCACATCCTAGTGTTATACACCCCACCAGCCTAGCTGTTTAACGTACCACATCCTAGTGTTATACACCCCACCAGCCTAGCTGTTTAACGTACCACATCCTAGTGTTATACACCCCACCAGCCTAGTGTTGTACGTACCACATCCTAGTGTTATACACCCCACCAGCCTAGTGTTATACACCCCACCAGCCTAGCTGTTTAACGTACCACATCCTAGTGTTATACACCCCACCAGCCTAGTGTTATACACCCCACCAGCCTAGTGTTATACACCCCACCAGCCTAGTGTTATACACCCCACCAGCCTAGTGTTATACACCCCACCAGCCTAGTGTTATAGACCCCACCAGCCTAGTGTTATACACCCCACCAGCCTAGTGTTATACACCCCACCAGCCTAGTGTTATACACCCCACCAGCCTAGTGTTATAGACCCCACCAGCCTAGTGTTATACACCCCACCAGCCTAGTGTTATACACCCCACCAGCCTAGTGTTGTACGTACCACATCCTAGTGTTATACACCCCACCAGCCTAGTGTTTACGTACCACATCCTAGTGTTATACACCCCACCAGCCTAGCTGTTTAACGTACCAGTGTTATACACCCATCCTAGTGTTATACACCCCACCAGCCTAGCTGTTTAACGTACCACATCCTAGTGTTATACACCCCACCAGCCTAGTGTTTACACCCACCATCCTAGTGTTATACACCCCACCAGCCTAGTGTTATACGTACCACATCCTAGTGTTATACCCACCAGCCAGTACCACATCCTAGTGTTATACACCCCACCAGCCTAGTGTTATACACCCCACCAGCCTAGCTGTTTCCACCAGCCTAGTGTTATGCACCCCACCAGCCTAGTGTTATACACCCCACCAGCCTAGTGTTTAACCCCACCATCCTAGTGTTATACACCCACCAGCCTAGTGTTATACACCCCACCAGCCTTGTTTAACGTACCACATCCTAGTGTTATACACCCCACCAGCCTAGTGTTATTACCAGCCGTGTTTACGTACCACATCCTAGTGTTATACACCCCACCAGCCTAGCTGTTTAACGTACCACATCCTAGTGTTATACACCCCACCAGCCTAGCTGTTTAACGTACCACATCCTAGTGTTATACACCCCACCAGCCTAGTGTTTATACACCCCACCATCCTAGTGTTATACACCCCACCAGCCTAGTGTTATACACCCCACCAGCCTAGCTGTTTGTACCCCACATCCTAGTGTTATACACCCCACCAGCCTAGTGTTTACGTACCACATCCTAGTGTTATACACCCCACCAGCCTAGTGTTATACACCCCACCAGCCTAGTGTTATAACACCCCACATCCTAGTGTTATACACCCCACCAGCCTAGTGTTATATCCACCCCACCAGCCTAGTGTTATACGTACCACATCCTAGTGTTATACACCCCACCAGCCTAGTGTTATACACCCCACCAGCCTAGTGTTATACACCCCACCAGCCTAGTGTTATACACCCCACCAGCCACCCCACCAGCCTAGTGTTATACACCCCACCAGCCTAGTGTTTACCCACAGCCCCCACCAGCCTAGTGTTATACACCCCACCAGCCTAGTGTTATACACCCCACCAGCCTAGTGTTATACACCCCACCAGCCTAGTGTTATACCACCCCACCAGCCTAGTGTTATACACCCCACCAGCCTAGTGTTATACACCCCACCAGCCTAGTGTTATACACCCCACCAGCCTAGTGTTATACACCCCACCAGCCTAGTGCCTAGTGTTATACACCCCACCAGCCTAGCTGTTTAACGTACCACATCCTAGTGTTATACACCCCACCAGCCTAGCTGTTTAACGTACCACATCCTAGTGTTATACACCCCACCAGCCTAGCTGTTTAACGTACCACATCCTAGTGTTCTACACCCCACCAGCCTAGTGTTGTTACCACACGTACACCACATCCTAGTGTTATACACCCCACCAGCCTAGCTGTTTAACGTACCACATCCTAGTGTTATACACCCCACCAGCCTAGTGTTTACGTGTTATACCCCACCAGCCTACCACATCCTAGTGTTATACACCCCACCAGCCTAGTGTTGTACGTACCACATCCTAGTGTTATACACCCCACCAGCCTAGTGTTATACACCCCACCAGCCTAGCTGTTTAACGTACCACATCCTAGTGTTATACACCCCACCAGCCTAGCTGTTTTAACGTACACCCCACATCCTAGTGTTTAGTGTTATACACCCCACCAGCCTAGTGTTTAACCCACCAGCCTAGTGTTATACACCCCACCAGCCTAGTGTTATACACCCCACCAGCCTAGCTGTTTAACGTACCACATCCTAGTGTTATACACCCCACCAGCCTAGTGTTTTAGTGTTATACACCCCACCAGCCTAGTGTTATACACCCCACCAGCCTAGTGTTATACACCCCACCAGCCTAGTGTTTACACCCCACCAGCCTAGTGTTATACACCCCACCAGCCTAGCTGTTTAACGTACCACATCCTAGTGTTATACACCCCACCAGCCTAGCTGTTTAACGTACCACATCCTAGTGTTATACACCCCACCAGCCTAGTGTTATACACCCCACCAGCCTAGTGTTATACACCCCACCAGCCTAGCTGTTTAACGTACCGCATCCTAGTGTTATACACCCCACCAGCCTAGTGTTATACACCCCACCAGCCAGCCTAGTACCACATCCTAATGTTATACACCCCACCAGCCTAGCTGTTTAACGTACCACATCCTAGTGTTATACACCCCACCAGCCTAGTGTTGTACGTACCACATCCTAGTGTTATACACCCCACCAGCCTAGCTGTTTAACGTACCACATCCTAGTGTTATACACCCCACCAGCCTAGTGTTATACACCCCACCAGCCTAGTGTTATACACCCCACCAGCCTAGTGTTTAACACCACACCTAGTGTTATACACCCCACCAGCCTAGTGTTATACCCCACCAGCCTACCCCCATCCTAGTGTTATACACCCCACCAGCCTAGCTGTTTACGTACCACATCCTAGTGTTATACACCCCACCAGCCTAGTGTTATACACCCCACCAGCCTAGTGTTATACACCCCACCAGCCTAGTGTTTACACCCCACATCCCCACCACCAGCCTAGTGTTATACACCCCACCAGCCTAGCTGTTTTTACCACATCCTAGTGTTATACACCCCACCAGCCTAGTGTTATACACCCCACCAGCCTAGCTGTTATACACCCCACCACACCCCACCAGCCTAGTGTTATACACCCCACCAGCCTAGTGTTATACACCCCACCAGCCTAGTGTTATACACCCCACCAGCCTAGTGTTATACACCCCACCAGCCTAGTGTTATACACCCCACCAGCCTAGTGTTATACACCCACCAGCCTAGTGTTATACACCCCACCAGCCTAGTGTTTATACACATCCTAGTGTTATACACCCCACCAGCCTAGTGCCACATCCTAGTGTTATACACCCCACCAGCCTAGTGTTATACACCCCACCAGCCTAGTGTTATACCACATCCTAGTGTTATATACCCCTAATACCCAGCCTAGTGTTATACACCCCACCAGCCTAGCCACATCCTAGTGTTATACACCCCACCAGCCTACCCCACCAGCCTAGTGTTATACACCCCACCAGCCTAGCTGTGTTATGTTATACACCCCACCAGCCTAGCTGTTTTAACGTACCACATCCTAGTGTTATACACCCCACCAGCCTAGTGTTTAACCCCACATCCTAGTGTTATACACCCCACCAGCCTAGTGTTATACACCCACCAGCCTAGTGTTATACACCCCACCAGCCTAGTGTTATACACCCCACCATCCTAGTGTTATACACCCCACCAGCCTAGTGTTTTAACGTTATACACCCCACCAGCCTAGTGTTATACACCCCACCAGCCTAGTGTTATACACCCCACCAGCCTAGTGTTGTACGTACCACATCCTAGTGTTATACACCCCACCAGCCTAGCTGTTTAACGTACCACATCCTAGTGTTATACACCCCACCAGCCTAGTGTTATACACCCCACCAGCCTAGTGTTATACACCCCACCAGCCTAGCTGTTTAACGTACCGCATCCTAGTGTTATACACCCCACCAGCCTAGTGTTATACACCCCACCAGCCTAGCTGTTTAACGTACCACATCCTAATGTTATACACCCCACCAGCCTAGCTGTTTAACGTACCACATCCTAGTGTTATACACCCCACCAGCCTAGTGTTTACGTACCACATCCTAGTGTTATACACCCCACCAGCCTAGTGTTAACGTGCCACATCCTAGTGTTATACACCCCACCAGCCTAGCTGTTTAACGTACCACATCCTAGTGTTATACACCCCACCAGCCTAGCTGTTTAACGTACCACATCCTAGTGTTATACACCCCACCAGCCTAGTGTTATACACCCCACCAGCCTAGCTGTTTAACGTACCACATCCTAGTGTTATACACCCCACCAGCCTAGTGTTATACACCCACCAGCCAGCCTAGTGTTATACACCCCACCAGCCTAGTGTTATACACCCCACCAGCCTAGCTGTTTAACGTACCACATCCTAGTGTTATACACCCCACCAGCCTAGCTGTTATACACCCCACATCCTAGTGTTTACACCCCACCAGCCCCCACCAGCCTAGTGTTATACACGTACCACATCCTAGTGTTATACACCCCACCAGCCTAGTGTTTAGCACACCCCACATCCTAGTGTTATACACCCCACCAGCCTAGTGTTATACCTAGTGTTATACCCCACCAGCCTAGTGTTATACACCCCAGCCTAGTGTTATACACCCCACCAGCCTAGCTGTTTAACGTACCCACCATCCTAGTGTTATACACCCCACCAGCCTAGTGTTATACACCCCACCAGCCTAGCTGTTTAACGTACCACATCCTAGTGTTATACACCCACCAGCCTAGTGTTATACACCCCACCAGCCTAGTGTTATACACCCCAGCCCAGCCCAGCCTGTTATACACCCCACCAGCCTAGTGTTATACACCCCACCAGCCTAGTGTTATACACCCCACCAGCCTAGTGTTATACACCCCACCAGCCTAGTGTTATACACCCCACCAGCCTAGTGTTATACACCCCACCAGCCTAGTGTTATACACCCCACCAGCCTAGTGTTATACACCCCACCAGCCTAGTGTTATACACCCCACCAGCCTAGTGTTATACACCCCACCAGCCTAGTGTTATACACCCCACCAGCCTAGCTGTTTAACGTACCACATCCTAGTGTTATACACCCCACCAGCCTAGCTGTTTAACGTACCACATCCTAGTGTTATACACCCCACCAGCCTAGCTGTTTAACGTACCACATCCTAGTGTTATACACCCCACCAGCCTAGCTGTTTAACGTACCACATCCTAGTGTTATACACCCCACCAGCCTAGCTGTTTAACGTACCACATCCTAGTGTTATACACCCCACCAGCCTAGCTGTTTAACGTACCAGCCTAGTTATACACCCCACATCCTAGTGTTATACACCCCACCAGCCTAGCTGTTTAACGTACCACATCCTAGTGTTATACACCCCACCAGCCTAGTGTTATACACCCACCACCAGCTGTTTATACGTACCCCCTAGTGTTATACACCCCACCAGCCTAGCTGTTTAACACCCCACCATCCTAGTGTTATACACCCCACCAGCCTAGTGTTTAACGTACCACATCCTAGTGTTATACACCCCACCAGCCTAGTGTTTACGTACCCACATCCCACCCCACCAGCCTAGTGTTATACACCCCACCAGCCTAGTGTTATACACCCCACCAGCCTAGTGTTTATACACCCCACCAGCCTAGTGTTATACACCCCACCAGCCTAGTGTTTACGTACCACATCCTAGTGTTATACACCCCACCAGCCCACCACATCCTAGTGTTATACACCCCACCAGCCTAGTGTTTATACACCCCACATCCTAGTGTTATACACCCCACCAGCCTAGCTGTTTACATCCTAGTGTTATACACCCCACCATCCTAGTGTTATACACCCCACCAGCCTAGTGTTATACACCCCACCAGCCTAGTGTTATACACCCCACCAGCCTAGTGTTTACACCCCACCAGCCTAGTGTTATACACCCCACCAGCCTAGTGTTATACACCCCACCAGCCTAGTGTTATACACCCCACCAGCCTAGTGTTATACACCCCACCAGCCTAGTGTTATACACCCCACCAGCCTAGTGTTATACACCCCACCAGCCTAGTGTTATACACCCCACCAGCCTAGTGTTATACACCCCACCAGCCTAGTGTTATACCCACCAGCCAGCTGTTTAACGTACCACATCCTAGTGTTATACACCCCACCAGCCTAGTGTTTACGTACCACATCCTAGTGTTATACACCCCACCAGCCTAGCTGTTTACGTACCACATCCTAGTGTTATACACCCCACCAGCCTAGCTGTTTACATCCTAGTGTTATACACCCCACCATCCTAGTGTTATACACCCCACCAGCCTAGTGTTTATAGTACCACAGCCTAGTGTACACCCCACATCCTAGTGTTATACACCCCACCAGCCCTAGTGCCACATCCTAGTGTTATACACCCCACCAGCCTACTGTTTAACGTACCACATCCTAGTGTTATACACCCCACCAGCCTAGTGTTTACACCCCACCATCCTAGTGTTATACACCCCACCAGCCTAGTGTTTACACCCCACCATCCTAGTGTTATACACCCCACCAGCCTAGTGTTGTACACGTACCACCATCCTAGTGTTATACACCCCACCAGCCTAGTGTTATACACCCCACCAGCCTAGTGTTATACACCCCACCAGCCTAGTGTTATACACCCACCAGCCTAGCTGTTTTACGTTATACACCCCACCAGCCTAGTGTTATACACCCCACCAGCCTAGCTGTTTAACGTACCACATCCTAGTGTTATACACCCCACCAGCCTAGTGTTATACACCCCACCAGCCTAGTGTTATACACCCCACCAGCCTAGTGTTATACAAACAGCCTACCACCAGCCTAGTGTTATACACCCCACCAGCCTAGTGTTATACACCCCACCAGCCTAGCTGTTTAACGTACCACATCCTAGTGTTATACACCCCACCAGCCTAGCTGTTTAACGTACCACATCCTAGTGTTATACACCCCACCAGCCTAGTGTTTACACCCCACCACATCCTAGTGTTATACACCCCACCAGCCTAGTGTTATACACCCACCCCACCAGCCTAGTGTTTAACCCCACATCCTAGTGTTATACACCCCACCAGCCTAGCTGTTTAACATACCACCATCCTAGTGTTATACACCCCACCAGCCTAGCTGTTTTAACGTACCACCATCCTAGTGTTATACACCCCACCAGCCAGCCTAGTGTTATACACCCCACCAGCCTAGTGTTATACACCCCACCAGCCCACCCCACCAGCCTAGTGTTATACACCCCACCAGCCTAGTGTTATACACCCCACCAGCCTAGTGTTATACACCCCACCACCAGTACCACATCCTAGTGTTATACACCCCACCAGCCTAGTGTTATACACCCCACCAGCCTAGCTGTTTAACGTACCACATCCTAGTGTTATACACCCCACCAGCCTAGTGTTTAACGTACCACCATCCTAGTGTTATACACCCCACCAGCCTAGTGTTTAACGTACCACATCCTAGTGTTATACACCCCACCAGCCTAGTGTTGTACGTACCACATCCTAGTGTTATACACCCCACCAGCCTAGCTGTTTAACGTACCACATCCTAGTGTTATACACCCCACCAGCCTAGCTGTTTAACGTACCACATCCTAGTGTTATACACCCCACCAGCCTAGTGTTTAACGTACCACCATCCTAGTGTTATACACCCCACCAGCCTAGTGTTATACACCCCACCAGCCTAGTGTTATACACCCCACCAGCCTAGTGTTATACACCCCACCAGCCTAGTGTTATACACCCCACCAGCCTAGTGTTATACACCCCACCAGCCTAGTGTTATACACCCCACCAGCCTAGTGTTTACACCCCACCAGCCTAGTGTTATACACCCCACCAGCCTAGTGTTATACACCCCACCAGCCTAGCTGTTTAACGTACCCCACCATCCTAGTGTTATACACCCCACCAGCCTAGCTGTTATACACCCCACCAGCCTAGTGTTATACACCCCACCAGCCTAGTGTTATACACCCCACCAGCCTAGTGTTATACACCCCACCAGCCTAGTGTTATACACCCCACCAGCCTAGTGTTTACACCCACCAGCCACATCCTAGTGTTATACACCCCACCAGCCTAGTGTTATACACCCCACCAGCCTAGCTGTTTAACGTACCACATCCTAGTGTTCTACACCCCACCAGCCTAGTGTTGTACGTACCACATCCTAGTGTTATACACCCCACCAGCCTAGCTGTTTAACGTACCACATCCTAGTGTTATACACCCCACCAGCCTAGTGTTTAACACCCCACCAGCCTAGTGTTATACACCCCACCAGCCTAGCTGTTTTACACCCCACCAGCCTAGTGTTATACACCCCACCAGCCTAGCTGTTTAACGTACCACATCCTAGTGTTATACACCCCACCAGCCTAGCTGTTTAACGTACCACATCCTAGTGTTATACACCCCACCAGCCCAGTACCACATCCTAGTGTTATACACCCCACCAGCCTAGTGTTATACACCCCACCCAGCCTAGTGTTATACACCCCACCAGCCTAGTGTTTAACGTACCACATCCTAGTGTTATACACCCCACCAGCCTAGTGTTATACACCCCACCAGCCTAGCTGTTTAGTTTACCACCCCACCAGCCTAGTGTTATACACCCCACCAGCCTAGCTGTTTACGTACCACATCCTAGTGTTATACACCCCACCAGCCTAGTGTTATACACCCCACCAGCCTAGCTGTTTAACACCCCACCAGCCTAGTGTTATACACCCCACCAGCCTAGTGTTATACACCCCACCAGCCTAGCACCCCACCATCCTAGTGTTATACACCCCACCAGCCTAGTGTTATACACCCCACCAGCCTAGCTGTTTAACGTGCCACATCCTAGTGTTATACACCCCACCAGCCTAGCTGTTTAACGTACCACATCCTAGTGTTATACACCCCACCAGCCTAGCTGTTTTACCACATCCTAGTGTTATACACCCCACCAGCCTAGTGTTATACACCCCACCAGCCTAGTGTTATACACCCCACCAGCCTAGTGTTTACACCCCACCATCCTAGTGTTATACACCCCACCAGCCTAGCTGTTTAACGTACCACATCCTAGTGTTATACACCCCACCAGCCTAGTGTTATACACCCCACCAGCCTAGTGTTATACACCCCACCAGCCTAGCTGTTTAACGTACCACATCCTAGTGTTATACACCCCACCAGCCTAGTGTTATACACCCCACCAGCCTAGTGTTATACACCCCACCAGCCTAGTGTTATAGACCCCACCAGCCTAGTGTTATACACCCCACCAGCCTAGTGTTATACACCCCACCAGCCTAGTGTTATACACCCCACCAGCCTAGTGTTGTACGTACCACATCCTAGTGTTATACACCCCACCAGCCTAGTGTTATACACCCCACCAGCCTAGCTGTTTAACGTACCACATCCTAGTGTTATACACCCCACCAGCCTAGCTGTTTAACACCCCACCATCCTAGTGTTATACACCCCACCAGCCTAGTGTACACCACATCCTAGTGTTATACACCCCACCAGCCTAGCAGTACCACATCCTAGTGTTATACACCCCACCAGCCTAGTGTTATACACCCCACCAGCCACCAGCCTGTTTAACGTACCACATCCTAGTGTTATACACCCCACCAGCCTAGCTGTTTAACGTACCACATCCTAGTGTTATACACCCCACCAGCCTAGCTGTTTAACGTACCACATCCTAGTGTTATACACCCCACCAGCCTAGCTGTTTAACGTACCACATCCTAGTGTTATACACCCCACCAGCCTAGTGTTGTACGTACCACATCCTAGTGTTATACACCCCACCAGCCTAGTGTTATACACCCCACCAGCCTAGTGTTATACACCCCACCAGCCTAGTGTTATACACCCCACCAGCCTAGCTGTTTAACGTACCACATCCTAGTGTTATACACCCCACCAGCCTAGTGTTATACACCCCACCAGCCTAGCTGTTTAACGTACCACATCCTAGTGTTATACACCCCACCAGCCTAGCTGTTTAACATACCACATCCTAGTGTTATACACCCCACCAGCCTAGTGTTATACACCCCACCAGCCTAGTGTTATACACCCCACCAGCCTAGTGTTATACACCCCACCAGCCTAGTGTTTACCCCCCATCCTAGTGTTATACACCCCACCAGCCTAGTGTTATACAGCCTAGTGTTTACCACATCCTAGTGTTATACACCCCACCAGCCTAGTGTTATACACCCCACCAGCCTAGTGTTTACACCCCACCAGCCTAGTGTTATACACCCCACCAGCCTAGTGTTATACACCCCACCAGCCTAGTGTTTACCACCCCACCAGCCTAGTGTTATACACCCCCAGCCTAGTGTTATACACCCCACCAGCCTAGTGTTATACACCCCACCATCCTAGTGTTATACACCCCACCAGCCTAGCTGTTTACCACATCCTAGTGTTATACACCCCACCAGCCTAGTGTTATACACCCCACCAGCCTAGCTGTTTACGTACCACATCCTAGTGTTATACACCCCACCAGCCTAGTGTTTATACCACATCCTAGTGTTATACACCCCACCAGCCTAGTGTTTACACCCCACCAGCCTAGTGTTATACACCCCACCAGCCTAGCTGTTTAACCCACCACATCCTAGTGTTATACACCCCACCAGCCACGTACCACATCCTAGTGTTATACACCCCACCAGCCTAGTGTTGTACACCCCACCATCCTAGTGTTATACACCCCACCAGCCTAGTGTTATACACCCCACCAGCCTAGCTGTTTAACGTACCACATCCTAGTGTTATACACCCCACCAGCCTAGCTGTTTAACGTACCACATCCTAGTGTTATACACCCCACCAGCCTAGTGTTATACACCCCACCAGCCTAGTGTTATACACCCCACCAGCCTAGTGTTATACACCCCACCAGCCTAGTGTTATACACCCCACCAGCCTAGTGTTATACACCCCACCAGCCTAGTGTTATAGACCCGACCAGCCTAGTGTTATACACCCCACCAGCCTAGTGTTATAGACCCCACCAGCCTAGTGTTATAGACCCCACCAGCCTAGTGTTATACACCCCACCAGCCTAGTGTTATACACCCCACCAGCCTAGTGTTATACACCCCACCAGCCTAGTGTTGTACGTACCACATCCTAGTGTTATACACCCCACCAGCCTAGCTGTTTAACGTACCACATCCTAGTGTTATACACCCCACCAGCCTAGCTGTTTAACGTACCACATCCTAGTGTTATACACCCCACCAGCCTAGTGTTACACCCCACCACATCCTAGTGTTATACACCCCACCAGCCTAGCTGTTTAACGTACCACATCCTAGTGTTATACACCCCACCAGCCTAGTGTTGTACGTACCACATCCTAGTGTTATACACCCCACCAGCCTAGTGTTATACACCCCACCAGCCTAGCTGTTATACACCACCAGCCTAGTGTTATACACCCCACCAGCCTAGCTGTTATACCACCAGCATCCTAGTGTTATACACCCCACCAGCCTAGCTGTTTAACGTACCACATCCTAGTGTTATACACCCCACCAGCCTAGTGTTTAACGTACCACATCCTAGTGTTATACACCCCACCAGCCTAGTGTTATACACCCATCCTAGTGTTATACACCCCACCAGCCTAGTGTTATACACCCCACCAGCCTAGTGTTATACACCCCACCAGCCTAGTGTTGTACGTACCACATCCTAGTGTTATACACCCCACCAGCCTAGTGTTATACACCCCACCAGCCTAGCTGTTTAACGTACCACATCCTAGTGTTATACACCCCACCAGCCTAGTGTTATACACCCCACCAGCCTAGCTGTTTAACGTACCACATCCTAGTGTTATACACCCCACCAGCCTAGTGTTATACACCCCACCAGCCTAGTGTTATACACCCCACCAGCCTAGTGTTATACACCCCACCAGCCTAGTGTTATACACCCCACCAGCCTAGTGTTATACACCCCACCCCACCACCAGCCTAGTGTTATACACCCCACCAGCCTAGTGTTTACACCCCACCAGCCTAGTGTTATACACCCCACCAGCCTAGTGTTACACCCCACCAGCCTAGCTGTTTAACGTACACATCCTAGTGTTATACACCCCACCAGCCTAGTGTTATACACCCCACCAGCCTAGTGTTATACACCCCACCAGCCTAGTGTTATAACCCCACCAGCCTAGTGTTATACACCCCACCAGCCAGTGTTATACACCCCACCAGCCTAGTGTTTACACCCCACCAGCCTAGTGTTATACACCCCACCAGCCTAGTGTTATACACCCCACCAGCCTAGTGTTATACACCCCACCAGCCTAGTGTTATACACCCCACCAGCCTAGCTGTTTAACGTACCACATCCTAGTGTTATACACCCCACCAGCCTAGTGTTATACACCCCACCAGCCTAGTGTTATACACCCCACCAGCCTAGCTGTTTAACGTACCACATCCTAGTGTTATACACCCCACCAGCCTAGTGTTATACACCCCACCAGCCTAGCTGTTTAACGTACCACATCCTAGTGTTATACACCCCACCAGCCTAGCTGTTTAACGTACCACATCCTAGTGTTATACACCCCACCAGCCTAGTGTTAACGTACCACATCCTAGTGTTATACACCCCACCAGCCTAGTGTTACGTACCCCACATCCCCCACCAGCCTACACCCCACCAGCCTAGTGTTATACACCCCACCAGCCTAGTGTTATACACCCCACCAGCCTAGCTGTTTAACCCCACAGCCTAGTGTTATACACCCCACCAGCCTAGTGTTTAACCCCACCATCCTAGTGTTATACACCCCACCAGCCTAGTGTTATACACCCCACCAGCCTAGTGTTATACACCCCACCAGCCTAGTGTTATACACCCCACCAGCCTAGTGTTATAGACCCCACCAGCCTAGTGTTATACACCCCACCAGCCTAGTGTTATACACCCCACCAGCCTAGTGTTATACACCCCACCAGCCTAGCTGTTTAACGTACCACATCCTAGTGTTATACACCCCACCAGCCTAGTGTTATACACCCCACCAGCCTAGTGTTATACACCCCACCAGCCTAGTGTTGTACGTACCACATCCTAGTGTTATACACCCCACCAGCCTAGCTGTTTAACGTACCACATCCTAGTGTTATACACCCCACCAGCCTAGCTGTTTAACGTACCACATCCTAGTGTTATACACCCCACCAGCCTAGTGTTGTACGTACCACATCCTAGTGTTATACACCCCACCAGCCTAGCTGTTTAACGTACCACATCCTAGTGTTATACACCCCACCAGCCTAGTGTTGTACGTACCACATCCTAGTGTTATACACCCCACCAGCCTAGTGTTATACACCCCACCAGCCTAGTGTTTAACACCCACCAGCCTAGTGTTATACACCCCACCAGCCTAGCTGTTTAACGTACCACATCCTAGTGTTATACACCCCACCAGCCTAGCTGTTTAACGTACCACATCCTAGTGTTATACACCCCACCAGCCTAGTGTTATACACCACATCCTAGTGTTATACCCCACCAGCCTAGTGTTGTACACCCCACATCCTAGTGTTCTACACCCACCACCAGCCTAGTGTTATACACCCCACCAGCCTAGCTGTTTAACGTACCACATCCTAGTGTTATACACCCCACCAGCCTAGCTGTTTAACGTACCACATTAGTACACCCCACCAGCCTAGTGTTATACACCCCACCAGCCTAGTGTTATACACCCCACCAGCCTAGTGTTATACACCCCACCAGCCTAGTGTTATAGCCTAGTTATACCCCACCAGCCTAGTGTTATACACCCCACCAGCCTAGTGTTATACACCCCACCAGCCTAGTGTTATACACCCCACCAGCCTAGTGTTATACACCCCACCAGCCTAGTGTTATACACCCCACCAGCCTAGTGTTATACACCCCACCAGCCTAGTGTTATACACCCCACCAGCCTAGTGTTATACACCCCACCAGCCTAGCTGTTTAACGTACCACATCCTAGTGTTATACACCCCACCAGCCTAGTGTTTATACCCCACATCCCCACCAGCCTAGTGTTTAACCCCACATCCTAGTGTTATACACCCCACCAGCCTAGTGTTGTACGTACCACATCCTAGTGTTATACACCCCACCAGCCTAGCTGTTTAACGTACCACATCCTAGTGTTATACACCCCACCAGCCTAGTGTTATTTACATCCTAGTGTTATACACCCCACCAGCCTAGTGTTATACACCCCACCAGCCTAGTGTTATACACCCCACATCCTAGTGTTATACACCCCACCAGCCAGTTATACACCCCACCAGCCTAGTGTTTAACCCCACATCCTAGTGTTATACACCCCACCAGCCTAGCTGTTTAACGTACCACATCCTAGTGTTATACACCCCACCAGCCTAGCTGTTTAACGTACCACATCCTAGTGTTATACACCCCACCAGCCTAGTGTTTAGACCCCACCAGCCTAGTGTTATACACCCCACCAGCCTAGTGTTATACACCCCACCAGCCTAGTACGTACCACATCCTAGTGTTATACACCCCACCAGCCAGTACCACATCCTAGTGTTATACACCCCACCAGCCTAGCTGTTTAACGTACCACATCCTAGTGTTATACACCCCACCAGCCTAGCTGTTTATACACCCCACCAGCCTAGTGTTATACACCCCACCAGCCTAGTGTTTAACACCCCACATCCTAGTGTTATACACCCCACCAGCCTAGTGTTTACGTACCACATCCTAGTGTTATACACCCCACCAGCCTAGTGTTATACACCCCACCAGCCTAGTGTTTACACCCCACCATCCTAGTGTTATACACCCCACCAGCCTAGCTGTTTACATCCTAGTGTTATACACCCCACAGCCTAGTGTTATACACCCCACCAGCCCTAGTGTTTTATACACCCCACCAGCCTAGTGTTATACACCCCACCAGCCTAGTGTTATACACCCCACCAGCCTAGTGTTATACACCCCACCAGCCTAGTGTTATACACCCCACCAGCCTAGTGTTATACACCCCACCAGCCTAGTGTTATACCAGCCCCCACCAGCCTAGTGTTATACACCCCACCAGCCTAGTGTTGTACACCCCACATCCTAGTGTTATACACCCCACCAGCCTAGTGTTATACACCCCACCAGCCTAGCTGTTTAACGTACCACATCCTAGTGTTATACACCCCACCAGCCTAGTGTTTACGTACCACCATCCTAGTGTTATACACCCCACCAGCCTAGTGTTATACACCCCACCAGCCTAGTGTTATACACCCCACCAGCCTAGCTGTTTAACACCCCACCATCCTAGTGTTATACACCCCACCAGCCTAGTGTTATACACCCCACCAGCCTAGTGTTATACACCCCACCAGCCTAGTGTTTAACGTACCACATCCTAGTGTTATACACCCCACCAGCCTAGCTGTTTAACGTACCACATCCTAGTGTTATACACCCCACCAGCCTAGTGTTATAGCCATCCTAGCCTGTTATACACCCCACCAGCCTAGTGTTTATACACCCCACCAGCCTGTTATACACCCCACCAGCCTAGTGTTATACACCCCACCAGCCTAGCTGTTTAACGTACCACATCCTAGTGTTATACACCCCACCAGCCTAGCTGTTTAACATACCACATCCTAGTGTTATACACCCCACCAGCCTAGTGTTATACACCCCACCAGCCTAGTGTTATACACCCCACCAGCCTAGTGTTATACACCCCACCAGCCTAGTGTTATACACCCCACCAGCCTAGTGTTATAGACCCCACCAGCCTAGTGTTATAGACCCCACCAGCCTAGTGTTATACACCCCACCAGCCTAGTGTTATACACCCCACCAGCCTAGTGTTATACACCCCACCAGCCTAGTGTTGTACATACCACATCCTAGTGTTATACACCCCACCAGCCTAGCTGTTTAACGTACCACATCCTAGTGTTCTACACCCCACCAGCCTAGTGTTGTACGTACCACATCCTAGTGTTATACACCCCACCAGCCTAGCTGTTTAACGTACCACATCCTAGTGTTATACACCCCACCAGCCTAGCTGTTTAACGTACCACATCCTAGTGTTATACACCCCACCAGCCTAGTGTTTAATACCACATCCTAGTGTTATACACCCCACCAGCCTAGTGTTATACACCCCACCATCCTAGTGTTATACACCCCACCAGCCTAGTGTTATACACCCCACACGTACCACATCCTAGTGTTATACACCCCACCAGCCTAGCTGTTTAACGTACCACCAGCCTAGTGTTATACACCCCACCAGCCTAGTGTTATACACCGTACCACCAGCCTAGTGTTATACACCCCACCAGCCTAGTGTTATACACCCCACCAGCCTAGTGTTTACACCCCACCATCCTAGTGTTATACACCCCACCAGCCTAGTGTTATACACCCCACCATCCTAGTGTTATACACCCCACCAGCCTAGTGTTATACACCCCACCAGCCTAGCTGTTTAACGTACCACATCCTAGTGTTATACACCCCACCAGCCTAGTGTTTACGTACCACATCCTAGTGTTATACACCCCACCAGCCTAGTGTTTACGTACCACATCCTAGTGTTATACACCCCACCAGCCTAGTGTTTACGTACCCAGCCTAGTGTTATACACCCCACCAGCCACGTACCCACAGCCTAGTGTTATACACCCCACCAGCCTAGTGTTATACACCCCCACCAGCCTAGTGTTATACACCCCACCAGCCTAGCTGTTTAACACCCCACCACATCCTAGTGTTATACACCCCACCAGCCTAGCTGTTTAACGTACCACATCCTAGTGTTATACACCCCACCAGCCTAGTGTTTATACACCCCACCAGCCTAGTGTTATACACCCCACCAGCCTAGTGTTATACACCCCACCAGCCTAGTGTTATACACCCCACATCCTAGTGTTATACACCCCACCAGCCTAGTGTTTAACCCCACCACATCCTAGTGTTATACACCCCACCAGCCTAGTGTTATACACCCCACCAGCCTAGTGTTATACACCCCACCATCCTAGTGTTATACACCCCACCAGCCTAGCTGTTTAACACCACATCCTAGTGTTATACACCCCACCAGCCTAGTGTTTAACGTACCACATCCTAGTGTTATACACCCCACCAGCCTAGTGTTATACACCCCACCAGCCTAGCTGTTTATACACCACCAGCCTAGTGTTATACACCCCACCAGCCTAGTGTTTAACCCCACCACATCCTAGTGTTATACACCCCACCAGCCTAGTGTTATACGTACCACATCCTAGTGTTATACACCCCACCAGCCTAGTGTTTACGTACCCCACATCCTAGTGTTATACACCCCACCAGCCTAGTGTTTACACCCCATCCCAGCCTAGCCTGTTTACACCCCACCACATCCTAGTGTTATACACCCCACCAGCCTAGTGTTTAACGTACCACATCCTAGTGTTATACACCCCACCAGCCTAGTGTTGTACGTACCACATCCTAGTGTTATACACCCCACCAGCCTAGTGTTGTACGTACCACATCCTAGTGTTCTACACCCCACCAGCCTAGTGTTATACACCCCACCAGCCTAGCTGTTTAACGTACCACATCCTAGTGTTATACACCCCACCAGCCTAGCTGTTTAACCAGCCTAATGTTATAAACCCCACCAGCCTAGTGTTATACACCCCACCAGCCTAGTGTTATACACCCCACCAGCCTAGTGTTATACACCCCACCAGCCTAGTGTTATACACCCCACCAGCCTAGTGTTATACACCCCACCAGCCTAGTGTTATACACCCCACCAGCCTAGTGTTATACACCCCACCAGCCTAGTGTTATACACCCCACCAGCCTAGTGTTATACACCCCACCAGCCTAGCTGTTTAACGTACCACATCCTAGTGTTATACACCCCACCAGCCTAGCTGTTTAACGTACCACATCCTAGTGTTATACACCCCACCAGCCTAGCTGTTTAACGTACCACATCCTAGTGTTATACACCCCACCAGCCTAGTGTTATACACCCCACCAGCCTAGTGTTATACACCCCACCAGCCTAGTGTTTACGTACCACCAGCCTAGTGTTATACACCCCACCAGCCTAGTGTTATACACCCCACCAGCCTAGTGTTATACACCCCACCAGCCTAGCTGTTTAACGTACCACATCCTAGTGTTATACACCCCACCAGCCTAGTGTTATACACCCCACCAGCCTAGTGTTATACACCCCACCAGCCTAGTGTTATACACCCCACCAGCCTAGCTGTTTAACGTACATCCCACCATCCTAGTGTTATACACCCCACCAGCCTAGTGTTATACACCCCACCAGCCTAGCTGTTTAACGTACCACATCCTAGTGTTATACACCCCACCAGCCTAGTGTTATACACCCCACCAGCCTAGTGTTATACACCCCACCAGCCTAGTGTTATACACCCCACCAGCCTAGTGTTATACACCCCACCAGCCTAGCTGTTTAACGTGCCACATCCCACATCCTAGTGTTATACACCCCACCAGCCTAGCTGTTTTACCACATCCTAGTGTTATACACCCCACCAGCCTAGTGTTTAACGTACCACATCCTAGTGTTATACACCCCACCAGCCTAGTGTTGTAACGTACCACATCCTAGTGTTATACACCCCACCAGCCTAGTGTTATACACCCCACCAGCCTAGCTGTTTTAACGTACACCCCACCAGCCTAGTGTTATACACCCCACCAGCCTAGCTGTTTAACATCCTAGTACCACATCCTAGTGTTATACACCCCACCAGCCTAGTGTTATACACCCCACCAGCCTAGTGTTATACACCCCACCAGCCTAGTGTTATACACCCCACCAGCCTAGTGTTATACACCCCACCAGCCTAGTGTTATACACCCCACCAGCCTAGTGTTATAGACCCCACCAGCCTAGTGTTATACACCCCACCAGCCTAGTGTTATACACCCCACCAGCCTAGTGTTATACACCCCACCAGCCTAGTGTTATACACCCCACCAGCCTAGTGTTATACACCCCACCAGCCTAGCTGTTTAACGTACCACATCCTAGTGTTATACACCCCACCAGCCTAGTGTTATACACCCCATCCTAGTGTTATACACCCCACCAGCCTAGCTGTTTAACCCACATCCTAGTGTTATACACCCCACCAGCCTAGTGTTTACGTACCACATCCTAGTGTTATACACCCCACCAGCCTAGCTGTTTAACACCCCACCATCCTAGTGTTATACACCCCACCAGCCTAGTGTTTAACGTACCACATCCTAGTGTTATACACCCCACCAGCCTAGTGTTATACACCCCACCAGCCTAGCTGTTTAACGTACCACATCCTAGTGTTATACACCACCAGCCCAGCCTAGTGTTATACACCCCACCAGCCTAGCTGTTTAACCCACCACATCCTAGTGTTATACACCCCACCAGCCTAGTGTTTAACGTACCACATCCTAGTGTTATACACCCCACCAGCCTAGTGTTTACGTACCCCACATCCTAGTGTTATACACCCCACCAGCCTAGTGTTTACGTACCACATCCTAGTGTTATACACCCCACCAGCCTAGCTGTTTAACGTACCACATCCTAGTGTTATACACCCCACCAGCCTAGTACCACATCCTAGTGTTATACACCCCACCAGCCTAGTGTTGTACGTACCACATCCTAGTGTTATACACCCCACCAGCCTAGTGTTGTACGTACCACATCCTAGTGTTATACACCCCACCAGCCTAGTGTTGTACGTACCACATCCTAGTGTTATACACCCCACCAGCCTAGCTGTTTAACATACCACATCCTAGTGTTATACACCCCACCAGCCTAGTGTTTACACCCACATCCTAGTGTTATACACCCCACCAGCCTAGTGTTATACACCCCACCAGCCTAGCTGTTTAACGTACCACATCCTAGTGTTATACACCCCACCAGCCTAGTGTTACAGACCACATCCTAGTGTTATACACCCCACCAGCCTAGTGTTATACACCCCACCAGCCTAGTGTTATACACCCCACCAGCCTAGTGTTATACACCCCACCAGCCTAGTGTTATACACCCCACCAGCCTAGTGTTATACACCCCACCAGCCTAGTGTTATACACCCCACCAGCCTAGTGTTATACACCCCACCAGCCAGCATCCTAGTGTTATACACCCCACCAGCCTAGTGTTATACACCCCACCAGCCTAGTGTTTAACGTACCACATCCTAGTGTTATACACCCCACCAGCCTAGTGTTTACGTGCCACATCCTAGTGTTATACACCCCACCAGCCTAGCTGTTTAACGTACCACATCCTAGTGTTATACACCCCACCAGCCTAGTGTTATTAGCTGTTTAACGTACCACATCCTAGTGTTATACACCCCACCAGCCTAGTGTTATACACCCCACCAGCCTAGTGTTATACACCCCACCAGCCTAGCTGTGTTTATCCACCCCACATCCTAGTGTTATACACCCCACCAGCCTAGCTGTTTAACGTACCACATCCTAGTGTTATACACCCCACCAGCCAGTGCCACATCCTAGTGTTATACACCCCACCAGCCTAGTGTTGTACGTACCACATCCAGTGTTATACACCCCCCAGCCTAGTGTTTACACCCCACCAGCCTAGCTGTTTACAGCCTAGTGTTTCACATCCTAGTGTTATACACCCCACCAGCCTAGCTGTTTAACGTACCACATCCTAGTGTTATACACCCCACCAGCCTAGTGTTTACACCCCACCAGCCTAGTGTTATACACCCCACCAGCCTAGTGTTTAACGTACCACATCCCAGTGTTATACACCCCACCAGCCTAGTGTTATAGCCACCCCACCAGCCTAGCTGTTTAATCCTAGTGTTATACACCACATCCTAGTGTTATACACCCCACCAGCCTAGTGTTATACACCCCACCAGCCTAGTGTTTAACCCCACATCCTAGTGTTATACACCCCACCAGCCTAGTGTTATACACCCCACCAGCCTAGCTGTTTAACGTACCACATCCTAGTGTTATACACCCCACCAGCCTAGCTGTTTAACGTACCACATCCTAGTGTTATACACCCCACCAGCCTAGCTGTTTAACGTACCACATCCTAGTGTTATACACCCCACCAGCCTAGTGTTATACACCCCACCAGCCTAGTGTTTAACGTACCACATCCTAGTGTTATACACCCCACCACTAGTGTTATACACCCCACCAGCCTAGCTGTTTAACACCCCACATCCTAGTGTTATACACCCCACCAGCCTAGCTGTTTAACGTACCATCCTAGTGTTATACACCCCACCAGCCTAGTGTTATACACCCGACCAGCCTAATGTTATAAACCCCACCAGCCTAATGTTATAGACCCCACCAGCCTAGTGTTATAGAACCCACCAGCCTAGTGTTATACACCCCACCAGCCTAGTGTTATACACCCCACCAGCCTAGTGTTGTACGTACCACATCCTAGTGTTATACACCCCACCAGCCTAGTGTTATACACCCCACCAGCCTAGCTGTTTAACGTACCACATCCTAGTGTTATACACCCCACCAGCCTACACCCCACCAGCCTAGTGTTTAACGTACCACATCCTAGTGTTATACACCCCACCAGCCTAGCTGTTTAACGTACCACATCCTAGTGTTATACACCCCACCAGCCTAGTGTTAACACCACATCCTAGTGTTATACACCCCACCAGCCTAGTGTTATACACCCCACCAGCCTAGTGTTATACACCCACCAGCCTAGTGTTATACACCCCACCAGCCTAGTGTTTAACGTACCACATCCTAGTGTTATACACCCCACCAGCCTAGTGTTATACACCCCACCAGCCTAGTGTTTACACCCCACCAGCCTAGTGTTATACCCCACCAGCCTAGTGTTATACACCCCACCAGCCTAGCTGTTTACGTACCACATCCTAGTGTTATACACCCCACCAGCCTAGTGTTTACACCCCAGCCCAGCCTAGCTGTTTAACGTACCACATCCTAGTGTTATACACCCCACCAGCCTAGCTGTTTAACGTACCACATCCTAGTGTTATACACCCCCCACCAGCCTACGTACCACATCCTAGTGTTATACACCCCACCAGCCTAGTGTTATACACCCCACCAGCCTAGTGTTATACACCCACCAGCCTAGTGTTATACACCCCACCAGCCTAGTGTTTAACACCCCACCAGCCTAGTGTTATACACCCCACCAGCCTAGTGTTATACACCCCACCAGCCTAGTGTTATACATCCTAGTGTTATACACCCCACCAGCCTACACCCCACCATCCTAGTGTTATACACCCCACCAGCCTAGTGTTAACACCCCACCAGCCTAGTGTTGTACCAGCCAGTGTTTAACCCCACCATCCTAGTGTTATACACCCCACCAGCCTAGCTGTTTATATCACATCCTAGTGTTATACACCACCAGCCATCCTAGTGTTATACACCCCACCAGCCTAGTGTTATACACCCCACCAGCCTAGTGTTATACACCCCACCAGCCTAGCTGTTTAACGTACCACATCCTAGTGTTATACACCCCACCAGCCTAGCTGTTTAACGTACCACATCCTAGTGTTATACACCCCACCAGCCTAGTGTTGTACGTACCACATCCTAGTGTTATACACCCCACCAGCCTAGTGTTGTACGTACCACATCCTAGTGTTCTACACCCCACCAGCCTAGTGTTATACACCCCACATCCTAGTGTTATACACCCCACCAGCCTAGTGTTATACACCCCACCAGCCTAGCTGTTTAACGTACCACATCCTAGTGTTATACACCCCACCAGCCTAGCTGTTTAACGTACCACATCCTAGTGTTATACACCCCACCAGCCTAGTGTTATACACCCCACCAGCCTAGTGTTATACACCCCACCAGCCTAGTGTTATACACCCCACCAGCCTAGTGTTATACACCCCACCAGCCTAGTGTTATACACCCCACCAGCCTAGTGTTATAGACCCCACCAGCCTAGTGTTATACACCCCACCAGCCTAGTGTTATACACCCCACCAGCCTAGTGTTATACTAGTGTACCCCACCAGCCTAGTGTTATACACCCCACCAGCCTAGCTGTTTAACCCCACCATCCTAGTGTTATACACCCCACCAGCCTAGCTGTTTAACGTAGCCCACATCCTAGTGTTATACACCCCACCAGCCTAGCTGTTTAACGTACCACATCCTAGTGTTATACACCCCACCAGCCTAGTGTTTACGTACCACATCCTAGTGTTATACACCCCACCAGCCTAGTGTTATAACCCCACATCCTAGTGTTATACACCCCACCAGCCTAGTGTTATACACCCCACCACCTAGTGTTATACACCCCACCAGCCTAGTGTTATACACCCCACCAGCCTAGCTGTTTAACCCACCATCCTAGTGTTATACACCCCACCAGCCTAGTGTTATACGTACCACCAGCCTAGTGTTATACACCCCACCAGCCTAGTGTTATACACCCCACCAGCCTAGTGTTTAACGTACCACATCCTAGTGTTATACACCCCACCAGCCTAGTGTTATACACCCCACCAGCCTAGTGTTTACACCCCACCATCCTAGTGTTATACACCCCACCAGCCTAGTGTTATACACCCCACCAGCCTAGCTGTTTAACGTACCACATCCTAGTGTTATACACCCCACCAGCCTAGCTGTTTAACGTACCACATCCTAGTGTTATACACCCCACCAGCCTAGTGTTATACACCCCACCAGCCTAGTGTTATACACCCCACCAGCCTAGTGTTATACACCCCACCAGCCTAGTGTTATACACCCCACCAGCCTAGTGTTTACACCCCACCAGCCTAGTGTTATACCCACCAGCCCCCACCAGCCTAGTGTTATACACCCCACCAGCCTAGTGTTATACACCCCACCAGCCTAGTGTTATACACCCCACCAGCCTAGTGTTATAGACCCCACCAGCCTAGTGTTATAGACCCCACCAGCCTAGTGTTATACACCCCACCAGCCTAGTGTTGTACGTACCACATCCTAGTGTTATACACCCCACCAGCCTAGTGTTTAACGTACCACATCCTAGTGTTATACACCCCACCAGCCTAGCTGTTTAACGTACCACATCCTAGTGTTATACACCCCACCAGCCTAGTGTGTTTACGTACCACATCCTAGTGTTATACACCCCACCAGCCTAGTGTTTACGTACCACATCCTAGTGTTATACACCCCACCAGCCTAGTGTTATACACCCCACATCCTAGTGTTATACACCCCACCAGCCTAGTGTTATACACCCCACCAGCCTAGCTGTTTAACGTACCACATCCTAGTGTTATACACCCCACCAGCCTAGTGTTTACACGTACCACATCCTAGTGTTATACACCCCACCAGCCTAGTGTTTACGTACCACATCCTAGTGTTATACACCCCACCAGCCTAGTGTTATACACCCCACCAGCCTAGTGTTATACACCCCACCAGCCTAGTGTTATACACCCCACCAGCCTAGTGTTTACCACATCCTAGTGTTATACACCCCACCAGCCTAGCTGTTTACATACCAGCCTAGTGTTATACACCCCAGTACCACATCCTAGTGTTATACACCCCACCAGCCTAGTGTTTACACCCCACCAGCCTAGTGTTATACACCCCACCAGCCTAGTGTTATACACCCCACCAGCCTAGTGTTATACACCCCACCAGCCTAGTGTTATACACCCCACCAGCCTAGTGTTATACACCCCACCAGCCTAGTGTTATACACCCCACCAGCCTAGTGTTATACACCCCACCAGCCTAGTGTTATACACCCCACCAGCCTAGTGTTGTACATACACCCCACCAGCCTAGTGTTATACACCCCACCAGCCTAGTGTTATACACCCCACCAGCCTAGCTGTTTAACGTACCACATCCTAGTGTTATACACCCCACCAGCCTAGTGTTGTACGTACCACATCCTAGTGTTATACACCCCACCAGCCTAGCTGTTTAACGTACCACATCCTAGTGTTATACACCCCACCAGCCTAGTGTTGTACGTACCACATCCTAGTGTTATACACCCCACCAGCCTAGTGTTATACACCCCACCAGCCTAGCTGTTTAACGTACCACATCCTAGTGTTATACACCCCACCAGCCTAGCTGTTTAACGTACCACATCCTAGTGTTATACACCCCACCAGCCTAGTGTTATACACCCCACCAGCCTAGCTGTTTAACGTACCACATCCTAGTGTTATACACCCCACCAGCCTAGTGTTATACACCCCACCAGCCTAGCTGTTTAACGTACCACATCCTAGTGTTATACACCCCACCAGCCTAGCTGTTTAACGTACCACATCCTAGTGTTATACACCCCACCAGCCTAGTGTTGTACGTACCACATCCTAGTGTTATACACCCCACCAGCCTAGTGTTATACACCCCACCAGCCTAGCTGTTTAACGTACCACATCCTAGTGTTATACACCCCACCAGCCTAGTGTTGTACGTACCACATCCTAGTGTTATACACCCCACCAGCCTAGTGTTATACACCCCACCAGCCTAGTGTTATACACCCCACCAGCCTAGCTGTTTAACGTACCACATCCTAGTGTTATACACCCCACCAGCCTAGCTGTTTAACGTACCACATCCTAGTGTTATACACCCCACCAGCCTAGCTGTTTAACGTACCACATCCTAGTGTTATACACCCCACCAGCCTAGTGTTGTACGTACCACATCCTAGTGTTATACACCCCACCAGCCTAGTGTTGTACGTACCACATCCTAGTGTTATACACCCCACCAGCCTAGTGTTGTACGTACCACATCCTAGTGTTCTACACCCCACCAGCCTAGTGTTATACACCCCACCAGCCTAGCTGTTTAACGTACCACATCCTAGTGTTATACACCCCACCAGCCTAGCTGTTTAACGTACCACATCCTAGTGTTATACACCCCACCAGCCTAGTGTTATACCCCACCACATCCTAGTGTTATACACCCCACCAGCCTAGTGTTATACACCCCACCAGCCTAGTGTTATACACCCCACCAGCCTAGTGTTATACACCCCACCAGCCTAGTGTTATATAACCCACAGCCTAGTGTTATACACCCCACCAGCCTAGTGTTATACACCCCACCAGCCTAGTGTTGTACGTACCACATCCTAGTGTTATACACCCCACCAGCCTAGTGTTATACACCCCACCAGCCTAGCTGTTTAACGTACCACATCCTAGTGTTATACACCCCACCAGCCTAGCTGTTTAACGTACCACATCCTAGTGTTATACACCCCACCAGCCTAGTGTTATACACCCCACCAGCCTAGTGTTATACACCCCACCAGCCTAGTGTTATACACCCCACCAGCCTAGTGTTGTACGTACCACATCCTAGTGTTATACACCCCACCAGCCTAGTGTTATACACCCCACCAGCCTAGCTGTTTAACGTACCACATCCTAGTGTTATACACCCCACCAGCCTAGTGTTGTACGTACCACATCCTAGTGTTATACACCCCACCAGCCTAGCTGTTTAACGTACCACATCCTAGTGTTATACACCCCACCAGCCTAGTGTTGTACGTACCACATCCTAGTGTTATACACCCCACCAGCCTAGTGTTATACAACCCACCAGCCTAGCTGTTTAACGTACCACATCCTAGTGTTATACACCCCACCAGCCTAGCTGTTTAACGTACCACATCCTAGTGTTATACACCCCACCAGCCTAGTGTTATACACCCCACCAGCCTAGCTGTTTAACGTACCACATCCTAGTGTTATACACCCCACCAGCCTAGTGTTGTACGTACCACATCCTAGTGTTATACACCCCACCAGCCTAGTGTTGTACGTACCACATCCTAGTGTTCTACACCCCACCAGCCTAGTGTTATACACCCCACCAGCCTAGCTGTTTAACGTACCACATCCTAGTGTTATACACCCCACCAGCCTAGCTGTTTAACGTACCACATCCTAGTGTTATACACCCCACCAGCCTAGTGTTGTATGTACCACATCCTAGTGTTATACACCCCACCAGCCTAGTGTTATACACCCCACCAGCCTAGTGTTATACACCCCACCAGCCTAGTGTTATACACCCCACCAGCCTAGCTGTTTAACGTACCACATCCTAGTGTTATACACCCCACCAGCCTAGTGTTATACCACATCCTAGTGTTATACACCCCACCAGCCTAGTGTTATACACCCCACCAGCCTAGCTGTTTAACGTACCACATCCTAGTGTTATACACCCCACCAGCCTATCTGTTTAACGTACCACATCCTAGTGTTATACACCCCACCAGCCTAGTGTTATACACCCCACCAGCCTAGTGTTGTACACCCCACCAGCCTAGTGTTATACACCCCACCAGCCTAGTGTTGTACGTACCACATCCTAGTGTTATACACCCCACCAGCCTAGTGTTATACACCCCACCAGCCTAGCTGTTTAACGTACCACATCCTAGTGTTATACACCCCACCAGCCTAGTGTTGTACGTACCACATCCTAGTGTTATACACCCCACCAGCCTAGTGTTTAACGTACCACATCCTAGTGTTATACACCCCACCAGCCTAGTGTTGTACGTACCACATCCTAGTGTTATACACCCCACCAGCCTAGTGTTATACAACCCACCAGCCTAGCTGTTTAACGTACCACATCCTAGTGTTATACACCCCACCAGCCTAGCTGTTTAACGTACCACATCCTAGTGTTGTACACCCCACCAGCCTAGTGTTATACACCCCACCAGCCTAGCTGTTTAACGTACCACATCCTAGTGTTATACACCCCACCAGCCTAGTGTTATACACCCCACCAGCCTAGCTGTTTAACGTACCACATCCTAGTGTTATACACCCCACCAGCCTAGTGTTATACACCCCACCAGCCTAGTGTTATACGTACCCCACAGCCTAGTGTTATACACCCCACCAGCCTAGTGTTATACACCCCACCAGCCTAGCTGTTTAACGTACCACATCCTAGTGTTATACACCCCACCAGCCTAGTGTTGTACGTACCACATCCTAGTGTTATACACCCCACCAGCCTAGTGTTATACACCCCACCAGCCTAGTGTTATACACCCCACCAGCCTAGCTGTTTAACGTACCACATCCTAGTGTTATACACCCCACCAGCCTATCTGTTTAACGTACCACATCCTAGTGTTATACACCCCACCAGCCTAGTGTTATACACCCCACCAGCCTAGTGTTGTACACCCCACCAGCCTAGTGTTATACACCCCACCAGCCTAGTGTTGTACGTACCACATCCTAGTGTTATACACCCCACCAGCCTAGTGTTATACACCCCACCAGCCTAGCTGTTTAACGTACCACATCCTAGTGTTATACACCCCACCAGCCTAGTGTTGTACGTACCACATCCTAGTGTTATACACCCCACCAGCCTAGCTGTTTAACGTACCACATCCTAGTGTTATACACCCCACCAGCCTAGTGTTGTACGTACCACATCCTAGTGTTATACACCCCACCAGCCTAGTGTTATACACCCCACCAGCCTAGTGTTATACACCCCACCAGCCTAGTGTTATACACCCCACCAGCCTAGTGTTATACACCCCACCAGCCTAGTGTTATAGACCCGACCAGCCTAGTGTTATACACCCCACCAGCCTAGTGTTATAGACCCCACCAGCCTAGTGTTATACACCCCACCAGCCTAGTGTTATACACCCCACCAGCCTAGCTGTTTAACGTACCACATCCTAGTGTTATACACCCCACCAGCCTAGTTGTTTAACGTACCACATCCTAGTGTTATACACCCCACCAGCCTAGCTGTTTAACGTACCACATCCTAGTGTTATACACCCCACCAGCCTAGTGTTTACGTACCACATCCTAGTGTTATACACCCCACCAGCCTAGTGTTATACACCCCACCAGCCTAGTGTTATACACCCCACCAGCCTAGCTGTTTAACGTACCACATCCTAGTGTTATACACCCCACCAGCCTAGTGTTATACACCCCACCAGCCTAGTGTTATACACCCCACCAGCCTAGCTGTTTAACGTACCACATCCTAGTGTTATACACCCCACCAGCCTAGCTGTTTAACGTACCACATCCTAGTGTTATACACCCCACCAGCCTAGTGTTGTACGTACCACATCCTAGTGTTATACACCCCACCAGCCTAGTGTTATACACCCCACCAGCCTAGTGTTATACACCCCACCAGCCTAGCTGTTTAACGTACCACATCCTAGTGTTATACACCCCACCAGCCTAGTGTTATACACCCCACCAGCCTAGTGTTGTACGTACCACATCCTAGTGTTATACACCCCACCAGCCTAGTGTTATACACCCCACCAGCCTAGTGTTATACACCCCACCAGCCTAGCTGTTTAACGTACCACATCCTAGTGTTATACACCCCACCAGCCTATCTGTTTAACGTACCACATCCTAGTGTTATACACCCCACCAGCCTAGTGTTATACACCCCACCAGCCTAGTGTTGTACACCCCACCAGCCTAGTGTTATACACCCCACCAGCCTAGTGTTGTACGTACCACATCCTAGTGTTATACACCCCACCAGCCTAGTGTTATACACCCCACCAGCCTAGCTGTTTAACGTACCACATCCTAGTGTTATACACCCCACCAGCCTAGTGTTGTACGTACCACATCCTAGTGTTATACACCCCACCAGCCTAGCTGTTTAACGTACCACATCCTAGTGTTATACACCCCACCAGCCTAGTGTTGTACGTACCACATCCTAGTGTTATACACCCCACCAGCCTAGTGTTATACAACCCACCAGCCTAGCTGTTTAACGTACCACATCCTAGTGTTATACACCCCACCAGCCTAGCTGTTTAACGTACCACATCCTAGTGTTATACACCCCACCAGCCTAGTGTTATACACCCCACCAGCCTAGCTGTTTAACGTACCACATCCTAGTGTTATACACCCCACCAGCCTAGTGTTATACACCCCACCAGCCTAGCTGTTTAACGTACCACATCCTAGTGTTATACACCCCACCAGGCTAGCTGTTTAACGTACCACATCCTAGTGTTATACACCCCACCAGCCTAGTGTTATACACCCCACTAGCCTAGTGTTGTACACCCCACCAGCCTAGTGTTGTACGTACCACATCCTAGTGTTATACACCCCACCAGCCTAGTGTTATACACCCCACCAGCCTAGCTGTTTAACGTCCCACATCCTAGTGTTATACACCCCACCAGCCTAGCTGTTTAACGTACCACATCCTAGTGTTATACACCCCACCAGCCTAGTGTTATACACCCCACCAGCCTAGCTGTTTAACGTACCACATCCTAGTGTTATACACCTCACACCACCCTTATTTTCACCCCTTGACTTTCTCAGAAGCTTTAAAGTCCACCCCTCTTACCCCTCCTTGCGTTGCCCAACCGGATCATAATTTCTTCAATGCTCTGCCTTATTAACCCCTCATCTAAACGACATGAAAGCAGTAAGAGGCTGGTTAGAGCTGCTGGAAAAGAGAGAAAAAAGTAAATTATATCCCCCCTTCCTTCTTGAATAAAGTCCCTGGCCCCTTTCACCATAAACTACATTGTATTTCACATTTGATTATATAACAAATGTATCTAAGTCTGCTCCAGGCTCAAGAGGAATGTATTTGAGAGCCCATCAGGCAGGCTAGAGAGGCGAGGGATTTTATAAAAGGGGGTCCAATATTCCCCCCTCCAACCCTCCTCACTCACTCACACATACATACACACACAAACACTCACACATGCACACACGCAACAACATTTAATTCCAATAAAGGCGATTCCACAGAGGGATGAATGGCTAAATGAAATTCTGAATGACTGACCCCTCCTTTTATCCTGTTTTCCCTGTTGAAATGTAGTCTTAAGTCCCATTCTAAAATAATAGTGTCAGAGGGGTGACAGAGGTTTCTTCCCTGGGCTCATTCTCTGAGGAGAATAGAACACGGTTGACACAGTTGACACAAAGTGGCAAAGGGGAGATGTCCATCACACAACACATCACAGAAGCTCTCTGTCAGGTCTCTGGTCAAGTGTGAAGGCGTTACATTTGAGCCTCGTGTACAGTCGTGGCCAAAAGTTTTGAGAATGACACAAATATAATTTTCACGTAGTCTGCTGCCTCAGTTTGTATGATGGCGATTTGCATATACTCCAGAATGTTATGAAGAGTGATCAGATGAATTGCAAATAATTGCAAAGTCCCTCTTTGCCATGCAAATGAACTGAATCCCCAAAAAACCTTTCCACTGCATTTCAACCCTGCCACAAAAGGACCAGCTGACATCATGTCAGTGATTCTCTCATTAACACAGGTGTGAGTGTTGACGAGGACAAGGCTGGAGATCACTCTGTCATGCTGATTGAGTTTGAATAACAGACTGGAAGCTTCAAAAGGAGGGTGGTGCTTGGAATCGTTGTTCTTCCTCTGTCAATCATGGTTACCTGCAAGGAAACACATGCCGTCATCATTGCTTTGCACAAAAAGGGCTTCACATGCAAAGATATTGCTGCCAGTAAGATTGCACCTGAATCAACCATTTATCGGATCATCAAGAACATCAAGGAGAGTGGTTCAATTGTTGTGAAGAAGGCTTCAGGGTGCCCAAGAAAGTCCAGCAAGTGCCAGGACCATCTCCTAAAGGGGATTCAGCTGCGGGATCGGGGCACCACCTGTACAGAGCTTGCTCAGGTATAGCATCAGGCAGGTGTGAGTGCATCTGCATGCACAGTGAGGCGAAGACTTTTGGATGATGGCCTGGTGTCAAGAAGGGCAGAAAAGAAGCCACTTCTCTCCAGGAAAAACATCAGGGACAGACTGATATTCTGCGAAAGGTACAGTGATTGGACTGCTGAGGACTGGGGTAAAGTCATTTTCTCTGATGAATCCCCTTTCCGATTGTTTGGGGCATCCGGAGAAAAGCTTGTCCTGAGAAGACAAGGTGAGCGCTACCATCAGTCCTGTGTCATGGCAACAGTAAAGCATCCTGAGACCATTCATGTGTGGGGTTGCTTCTCAGTCAAGGGAGTGGGCTCACTCACAATTTTGCCTAAGAACACAGCCATGAATAAAGAATGGTACATCCTCCAAGAACAACTTCTCCCAAACATCCAGGAAAAGTTTGATGACGAACAATACCCTTTCCAGCATGATGGAGCACCTTGCCATAAGGCAAAGGTGATAACTACGTGGCTCGGGGAATAAAACATTGATATTTTGGGTCCATGGCCAGGAAACTCCCCAGACCTTAATCCCATTGAGAACTTCAAGACGCGGGTGGACAAACAAAAAAACACAAATTCTGACAAACTCCAAGCATTGATTATGCAAGAATGGGCTGTCATCAGTCGGGATGTGGCCCAGAGGTTCATTGACAGCATGCCAGGGCGGATTGCAGAGGTCTTGAAAAAGACATTTCAACACTGCAAATATTGACTCTTTGCATCGACTTCATGTAATTGTCAATAAAAGCCTTTGACACTTATGAAATGCTTGTAATTATACTTCAGTATTCCACAGTAACATCTGACAAAAATATCTAAAGACACTGAAACAGCAAATTTTGTGAAAATTAATATTTGTGTCATTCTCAAAACTTTTGGCCACAACTGTACTACACAGTTGTAAGACTGGACAGCGGTCTGTGAATTTCATTACATACGGTTAGAGGTGGAGTAAAACAAAAAGTATATGGAGTAATTTCTCAGTGAACTGTGTTTCTTAACTGTGTGATTATCCCCCCCACCAACTCCACCACCAATAAAATGAGCATCATTTTCACACTGAATCATAAATAAGACTTTAAGCAATCAGCGCCTTTCATTGTGCTCTTGTTTATCAGATTATCAGATGTTATATAAGCCTACAGATGTAGGATCTTCATTTGAGACAGTTTGCTACAGCAGGAAAATAATCCTGCAGCAACAGGAAATATGAATTATTATGTAGATTATAATTAATGAATTTTTTTTTAGGGTTTGATCAAGTTTTTGTTTGTGCAAATCACGTCAGAAATTTGTAAGTGGAAATTACAAACATGAGAAGCCTTTTAAAATGTCAAATATACTACAAGTTTGCATTTCCTGCCGTGTATAATAAAATGCTCAAATTAAGATCCTACATTTATATACAGGTATAATTGCCCATTCACATGTAATCTCTTCTATAAGAGAGAAAGACAGAGAGACCTTCTCTGTGATCTAGGCCAGCCATGTCAGCTCAGCTGAAATAGTTCTCACTCTGACTACAGGGCTGAGTCCCAAATAGCACCCTATTCTCTACATAGAGATTTTGACCCAAATTAGTGCACTATATACAGAATAGGGTGTCATTTGGGACACAACTCAGCTCTTTGCAGCATCCCCCCCCCACCCCCCAACATATATTATTAATGAGATGTAGCCCTTTCCTGCAATCCAATGACCTAGTGGGTGGAATGTTATTTATATTGTTCATAATTTCACAAATAATTAACATATATATTTATTTAATGAAGAAAATCCAGTGTTTCTGTGTCAAACGGTTTTGTGATATTTCAGTCTTCTGTGATGTTTATAAAGTGTAATATAGGGAGACAATCTCAAATCTGAATATATTTTTACTTTTTTTTAAGCCCATAAACATGTATGTGATTGTACTTTTTGTTTCAAAGTAGATTTTGACCCTGATTTAGCCCACTGCAGTAAAAGGTTCAATCATTTGCAAATTATTTGAAGAGGCATCTTTCACCTTTTCGCTCACACTTTTACCACTTACTGTAGGTTCTCTCTAGAACCCAAAAAGGGTTCTTCGGCTGTCCTCATAGGATAACCCTTTGAAGAACCCCTTTTGGTTCCAGTTAGAACCTTTTTGGTTCCATGTGGAACCCTTTCCACTGAGGGCTCTACATGGAACCCCAAAAAAACACACTCACATCACCTTCACTGTAATTTATTACACTAGCCAAGAAAGCAGTATAGGCCAGCTAGTATGGAATCAGTTCTGTTGATTGTCTGACGGGCCCAAAGATATGACACGATGTGAGATACAAGGTACGAAGTATGACATGATATGATACGATATAATACTTTATGTTTCATTTACGTGGACAGTTTTTGAAGAGATGGATTAAGTCATCTTAATTGCAAAAAGCTACTTTGCCCCTTAGGGCCACCATAGATCACTGTAGGTAACGAAATCAAAATATGTTACAATTGTCACACTTGTATTGTGACCGACACATCATGAATTCCACAAGGCAACACATTAACCTACAATGTTCTTCTTCTACATTTTTAAAGAAATTGCTTTTACAATTGTGTACACTTTGAGCATGAAATACAGCTCGGCATCTCCTTTCACGCCTTCACTCTCTTTACTCCTGCTAAAGGAAAATTCCATCTTTTGGTATATGTTTAGTTAGTTAACTAACATTAGTTTAGTTAGTTGACATTGTCCCATTTTTCTTTCTTGTCAGCAATCAAGTTTTAAGATAAGCATCTTTCAAAACACAAAAATCATCCCTGTCTAATGCATTTTGCATCATGATTTCTGTGTTTTGAAAGTTACATATCTTTAAAACTAGATTGCTGACGAGAAACATTTTGGGATTATGTCAACAATGGACTAATGAAACAAATACCAAAAGATTGTCTTTGGATGAAGTTTTCCTTTATATTGACAAAAAATACCATGGTCAGGGCTTTGTACTAGGGGTCTGTTAGGTTTGCCCACATCTTGTTTTTGTCACGAATCCCGCTTCCTGAGTCTGTGTTTGCCTGTGTTTCTGTCCTGGAGTGTGTTTCCGGTGTCCTGGAACGCACCCTGTCTGGTTGCCGGGCGAATTAGCTTGTTGGGAGATCAATGTTCACCGGCACCCGTATCCCATCAGTAATCTGCACACCTGTCCTGATCATCACCTCTCCCCTTCAAAAACTCTGACCTGACATCCATTCCCTGCCGGATCGTTAGCCATGAACATTACTCACCCGGATCATTTACCCCATTCCCGCCTGGTCGTCGGAGGATTCCGCTACCCCATCGGATCCACCTATTTACTCCCATCAACTCACCACCGCTGCCCGCTACGCCACCTGGATATATCTACCCATTCACATTCACTTGTAAATAAATACTCACCTTCTTCCTACTCTCCTTGTCCTGGTCTGCTTCTGGGTTCGATTTTGAAAGAACGTGACAGTTTTCTTGTGGCTCTTCAACGCTGGTTAAATACTTTTCAGGGAGGTTTATCAATCAAGCAATCAAATGTATTTATAAAGCCCTTTTTACATCAGCAGATTTTACAAAGTGCTATACAGAAACCCACCCTAAAACCCCAAACAGAAAGCAATGCAGATTTAGAAGCACGGTGGCTAGGAAATACACCCTAGAAAGGCAGGAAACTAGGAAGAAACCAAGAGAGGAACCAGGCTCTGAGGGGTGGCCAGTCCTCTTATGGCTATGCTGGTTGGAGATTATAAGAGTACATGGCCATTTTTGTTCTTCAAGATGTTCAAATGTTCATAGATGACCAGCAGGATCAAATAATAATCAGTGGTTGTAGAGGGTGCAACAGGTCAGTACCTCAGGAGTAAATGTCAGTTGGCTTTTCATAGCTGAGCATTCAGAGGTTGAGACAGCAGGTGCGGCAGAGAGAAAGAGTTAAAAACAGCAGGTCTGGGTCAAGGTAACATATCCGTTGAACAGGTCAGTGATCCCTAACTGGGGGCAGAACAGTTGCAACTGGAGCAGCAGCACAACCAGGTGGACTGGGGAAAGCCAGGAGTCATCAGGCCAGGTAGTTCTGAGGCATGATCCCAGTGCTCAGGTTCTCCGGGAGGGGAGGGAGAGAGGGGGAGAGTCAGAGGGAGGGTACTTAAATGCGCACAGGACACCAGATAAGACAGGAGAATTACACCAGATATAGACTATTGCAGCATAGATACTGGAGACGGGGACATGGGTGGGTTGGGTTGGGGGACACTGTGGCCTCGTCCAACGATACCCCCGGACAGGGCCAACCAGGCAGGGCCTGACTTGTGGAGAGAAGCCCTTGACTGTGTTTGCTTTGTGAACCTGCTTCTGACCGGGTGCTAAAGGAGCATGTCAGAGCACTGCTCCTAAAGTGTTTGGGTAAAGAGGGTTCTCTACCTCTCATCACTAAAGAGTCCGCCTCGCCGGTGATCTGTCACACCTCCCTCCAAATATAATGGGCTCAGATATCTGTCACGAGTCTGTCAAGAGAGATTCTTTCTTTATATGCCGCATGTCTTCTTTGTGTCTGTCCTCTGCTGCTGAATTTGTCGCCAAACCAAGACATGATGAGGAATGACTCTGGTGATGGACGCACAATGAGTGTCTTCAATAGGAACAATTAAGCTGGGAAGTAATGGCTATCATCTCCATCACAGTAACAGTTTAAATGAAAGCTCTTCACTTTCTTTCTTTCTTTCTTTCCCTCTTTCTTTTTCTATCTCTCTTCCTCTCTCTTTCTCTCTCGCTTTATTTATTTATTTTAAATTCTGTCTGTGGTGTCTGTGTCTGTCTGCCTGTCTCTCTCTCTCTGTCTCTCACCCTCTGTCTCTCAGGCCCCAAACCCAATGGACATGTACCGTGCAGAGTGGAAGGGGGGCGTAGTATCTATGGTTAGGTGAGAGCGTAGAGCGGAGGGAGAGGAGTTGGGATTTAACACAGTCTATCGGAGGGCTAATTCCTATGCTGGTGTCGGGAGTGTCTCAGCTTCTTTGCCATGGCTCAGATATTCAGATTTGGGGCTGGGCTGCCATGTGCGCTGGGAGATACTCTGTAGCCGGCTCCTCCCTCTACCCAAGCTCCATTCTCTATTCAGGGATGGCGTTAAAAAAGATTACGTTTCCTTCAGAGCGCAAAGCTCCTTAAGGGTATCTTTGTGCCTCTCAGCCGCCTGGTCAGTGAGGGAGGCGCAGTGGGGGCCCTCGTCATGAACTCCCCTGAGACAGTTGGGGGTGCGATGAGGGCGGGAGGGGATGACGGACGAGGGCTGACCCTACTCCTATTCAATGATCGACTCCTCAGACATCATGGACAGCTCTAACACTGATATCCACTTGGAATAACTTCTCATGCCGGAGTCTGGAAGGGTAATGGTGGCAGAGGAATGGATCCCTTAATAATGGAAATTATAGTATTGTGTGAATTTCCTTGATGAGGAGTTGAGTGGGAGTAGTATTATAGTGTATGCATGGATGTTGTGTGTGTGGGTACTGTATGTATGTATTTAAGTATAGATATGAAAGCGTGAGCCAGATTGTGTGTGATATTTCTGTGTTTGTCTGCCCCTGACTCTCAGAGGTCAAAGTTGTGCACGACATTTGGTGGACAGGTGTTAAACACGTCTCAGTGGAGCAAAGTGACTCTCGCACACTGTGTGTCTTCATAATCCGATCTGATCTCATCTGAATGCAAACACAACACGCAAACACTCCTTACCAAACGCTGTTCGCTACGTTCGGTTGTGAGCATGGAGATGGACATTGGATCTAGCTCTGGACCCAAGTTCTTACTTCACCTTTTATCAGCAGATACAGTAAGCCCATGTGAATAGAGGTAGTGAGTGATCTGGATTAAGCCGTATAGTATACACACTCGCCAGGCTTTTTACAGTCCACCTCTGAGTTTTGATAATTAGGTGACTATTCAAAAAAACAGATTTAGAACTTTATCGCCCGCCCTATAGAGCTGATGTCTGTACAAACGGTTCTGTTGGTCCTTATGATCTCTTTTGAATCTGTGACGACTAAGGCAGATGGCGGAAAAAAACCTACGCATTCCTTTAGTTGATTAGCAATACTGATGACTGAGGATGAATGAGAGAGAGAAATCTAATCACCACTGCAGCTTTGTGGCTATAGGGCTGAAAACGCTTTATCTGGTCCTATTCAAAATCAGAGTTTGGCCTCTCCCTCTCTCCCTCTCTCTCTCTCTCCCTTTCCCTCGCTCGCTCGCTCCCTCCCTCCCCCTCTCTCTCTCTCACCCCCCCCCTCTCCCTCTCTCTCTCTCAGGAGAGGAGGAGGATAACCGCTGGTACTATACAACTGACAGGATATGCCAATAGCCCATAATGGGCTCTAATTCCACATTAATGCAGTCTAAATGAAGTGTCAGAGGAAGATGGATCTGTGGAGGGCGCTGGCTTGATGTGAGCTGTCTGTCTGCAGAGTGGGTGAACCTGCCTGGGTTGAAACCTGGTTACCCTCCGCTGGCTCCGCAGAGCCCCCAGGGCCCCGTCCATCTAGAGTAGGGGTGTCAAACTCATTTTGCACGGGGGCCGCATTCGTTCTTCAATGACGTACAGAGGGCAGCACAGAAAATTTGTTATATTTACTGTAAACATTTGAAAAAGACAGCACTCTATCCATAGTTATCCCAGAAACCTTAGACCCACTCCAATTTGCATACTGCCCTAACAGCTCCACAGATTATGCAAAAGGTTCTACAGCTGCACCATTGAGAGCATCCTGAGTGGTTGTATCACTGCCTGGTATGGCAACTGCTCGGCCTCTGACCGCAAGGTACTACAGAGTGTAGTGCGTACGGCCCAGTACATCACCGGGGCCAAGCTTCCTGCCATCCAGGACCTCTATACCAGGTGGTGTCAAAGGAAGGCCCTAAAAATTGTCAAAGACTCCAGCCACCCTAGTCATAGACTGTTCGCTCTGCTACCGCATGGCAAGTGGTACCGGAGCGCCAAGTCTAAGTCCAAGAGGCTTCATAACAGCTTCTACCCCCAAGCCATAAGATTCCTGAACATCTAATCAAATGGCTACCCAGACTATTTGCATTGCCCCCCCCTCTTTTAAGATGCTGCTACCCTCTGTTATTATCTATGCTTAGTCACTTTAATAACTATACCTACATGTACATATTACCTCAATTACCTCGCCCCGCGCATTGTCTCTGTACCGGTACCCCTTGTTTATAGCCTTGCTATTGTTATTTTACTGCTGCTTTATAATTATTTGTTACTTTTATTTCTTATTCTTTTTTATTTAGTTGTAACTTTTTTAACTGCATTGTTATTTAAGGTCTTGTAAGTAAGCATTTCACTGTAAGGTTGAGACCTGTTGTATTCGGCGCATGTGACAAATAACATTTGATTTGTTTTGATATATATTATTATTATTTGTATTTGTTTTACTCAAACCACCCGCAGGCCGTATGTTTGACACCCCTGATCTAGATGGTCTAAAAGGCCGGCTAGGGAGCAACCCACGGGCAGTGTGTGTTTCCCCTCCAAAAACACATTTAGCAAAAGTGCACTTAAGGTTTCACTCATTTAGAGAGAGACCTACTTCAGCCATCTGAAATTACAAACATCCTTCCTACTGTTGTAAATCCCCATTACATTTGTCCAAAGAAACACCCTTTCACTTGTTAATGTATAAACTTACCATGTATTGACTATTAGTCAGAATGTAAAGCTGTGAGTATTAGTAAGAATGTAAAGCTGCGAGTATTAGTAAGAATGTAAAGTCGTGAGTATTAGTCAGAATGTAAAGCTATGAGTATTAGTCAGAATGTAAAGCTATGAGTATTAGTCAGAATGTAAAGCTATGAGTATTAGTCAGAATGTAAAGCTATGAGTGAGTATGACAATGCTGTATGACTGTGAGACAGACTTGGAAGGTCGGCATATACTGTATATGTGTGTTGTATGACCTCTATCAACACGCATCACACAAAAATGTCACCCCTAAATGTTAATTATGTACTAAGAGAGCATGTTTAATAGCTTGGGTCATAAGGCCTACAGTCGTGGCCAAAAGTTTTGAGAATTACACAAATATTAATTTTCACAAAGTTTGCTGCTTCAGTGTCTGTAGATATTTTTGTCAGATGTTACTATGGATACTGAAGTATAATTACAAGCATTTCATAAGTGTCAAAGGCTTTTATTGACAATTACATGAAGTCGATGCAAAGAGTCAATATTTGTAGTGTTGACACTTCTTTTTCAAGACCTCTGCAATCCGCCCTAGCATGCTGTCAAATAACTTCTGGGCCACATCCTGATTGATGGCAGCCAATTCTTGCATAATCAATGCTTGGAGTTTGTCAGAATTTGTGGGTTTCTGTTTGTCCACCCGCTCTTGAGGATTGACCACAAGTTCTCAATGGGATTAAGGTCTGGGAAGTTTCCTGGCCATGGACCCAAAATATCAATGTTTTGTTCCCCGAGCCACTTAGTTATCACTTTTGTCATATAGCAAGGTGCTCCATCATGCTGGAAAAGGCATTGTTCGTCACCAAACTGTTCCTGGATGGTTGGGAGAAGTTGTTCTCGGAGGATGTGTTGGTACCATTCTTTATTCATGGCTGTGTTCTTAGACAAAAATGTGAGTGAGCCCACTCCCTTGGCTGAGAAGCAACCCCACACATGAATGGTCTCAGGATGCTTTACTGTTGGCATGACACAGGACTGATGGTGGCGCTCACCTTGTCTTCTCCGGACAAGCTTTTTTCCGGATGCCCCAAACAATCGGAAAGGGGATTCATCAGAGAAAATGACTTTACCCCAGTTCTCAGCAGTTCAATCACTGTACCTTTCGCAGAATATCAGTCTGTCCCTGATGTTTTTCCTGGAGAGAAGTGGCTTATTTTCTGCCCTTCTTGACACCAGGCCATCCTCCAAAAGTCTTCGCCTCACTGTGCATGCAGATGCACTCACACCTGCCTGCTGCCATTCCTGAGCAAGCTCTGTACTGGTGGTGCCCCGATCCCGCAGCTGAATCACCTTTAGGAGACTGTCCTGGCGCTTGCTGGACTTTCTTGTGTGCCCTGAAGCCTTCTTCACCACAATTGAACCGCTCTCCTTGAAGTTCTTGATGATCCGGTAAATGGTTGATACAGGTGCAATCTTACTGGCAGCAATTTCCTTGCATGTGAAGCCCTTTTGCAAAGCAATGATGACAGCATGTGTTTCCTTGCAGGTAACCATGAATGACAGAGGAAGAACAATGATTCCAAGCACCACCCTCCTTTTGAAGCTTCCAGTCTGTTATTCAAACTCAATCAGCATGACAGAGTGATCTCCAGCCTTGTCCTCGTCAACACTCACACCTGTGTTAATGAGAGAATCACTGACATGATGTCAGCTGGTTCTTTTGTGGCAGGGTTGAAATGCAGTGGAATTGGGGGATTCAGTTCATTTGCATGGCAAAGAGGGACTTTGCAATTAATTGCAATTCATCTGATCACTTCATAACATTCTGGAGTATATGCAATTTGCCATCATACAAACGGAGGCAGCAGACTTAATGAAAATTAATATTTGTGTCATTCTCAAAACTTTTGGCCACGACTGTACATGAGGCTCAAATGTAACGCCTTCACACTTGACCAAAGACCTGACAGAACTTCTGTACACAGTGGTGATTTTAGCATGTAAATCTTGGTGTGACAAATCCCCCCAAAACTTTTTTTTGTGCATGCCAGCAAAGCCACTACACAACACAACACTAAACAATACATGAATTGCCCTTAAACGGTTACAAATGGTGCCCACAAACTGTTAGGGCCTACATAAAGCTATCCCAACAGCAGAGCTTTCATTCAGCATCATGGAGTGAATCCTTACTACTGCTACACCTGGCTATCAGCAGAGCCTTGTCTGGCAGCGAAGCAGGTCATTCAGCCTCATTTACTGCCTAGCTGATATGGCTGACTTGCTTAAACAAATGTGGCTTCTACTGACAATTGAGATGTAAAAACTATGGCATAAGGAAACGACGAGCGGATAAGAGGCAATCTGTAATTTCGATTAAGACATTAATGAGCGATCTAGGACAGAGGTAGTCAATATTACTGTTTCTTCAGCCCTTTTCAAATATACAGCAACAGAATTCAGAACATGGGCCATTCATACAGTATTTTCCCTGTACACCAAGTAGGAACTGTAGGATAAATAAAAGGGGCATATAAGCAGACAATGAAAGCTCTTACAATATTCGATGATGACATTTCTCTAAAACAGGCTACATACCAAGACAGAACAATAGGAGAGCGGGAATGCAACCAAATTATTAGGGTAAGGCAAATGGGCTTCTGACAGCTTACTACACAACATACACTTAGTATTATTTTCTTAGCTACAGTATACATATCTCCCTGGCACATTACATAATTTTGCAACAGTATGCAAAACATTTTTGGGACTCACAACCTCATTTGAACAGGAAGGTGTCGTGGCGGTCCTTGTGGGCAAATTTTGTCATCAGACTTTTTCATCAAAGTCTGTCATTCTCTGGATTTATGGTGCTTTCAAGACAACTGGGAACTCGAAAATAAACAAGGTCGAATCATGACGTCAGTGATCTTCCTGACTTGAAATTCCGAGTTGGATGACCGTTCAAAAGGTATTTTCCAAATCGGAGCTAACAGGTGAGGCTCAAAACAGGTGGGGCTCTGCCAACAGTACATCAGATGTGCAAATCCTTATTGTTTCTCCCTGGCACTAAATATATCAATTGATGTCAATGACTGGCCATAGATTTCACTTACCTGGTCCCCTGGGTATGAATTAAGTTATTGATTACATACAGGAGCGCAACTTTCACTGGGGACGGGGGGACATGTCCACCTCCACATTCTGAAATGGCCTTTTTGTCCACCCCCCCAGTTTTATCATTGGAATGTGATACAATACGATGCAATGGTGTGCTTTAGGACCATGTGGACGCCTCCAATCGGTCGGGTAGGCTGTTTGGAGTGTTTATCCGCCCAAAAAATACAAATGCATGTCCCCCCACTTTTAAAACCAAAGTTGCGCCCCTGATTACATGAAAGGCAAGGGTGGAAACCGTCAGCGACTGCAGTCCTTGAGAACTTGAAATGTGCTCTTGTAGTTTTAAGACCTGAAGTGGCAATATCTGTTTATCTCTTCATGAGTAAGTAATATACTTTAGTCTTGAGAGTTGACAGATAACTTCAAATAAGGGGAAATCACGTCCGTGAGGTGGGAAAACCATTTAAGGTTCCATTTGATGTTTAAATCACTTCCACTCGAGTAATATCTAACCATGTGACCCAAAATATTGGACACACTGCCGAAACATTAAATTATGGTTGGTCTACTGTAACTAATACCACCCCCTTTAAAATGATTCAATTTCGGGTATATGGTGGCATGGTGGAGTCTGATATTTTATTCCGTTTGTGTGTGGTTGTGCACGTGCGAGTGCATGTGCAGACATGCTACGTGTGTGTGTGTGTGTGTGTGTGTGTGTAACTATAATACCAGAGCTTTGGCTCCTGCCGTCAAGTTAATGAAACTCAGTCAGGAGGGAGCATCGCCTGGTTCCCACCACGCCAGGAAGCTGCAGGTGACGGGATGAGGTTCAGCAGCTCCCCCCTACCTCCGCCAACACCCCTCTCTACTCTCCACCAGCAGTATGGGAGAGCCCTCTCTAGGTTCTCAAGCTGCTCAGATATGGTTTCTCTACACCTTCTCCAATTGATTACAGTTCTACCATGTTTGTGTTGTTTTAATTGTTTTAAAAGACCCTGCAGTTTAAAATGACAACATTTGGATAATTCCACCAATTCAGTGCCATTTGAGAAGTGTAACTTGGTCCAAAAAAAGTAAAATTTCACCTAATTTTTCCATTCTATCATAAATGTTCAACTTCATAAGAACACATTTTCCCATCTCAAGAGGTTAAATAAAAAGTGCCTTTTATTAAGTAAGTGCCTTTTTGGTGCTAAATAAAGTAACAGGGTTGACTGTAACAGGGTTGATGATTGAATCTTAAATCAGCCATAAATCCTCTTGTGGGAATGGATGCTTGTTGTATGCAACAGGGAGTGGCAATTGAATGCAAGCTTCACAACAACAACACAAAAATGTGACCCGCACAGTTTTCCACCACTAAACACCAGAAAATTGCCAAAAAGCGTAGAACCAGCTCACCTGCTCTTGCACTATGAATTGACTATTAGATGTTCAATGTTTGTTTTGAAGAAAACAAAACATTTAAAAAGGAATGGTTTCACCATATAAATGAGAGTTGAATTCATGTAACAGTGTTGACCTTAAATGTGGGACAGACGTAAATGAATCACTAACAAAATAACAAGGGCTTCACAATGATGGTGAAACATGGAGACAGTTTGGAATTGAGTGGATTGAAATCTTCCTAGAAGTGACACAGGGTTGATGAACGTACATGATGTAGAATTCTAGCACTTTAGCAAGACTTTATTCATATTAAAAACCATATTTATTAAATTCTCTATGTGATCTTTATTAAAGGGCACTTCATTTAATTTAACAGGCTTTTAAAAGTATATATTTGTGCACCATTTTCTATAGGATTGAGGTCAGGGCTTGTGATGGCTACTCCAATGCCTTGACTTTGTTGTCCTTAATCCATTTTGACACAACTTTGGAAGTATGCTTGGGGTCACTGTCCATTTGGAAGATCCATTTGCGACCAAGCTTTAACTTCCTGATTGATGTCTTGAGATGTTGCTTCCAAAATATCCATATAATTTTCCTACCTCATGATGCCATCTATTTTGTGAAGTGCACCAGTCCCTCCTGCAGAAAAACGCCCCAACAACATGATGCTGCCACCCCGTGCTTCACGGTTGGGATGGTGGTCTTTGGCTTGCAAGCCTCTCCATTTTTCCTCCAAACATAACGATGGTCATTATGACCAAACAGTTCTATTTTTGCTTCCATCGGATCAGAGGGTATTTCTCCAAAAAGTATCATCTTTGTCCCCATGTGCAGTTGCAAACCGTAGTCTGGCATTTTTATGGCGGTTTTGGAGCAGTGGCTTCTTCCTTACTGAGCAGCCTTTCAGGTTATGTCGATATATGACTCGTTTTAATGTGGATATAGACACTTTTGTACCTGTTTCCTCCAGCATCTTCATAATGTCCTTTGCTGTTGTTCTTTTGATTTTCTCATGATGTCAAGCAGAGGCACTGAGTTTGAAGGTAGGCCTTGAAATACATTCACAGGTACACCTCCAATTTACTCAAATTATGTCAATTAGCCTATCAGAAGCTTCTAAAGCCATTCATTCATTTTCTGGAATTTTCCAAGCTGTTTAAAGAAACAGGCAACTTAGTGTATGTAAACTTCTGACCCACTGGAATTGTAAAACAGTGAATTATAAGTAAAATAATCTGTCTGTAAACAATTGTTTGAAAAAGTACTTGTGTTATGCACAAAGTAGATGTCCTAACCGACTTACCAAAATTATAGTTTGTTAACAAGAAATTTGTGGAGTGGTTGAAAAATGAGTTTTAATGAATTCAACCTAAGTGTATGTAAACTTCTGACTTCAACTGTACCTATAGCTCAGAGAGCTCAGAAGAGCAGTTTATTTATTTATTTGTATCATTGGACAGTAAAAAATCACCACAATGGTTTCAACGCACACATAATTTTGTAAAGTTGAATTTTGGGGGAAGGGCTATCAAGACACTCAACCTCCCCATCAATCCAATATGTGTCTGTGCTTGCTATCTCTTAAGTGACACAGAAGTCGGGCAAATGGTAGAAAGAGAAACACAATTGCGTGGCTTGCTGTCGCTTTAAAAGGGCCGCCCTTCTAAATTGTCCCTATCTACTTGGGCCTCGGATTCATTCACTCCCAGCAATCTGGAATTCTCAAATCCGTCTTGATTTTGAGAGAGTGTGTATGTGTGTGTACGTGTATGTGCGTGTGTTTGTGAGAGAGGAGCGAGGGGAGGCGCAGGACTGGCAAGGGGTAATATTGGGGGGTTGCGGTTTGTTTGTGCTGTCCTTTAGAAAAAGAGCTTACGGGTTCAGCAGAAGAAACGCAGGGAGCTAATGTGAAGATTTAGGACTTTCTCAGAGACTTGGCCTCATCTGAGCTCTGTTTGCTTGAGCCATTTGTGGGGTCCTGCTCACACTAAACCCAGATTAATATTCCCCCCATATCCAACCAGCACAGACATCAACTCCCCTGCCTCTCCTCCCTTTGCCTCCACAACCTCCCTTCCCCTCTCCCCTGCCTCTCCATGCCTTGCCTCCAACCCTCCTTCTTCCCTCCCCCTCTCCCCTGCCATTGCCTCCAACCCCCTCCCTCCCTCCCCCTCTCCCCTGCCTCCCCTGGCCTTGGTCGTCTCCCTTCTCTTCCTCCTTCTCCAATCCACCTCCACTTGCTCTCATCTCGCTCTTTATCTTGCCTAAGTAAGCACCTGTCACATAGCTTCTGTCCGTTAATGGGAGGCAGCGAGAGGAACGTAAATATGTTTTCCCCTCCCTCCATCCTCCTCCTAGCTCAGTATACTCACTGACCTCCATGGACTGTTGTTATCAAGGAGTGTTAAGCTTTTGGGATTGCTTTTATTGATATTCAACCAGGAGAGGGGAAGAGTGCTTTTTACGCTCTCTGTGTTGGTTTGCATGCCACTCAAGCCTCATATTAAGAATGGGTATTTAGGATATTTATGCATTAGGGAAATATTTAATCCATAGAAGTTAGTTTTTTTCTCCTGAGAAGAAGTAATGAAACCTAGGAGGATAGCAAAATGATGCATCAAGCTGTGTATCAAACATGTGAGTGAGATGCTTCGGGCCTTGTATCAAATTACAATTGAACTTTGCATCTGTCCACTGGGTTTGAATCTAGAGGCCATGGGAACAAAAACAACATCGTATGACGCCCTACTGTGTAGACCTATATATATATATATATATATATATATATTATTTTGGCACTCCAACACAGTCCACGCCTCCATAGTCACCAGGTCTCTACAGAAACCCAGCTGTGCATAGTAAAGCAGGGCAATAAGAAAAAAAGCATCCTGAGGATCCACTACATGCGCAGAAAGTCTTTACTGCATTCAGCTACACTTTACTGCAGCTTGTTTCACTGACTCTGCAGCCTCTCACCAGATTGTCACCCAAAGACTTCTTTCGTCCTCCTTTTTTCTTTCCATTCAGTTTCTTCTTCCTCCCTTGTTATTTTTCTTCCTTTCTGGATCAGCACTCTGGGAGAAGAATAACAGACGAGAGAAATAAGAGAGAAAGATGGATGAGTTGAGCATGCTAAAAAATCTAATCAAATCAAAGTTTATTGGTCGCATACGCAGATTTGCAGATGTTATCGCAGGTGTAGCAAAATGCTTGTCTTTCGAGCTCCAACAATGCAGTAATACCTAGTTAAATGCTGGTGTTACTAGCTCCAACAGTGCAGAATTACCTAGCTAAATGCTTGTTACGCTCGTCGTTGGAAGGAGTAGACCAAGGTGCGGCGTGGTAGGCGTTCATCTTTCTTTTATTGATGACACTGAAAAAAAATTATAATTCAAAACGAAACGCACAGTTCTGTAGGGCTGGAAAGCAACAGTAGAAAAACAAGATCCCACAAACTAAGGTGGGGAAAAAAGTAGTATGTAGTATGATCCCCAATCAGAGACAACTATAGACAGCTGCCTCTGATTGGGAACCATACCCGGCCAACAATTAAATAGAAAACATAGATTGCCCACCCTAGTCACACCCTGACCTCACCAAATAGAGAAGTAAAATGATCTCTAAGGTCAGGGCGTGACAATGCTGGTGTTATTAGCTCCAACAGTGCAGTAATACCTAGCTAAATGCTGGTGTTATTAGCTCCAACAGTGCAGTAATACCTAGCTAAATGCTGGTGTTACTAGCTCCAACAGTGCAGTAATACCTAGCTAAATGCTGGTGTTATTAGCTCCATCAGTCTGGTAATACCTATCTAAATGCTGGTATTACTAGCTCCAACAGTGCAGTAATACCTAGCTAAATGTGTGTGTTATTAGCTCCAACAGTGCAGTAATACCTAGCTAAATGCTGGTGTTTCTAGCTCCAACAGTGCAGTAATACCTAGCTAAATGCTGGTGTTATTAGCTCCAACAGTGCAGTAATACCTAGCTAAATGCTTGTGTTTCTAGCTCCAACAGTGCAGTAATACCTAGCTAAATGCTGGTGTTATTAGCTCCAACAGTGCAGTAATACCTAGCTAAATGCTGGTGTTATTAGCTCCAACAGTGCAGTAATACCTAGCTAAATGCTGGTGTTTCTAACTCCAACAGTGCAGTAATAACTAGCTAAATGCTTGTGTTTCTAGGTCCAACAGTGCAGTAATACCTAGCTAAAGGCTGGTGTTATTAGCTCCAACAGTGCAGTAATACCTAGCTAAATGCTGGTGTTACTAGCTCCAACAGTGCAGTAATACCTAGCTAAATGCTGGTGTTATTAGCTCCAACAGTGCAGTAATACCTAGCTAAATGCTGGTGTTATTAGCTCCAGCAGTGCAGTAATACCTAGCTAAATGCTGGTGTTATTAGCTCCAACTGTGCAGTAATACCTAGCTAAATGCTTGTGTTTCTAGCTCCAACAGTGCAGTAATACCTAGCTAAATGCTGGTGTTATTAGCTCCAACAGTGCAGTAATACCTAGCTAAATGCTGGTGTTATTAGCTCCAACTGTGCAGTAATACCTAGCTAAATGCTTGTGTTTCTAGCTCCAACAGTGCCGTAATAACTAGCTAAATGCTTGTGTTTCTAGTTCCAACAGTGCAGAAATACCTGTCTACAAAATAAATGTAAAAAACTATACACACATAATACAGAATTATTTTTTAAATTAAGAAATGTGTATGGACTGTATGGACAGTATATGAATAGAAAAGGTGTGTATAGCAGTAGTTATATAGGATTAGCCATGACTAGAATACAGTTTATAAAAACATCCCTTTTTCGGGACCCGGTCTTTCAAAGATAATTAGTAAAAATCCAAATAACTTCACAGATCTTCATTGTAAAGGGTTTAAACACTGTTTCCCATGCTTGTTCAATGAACCATAAACAATTAATGAACATGCACCTGTGGAACGGTCGTTAAGACACTAACAGCTTACAGACGGTAGGCAATTAAGGTCACAGTTAAGAAAACTTAACTGGACACTAAACAGGCCTTTCTACTGACTCTGAAAAACACCAAAAGAAAGATGCCCAAGGTCCCTGCTCATCTGCGTGAACGTGCCTTAGGCATGCTGCAAGGAGGCATGAGGACTGCAGATGTGGCCAGGGCAATAAATTGCAATGCTCGTCCTGTGAGATACCTAATACAGCGCTACAGGGAGACAGGACGAACAACTGATCGTCCTCACAGTGGCAGACCACATGTAACAACACTTGCACAGGATCGGTACATCTGAACATCACACCTGATGCGCAGGTACAGGATGGCAACAACAACTGCCCGCGTTACACCAGGAACACACAATCCCTCCATCAGTGCTCAGACGGTCCGCAATTGGCTGAGAGAGGCTGGACTGAGGGCCTGTTGGCCTGTTGTAAGGCAGGTCCTCACCAGAAATCACCGGCAACAACGTTGCCTATAGGCACAAACCCACCGTCCCTGGACCAGACAAGACTGGTAAAAAGTGCTCTTCACTGACGAGTCGTGGTTTTGTCTCACCAGCGGTGATGGTCGGATTTGCGTTTATCGTCGAAGGAATGAGTGTTACACCGAGGCCTGTACTCTGGAGCGGGATCGATATGGAGTTGGAAGGTACGTCATGGTCTGAGGCCGTGTGTCACAGCATCATCGGAATGAGTTTGTTGTCATGGCAGGAAATCTCAACGCTATGCGTTACAGGGAAGACATCCTCCTCCCTCATGTGGCACCCTTCCTGCAAGACAGGAATGTCAGTGTTCTGCCATGGTCAGCGAAGATCCCAGATCTCAATCCCATTGAGCACATCTGGGACCTGTTGGATCGGATGGTGAGGGATAGGGTCATTCCCCCCAGAAATGTCAGGAAACTTTCAGGTGCCTTGGTGGAAGAGTGGGGTAACATCTCACAGCAAGAACTGGAAAATCTGGTGCAGTCCATGAGGAGGAGATGCACTGCAGTACTTAATGCAGCTGGTGGCCACACCAGATACCGACTGTTACTTTTGATTTTGACCCCCCCTTTGTCCAGGGACACATTATTCCATTTATGTTAGTCACATGTCTGTGGAACTTGTTCAGTTTATGTCTCAGTTGTTGAATCTTGTTATGTTCATACAAATATTTACACATGTAAAGTTTGCTGAAAATAAATGCAGTTGACAGTGAGAGGACGTTTCTTTTTTTGCTGAGTTTACATATCAAGTGGGTAAAACAGTGACCAGTGGTCCTTGACTATGTACATAGGGCAGCAGTCTCTAAGGCTCAGGGCAGAGCACCGGGTGATAGCAGGCTAGAATAGTGATTAAGATTCAGGGCAGGGTACTGGGCGGAGGCCAGCTAGTGTTGACTGTTTAACAGTCTGATGGCCTGGAGATAGAAGCTGTTTATCAGTCTCTCGGTCCCAGCTTTCATTCACCTGTATTGTCTCAGCCTTTTTGATGGTAGCGGGGTGAACAGGCCGTGGCTCGGGTGGCTGAGGTCCTTGATGCTCTTCTTGCTGTTCCTGTGACACCCTGGGTGATATCCTATTCCCTGGCACACAGAGGGAGATATCCTATTCCCTGGCACACAGAGGGATAAATCCTATTCCCTGGTACACAGAGGGAGATATCATATTCCCTGGCACACAGAGGGAGAAATCCTATTCCCTGGTACACAGAGGGAGATATCCTATTCCCTGGCACACAGAGGGAGAAATCCTATTCCCTGGCACACAGAGGGATACATCCTATTCCCTGGCACACAGAGGGATAAATCCTATTCCCTGGCACACAGAGGGAGAAATCCTATTCCCTGGCACACAGAGGGAGAAAGAGAGAGAGAGAGAGAGAGAGGGACACAGTACTGCGTAGTGGTCAAAGTAAGAAACACAACTGGACTGGTTCTACTGGTCGGGCCTGGTCGGTCCGCTCTGGACTGGTCCGGTCCGCTACTTCCTCCTACCTCACTTCCTATTTCCTTCCTGTTACTTCCTTGCGGGTACAACAGTGAAGTGAGTGACTGGTGTATCTGGTAGAGAAGGAGAGGGGGAGTTAAAGCCACAGCTCACATATTTGCTCTCTCTCTTCTCTCTCACTCTCTCTCTCTCTTCAACTATGAGAAAAGGAGGATTGTAGATGATGTCTGGCACTATCCAAGCCAGTGAGAGTTGAGGACTGGGAATCACTGTACGAAGAGTTTAAAAGAGGAATGGTCTCACAATAGCGGTCATCCTTATCTGATTGACTATTTAGACTCTGGATTAGGTTTGTGTATTTGTTTTTGAGGAAAAGGCACAATTTAGACCAGGATACAAGATGTCTATTCAAATTACCTTTAGCCGAGCATGGAGTAGTCATGATATAATCAAGACTTGTTTTGATATGCAAATACACACACACATCGTCTGGGAATGTTTTGGGGGGAAATAGCCCTCATTTGTTATCGCCCCTCTCATCTCGTTCCTCCTCTCGGTTCAGCGGGTGGGCAGCCAAAAGCATGCCTTCCCCCGGCAATGTCATACAATTACCTCTTAACTGCTCAAACATCTTAACGCTTAAACAAATAGAGCAACCCACAGTGACATGGAATCAAAACTGTCACAGGTGATTGAGTCTTCTCATCAAGGCAACCCGTGTCATGCGAATGAAGAGAGCAGAAGTGTAGAGGGGGACAGTATATGTAATGGTAATGATAGGGAAGCATGCCGGCTCTGCTCCTGAAAAGACATTGGATACTAATGGGGTTAGATTACATAGGGTGGAGGTTCTAGAGTGCATCCCAAATGGCACCCTATTCCCTGTTTAGTACACTATTTTTGACCAGGGGCACATAGGGAACAGGGTGACATTTGGGAGGCAACTCTACTAAACTCAGCCACATCACTGCTCTGCCACATAAAATACACACAGCTAATGGACAACACAGACAATTTTTATGAGGGAAATGCAATGATCCAATCACATGGCGACTCCCTTATGATTAGGTGATGTTGCAAATAATTTCATGTGAATAAATAAATAAAAAATAAGGTTCATTTAAATGTATGCATTATGCATACTGTATGCATTAGCCTAGGAAATGGAACCCAAACCAGATCCTGTATTTTAGAATTATTTTCACACACAAATCATAGGAGAGGGGGGTGAGAGAGAGGGAGAGAGATTAGCAACAAGATGATGTTGTCAGTGGCTGATGTCAATTGGAGAGTGACAGTCAACAGACATGGCTGACTGGTTGCCATGTGTTACGAATCCCTTTTGGCCCGACAGTCTAGGGGGGATGGTAATGAGACCCGTAACATAACTCATGCAAATTATTATTGTGACAAAGTAAAAGTGTGAACGAAATAACCACGACAACAGAAATCTACCGTCAAACTCCAGGTTTATTTATAAACACACGGTAATGGGGGGAGCAGGAAAAGGGGCTGAGCTGGACCCAAGGAAAGAAACAATAAGTATTCAAAAACACCCCTAAGCTAGACTAGCCTACTTTAACAACAGCTAACTAACTAACCAAAAATACAGTGGGTGGTCCGCCCAGTTCTAACTAGTGTGTTTAACAAAGTTCACCTACGGGTAGTGTATGCCCATGGGCGACTTGTCTTGGTTTCCCCCTTTTCCCACCAGCAACAAACAAACACCATAACCAAAAACAATACTCACAGGTGATGACAAAGTGCTATGGAGGTGCTTAAACAAAAGAGAGGTTAAGACACAAAGCGAGAGTGAAACACAGAGACCTACAGACATGGCATTTACAGAGAGATTGAGCGAGAGATTGAGCGAGAGATTGAGCTAGAGATTGAGCTCTCAAACAAACAAATGATGGGGTTTTTAAACCATGGGGAAGGAACTGTGATAGGGTAGGAAATAGGAGGTGTGTCTTCTGATTGATGATTGATTGTTGACTGATTGGGGGTGATGATTTTCACCTGTGAGGGGAGAAGGAGAGAAAAGAAACACACACACAGGATACACACACACACAGGATAACTGTATCCGTAACACCATGGTAGAGCAGTGCGGTGGGGCCGTGACACTGACAAATTGAATATTTTGGGAGGGCAATGGGCTTTGGTCTGCAGGTGACAACTGTCCTGTTCCAACACAGACAACACTGATTGCCTGCCTCCAAAACCCCCACCATCCCTCCATCTCTCTTCTATTCTCTTCATCTCTCCCTCTTTTCTCTCTCTCTCCTTTCTTCTCTTTCACCACAATCTCAAATACACCGCCCCATTTATAATTTATACACATAACAATAACAACAATATATTATACAGATGTTTAACAAAACATTCACACGACAGTAAATCAAATCAAATCAAATCAAATTTATTTATATAGCCCTTCGTACATCAGCTGATATCTCAAAGTGCTGTACAGAAACCCATCCTAAAACCCCAAACAGCAAGCAATGCAGGTGTAAAAGCACGGTGGCTAGGAAAAACTCCCTAGAAAGGCCAAAACCTAGGAAGAAACCTAGAGAGGAACCAGGCTATGTGGGGTGGCCAGTCCTCTTCTGGCTGTGCCGGGTAGAGATTATTATAGTATTCTTACCTTCGTTTTTGTGGTAAATGTGAATGAAAAGAAAATCTGTTTTGATAAAGTTTTTCATACACATAACTTGTCCATAATGTATAGGCCTATTTTTGTTGAAGAGGTAATGGAAGAGGATGGTACATGTGATCTGCATAACATAACAATATCAATTTACATACCTTTGTATGCCTCCTCTGACTTCCCTTGACACGTCTTTTTGGTGCGCCAGGACCAATCACAGTTGAGCTCACTCAGTTTAGCCTAACGCTGATTGGCTATTATTTTATAGTTTTTTTAATCAACGGAGGCCAAATGCTCGCTGGCTTCCCTTGCATTAAATGCTACGGGCGGCAACAAGGTCATATTCTTTTTTGACCAGACAGCATCAAATAGATGGCCTACACATACAGAGACAGAGGGGCGCTGTTTCACTTGCTTTGTCCATTGAAATACATTCAGCCTATTTTGTATTGAAGGGAAATTATGAAACACAGAGAAACGAAAGATACATTATTTGGTATGTTTTTCTTTTTTTCTAGGTCCATTTTTTGGGAAGCCTGGCTTCATGAATGCATGCCACTACTCCTTCAACAGATTTTGCTGCTACTTCACTCAATCCTGTTTTAAAAGCCTCTCTTCCAAACTGAATGACATTTCCTGAGACCAACCACAAAAGTTTCCTTGGCCAAATATTCCCAGATTTTCATAAAACAGCCAGGTGTGGCATGACCATTTTTCTCTCTATGTACTCGTCCATTAACTCGTTCGGTGCAGTGGGAGCAGGGGTGTAGTCCTGCCAGAGTACACTGGAGCATCCTTCGCCACGTCTCACTGGAGCGTCCTTCGCCACGTCTCACTGGAGCGTCCTTCGCCACGTCTCACTGGAGCGTCCTTCGCCACGTCTCACTGGAGCGTCCTTCGGCCACGTCTCACTGGAGCGTCCTTCGCCATGTCTCACTGGAGCGTCCTTCGCCACGTCTCACAACGGTGCTCCATTGTTACATTTAGATCAAAGCTGAATCAATGTCTTGGAAGGTCACATAGTGACACATTTGTATTCTACATAACAGAACCAAAATATAATAGCATAGTATAACGTTACTGTTACAACCTTGTATATAGTTTGTTAACACCATCTGCTCTAGTTTGCTCCAAAAAAAAAAGTAATTGAAGAAGATCTAAATTAATATTAACATTGGAACTGATTGAGATCAAGTGATCGGCATGCAGATGCAGTTAGTTTGGATGTTTCATCTGTAAAACGTGAAGAATTATCATTCATGATTAACAGTGACGATGGCCTATTTTGGAAAAATGAGGTATGCCAAACTTGGTGTTTGAATGTATTAAAATATGACATTTTCTTGAGATAATATGTGTGGGGATTGGCAGATATTATGCATGTTATGCATATTCTATAATGATATTCAATAGGCTACATATGTGGTAAAAACTTTGAGAAATTATGACCTCATTTACAGGGGTTCTGCCAAAATGGTCTATTTATGTTCCTTCTATGGTGGTCGTGAGTGTGGCTTTAGGCCTCACTTGTTCCAATTACCACCAAACAGAGAGAGCCTATCCTGATATCCTCTCCACAACCCCTTCCTCACCCACTGTGGCCTGGCTGCACCGCTCCCTCTCCCCTCCACCCCGGCCCAGGACTCCCCATCTCTCTCTCCCTCCCCTCCACCCCGGCCCAGGACTCCCCATCTCTCTCTCTCTCTCTCTCTCCCCTCCACCCCGGCCCAGGACTCCCCATCTCTCTCTCCCTCTCCCCTCCACCCCGGCCCAGGACTCCCCATCTCTCTCTCCCTCTCCCCTCCACCCCGGCCCAGGACTCCCCATCTCTCTCTCTCTCTCCCCTCCACCCCGGCACAGGACTCCCCATCTCTCTCTCTCCCCCCTCCACCCTCTCTCCCCTCCAGGACTCCCCATCTCTCTCCCTCTCCTCCCTCCACCCCGGCCCAGGACTCCCCATCTCTCTCTTTCTGTCTCTCTCGCTCTCTCTCCCCATCTCTCTCTCTCCCTCTCCCCCGCTTTCTCTCTCTCTATCTCTCTCTCTCTCCCCATCTCTCTCTCTCCCCATCTCTTTTTCTCCCCATCTCTCTCACTCTCTCTCCCCCATCTCTCTCTCTCCCTCTCCCCCTCTTTCTCTCTCTCTATCTCTCTCTCTCCCCATCTCTCTTTCTCCCCATCTCTCTCGCTCTCTCTCTCTCGTCCCATCTCTCTCAATTGGTGGCTGACTAAATACTTTTTTGCCCCACTGTATATTTCTGATACAGTAAGAAGTGGGCCTTGGTAATGTTCACCCCGTTACCATCCAAAAGGCAAGGTCAGTGCAGGTGTATCAAAGCTGGAACCGAGAGACTGAAAAACAGCTTCTATCTCAAGGCCATCAGACTGTTAAATAGCCATCACTAGCCGGCTACCACCCGGTTACTCAACCCTGCACCTTAGAGGCTGCTGCCCTATATACATAGACATGGAATCACTGGTCACTTTAATAACGGAACACTAATCACTTTAAGAATGTTTATATATTGCTTTACTCAGTTCATATGTATACAGTGCCTTGCAAAACTATTCACCTCTATGGCATTTTTCCTATTTTGTTGCCTTACAACCTGGAATTAAAATAGATTTTGGGGGATGGTATCATTTGATTTACACAACATGCCTACCACTTGGAAGATGCAAAATATGTTTTAATGTGAAACCAACAAGAAATAACAAAAAAAACGGAAAACTTGAGCGTGCATAACTATTCACCCCCCCACTGTCAATACTTTGTAGAACCACCTTTTGCAGCAATTACAGCTGCAAGTCACTGAGATTTCTGCCCGAAGAATGGGCAAAACTGCTCCAGCTCCTTCAAGTTGGATGGGTTCCATTGGTGTACAGCAATCATTAAGTCATACCACAGATTCTCAATTGGATTGAGGTCTGGGCTTTGACTAGGCCATTCCAAGACATTTAAATGTTTCCCCTTAAACCACTCAAGTGTTGCTTTAGCAGTATGCTTAGGGTCATTGTCCTGCTGGAAGGTGAACCTCCGTCCCAGTCTCAAATCTCTGGAAGACTGAAACAGGTTTCCCTCAAGAATTTCCCTGTATTTAGCGCCATCCATCATTCCTTCAATTCTGACCAGTTTCCCAGTCCCTGTCGATTAAAAACATCCCCCCAGCATGATTCTGCCACCACCATGCTTCACTGTGGGGATGGTATTCTCTGAGTGATGAGAGGTGTTGGGTTTGTGCCAGACATAGCGTTTTCCTTGATGGCCAAAAAGCAACAACAGAGTACCTTCTTCCATATGTTTGGTGAGTCTCTCATGTGCCTTTTGGAAAACACCAAACGTGTTTGCTTATTTTTTTCTGTAAGCAATGACTTTTTTCTGGCCACTTCCATAAAGCCCAGCTCTGTGGACAGTATGGCTTAAATAGGTACTATGGACAGATACTCCAATCGCCACTGTGGAGCTTTGCAGCTCCTTCAGGGTTATCTTTGTCTCTTTGTTGCCTCTGATTAATGCCCTCCTTGCCTGGTCCATGAGTTTTGGTGGGCGACCCTCTCTTGGCAGGTTTGTTGTGGTGCCATATCCTTTCAATTTTTTTTACTAATGGATTTAATGGTGCTCCATGGGATGTTCAAAGTTTCTGATAATTTTTTATAACCCAACCCTGATCTGTACTTCTCCACAACTTTGTCCTTGACATGTTTGGAGAGCTCCTTGGTCTTCATGGTGCTGCTTGCTTGTGATGCCCCTTACTTAGTGGTGTTACAGACTCTGGGGCCTTTCTAAACAGATCATGTGACACTTAGATTGTACACATGTGGACTTTATTTAATTTTTTTCATTTCACTTCACCAATTTGGACTATTTTGTGTATGTCCATTACATGAAATCCAAATAAAAATCCATTTAAATTACAGGTTGTAATGAAACAAAATAGCAAAAACGGCAAAGGGGTGAATACTTTTGCAAGGCCCTGTATACTGTACTCTATACTACTGCATTTCAGTCAATGGCTCTCCGACATTACTCGTCCTAATATTTATGTATTTCTTAACTCCCTTCTTTTACTTTTGATTTTTGTGTTTTTTTGTGAATTCTTAGATATTATTGTGCACTGTTGGAGCTAGGAACACAAGCATTTCACTACACCTACAATAACATCTGCTAAATATGTGTATGTGACCATTAAGATTTGATTTGATACAGTGAGAAGTGGGCCTTGGTCAAAGCACTGAAAAGAGCAAACAAAGTCTGATATTTCAAAGTGGAAATGACAAAACTTTTGAAGCATTTTAAAAACTCAAAAACTCAAACTACAAGATTGCATTTCCTAATGGCTGCCACGTTATATGGCATTTCATCCGCAATTAAATAAACAGTCCTTTTTAAGAATCTCTGAATCTCCCCCGTCTCTCTCTCTCCCACCGAAGCCTGCTCGGGCTCCTGCCTCCATTCCTTCCTTTCTCAAGGCTTGGTGACAAAGAACTCTGGGGGCAAAGCCAACGACTCAAGCCTTTCTTTTGTCGTCCTGGGTGAAATTAGCGACTGAAGAGGCTTCATTGTGGGGGCCGTTGTTTTTAAACGCTGACGCGTCACACAAAGGCAAACCTGGGGGCCTCTCCCTCCTCTCCGGACCCTCCAAAGCCCTCCACTCAGGGAACAAACAGCACATTGAGGGGTCTTCTTTAATCCCCCTCCGCCCCTGCCTTTTGTATTCAGATTAGAGACTAAGAAGGATTTGCAAGAGCCCGAAGCCTCTTGTTAAAAGGCGGTTTCCCACTTAACCTGCAATTTACCTGTCACTTAAGCCCGCTGCATAAATAATACACAGCCAGTCACACACACACCTCCTGCAGTAAGAGGCACACACACACCTACCACAGTAAGAGGCACAAGAGGTATACACATACCCCTCCTGCAATAAGAGGCACACACATTTCCTGCAGTAAGAGGCACTCCCACACACCTACCCCAGTAAGAGGCACAAGAGGTATACACATATCCCTCCTGCAATAAGAGGCACACACATTTCCTGCAGTAAGAGGCACTCCCACACACCTACCCCAGTAAGAGGCACAAGAGGTATACACATACAACTCCCGCAATAAGAGGCACACACACCTCCCGCAATAAGAGGCACACACACCTCCCGCAATAAGAGGCACACACACCTCCCGCAATAAGAGGCACACATACCTCCTGCAGTAAGTGGCACACACATGCACCTCCCACAGTAAGTGGCACACACATGCACCTCCCACAGTAAGAGACACACACACACCTCCTGCAATAAGAGGCACACACACACCTCCTGAACTACGAGGCACACCCACATCTCCTGCAGTAAGTGGCACACACATGCACCTCCCACAGTAAGTGGCACACACACACCTCCCGCAATAAGAGGCAATCACACACACCCCTCCTGCAATAAGAGGCACACACACACCTCCTGAAGTACGAGGCACACCCACATCTCCTGCAGTAAGTGGCACACACATGCACCTCCCACAATAAGAGGCACACATACCTCCCGCAATAAGAGGCACACACACACCGCCCGCAGTAAGAGGCACACACACACCTCCCGCAATAAGAGGCACACACACACCCCTCCTGCAATAAGAGGCACACACACACCTCCTGAAGTACGAGGCACACCCACATCTCCTGCAGTAAGTGGCACACACATGCACCTCCCACAATAAGAGGCACACACACACCTCCCGCAATAAGAGGCACACACACACCTCCTGCAGTAAGAGGCACACACACACCTCCTGTCTGTGTGTCTGTGTTGTGTTACTCCCTCAAGCCATTGCTCTGACTGGAGGCTTTGTGATGAATGTGGATGTTTATTTATTTATTTTATTTCACCTTTATTTAACCAGGTAAGCCAGTTGAGAACAAGTTCTCATTTACAACTGCGACCTGGCCAAGATAGAGCAAAGCAGTGCAACACAAACAACACAGAGTTACACATGGGATAAACAAACATACAGTCAATAACACAATAGAAAAGTATATATATAGTGTGTGCAAATGTAGTAAGATTAGGGAGGTAAGGCAATAAATAGGCCATAGCGGCAAAATAATGGTTCTCTCCAGTGATTCTCTCTCCACAGAACAGAGGAACAGCATGTAGTTTTATAACCCAGCCCTAGCCTATGGTTGACCAATTAGAATTCCTTGCAATAAAACTAGCCAATGACCAAATAACAAGTATCCTATTTCAGAAGTCATGTCTCTGAACCATTGATCGATAATCCAGATAAAAGCTATTTCCATTCCGGTTCTATTTTCATTCTCGGTCTCTGCTTTGTGTGTAGCACATGGGAGGGGGTTCAATGTAATAGTCCGGTGGCCATTTGATAAATTGGCACCCATATAAGGCTCTGGTCAAATGGCACCAATGTAAGACTCTGGTCAAGTGGCACCAATATAAGGCTCTGGACAAATGGAATCAATATAAGACTCTGGACAGATGTCACCAATATAAGACTCTGATCAGATGGCACCCATATAAGGCTCCATATCAGAAACAGGCTAAGAAGACATTATTTATCCATATCCTCCCTCATGTGAGTTATGCTGTCCAACACCACCACTGGGCTGCTGTTGGCTAATGCCCCTCTAAATCTTCCCTGTGACATGGGCTCTCCGGGTCCACGATGGTCTTCAAGTGACCCATTCGTTCTCAATTGTAGAGCCAAAGAGAAAATAAGAGTAGCTTTGGTAGTAGTGTTGCTGAGACAGTCACCCATTTTTTAACCAGGCAAGAACAAATTCTTATTTACAATGACGGCCTACCCCGACCAAACTACAACCCGGAGGACGCTGGGCCAATGGTGAGCCTCCCAATCACGGCCGATTGTGATACAGCCTGGAATCGAATCGGGGTCTGTAGTGATGCCTCTAGCACTGAGATGCAGTACTTTAGACCGCTGCGCCACTCGTGAGCCCCACTATATAGGGAACAGGATGCCCATATGAGCCCTGGTCAAAAGCAGTGCACTAAATAGGGAATAAGATGCCATTTTGGATGCACACTCAAAACTGGCTGCCAAAGCTCTGCTCCAAGCCCTTCGTGCTTTTAAAACCATGAAGCATCAGCCATCCGTCGATACCCAGCACCAGACAACTGCTCCGTTTCTGCCGGAGCTTTGAAAGCGTCTTTGATTCATTCTTTCTAATCTCTCCATAAAATATCCCACTGGTTTTAACAGTAACACCCCAGATGTGTTAGCCTGTCTTATAACTTAAAATAGTTTCTTGTTATATGCGCAAAATATAGCTACGTTTTTTTCAACTCTGGATTTTAGAACTCTGGGCAGCTTGAATAAGCAGCATACCGATTGATCCATTGTCACAATGCAACACAGGACGGGGATATTGTCCATTGTTTTAAAAATGAGATCCCTACTGCCATTGAGCCATCTCAGATTAAAACCATTTGAAAACTCATCACTTCACCATTTAGGAAATATAATCATCTGGATGGTGGAGATCATTTCCCCTTCATCCTGATTTGTTTAAGTCCCCTACTACAACTGAGAATGCACCCAAAACAAAATACAACTTATTTTTTAAACTGCTTCTCTACTAGACCAAAGTAAAGAGCAGCAGTACGGTGTCCATATTAGTACAGCCTGACATTGAAACAAGTCCTGCGGAGACTGAGATTGTCCAAATATGGACACCGTACAGGAATATGGAGGATAAAAAACAGGTCAATCATCCAGTGGAAAACGACTTAATTTCCTCCTTGTGTTAAACTGGATCCGTTGCTGGCCTGTTTACATTTCCTCCTTGTGTTAAACTGGATCCGTTGCTGGCCTGTTTACATTTCCTCCTTGTGTTAAACTGGATCCGTTGCTGGCCTGTTTACATTTCCTCCTTGTGTTAAACTGGATCCGTTGCTGGCCTGTTTACATTTCCTCTTTGTGTTAAACTGGATCCGTTGCTGGCCTGTTTACATTTCCTCCTTGTGTTAAACTGGATCCGTTGCTGGCCTGTTTACATTTCCTCCTTGTGTTAAACTGGATCCGTTGCTGGCCTGTTTACATTTCCTCCTTGTGTTAAACTGGATGCGTTGCTGGCCTGTTTACATTTCCTCCTTGTGTTAAACTGGTCCGTTGCTGGCCTGTTTACATTTGAGCCTCTCTCCTCTTCTTTCCTCTGCCCTTAATCCTCCCCTCAGAACCCAAGAGAGTTGCTCCCTTCTTTGTGGAAAAACCCACCTGTCTGGCTGCACATCACGGAGCCTGTCCCGGTGGGGCCCCCGGTTGAATTCCAGTATTAAAACCCATTACAGAGCTATCAGCCCTCTATCAGCCCTCTATCAGCCCAGTCATAGGATGCGTCCTATACACTCTTTCTTTCCATGACACAGACTGACCAGGTGAATCCAGGTGAAAGCTGTGATCCCTTATGGAAGTCACTTGTTAAATCCACTTCAATCAGTGTAGATGAAGTGGGGGAGACAGATTAAAGAAGGATTGAGACATGGATTGTGTATGTGTGCCATTCAGAGGGTGAATGGGCCAGACATAAGATTTAAGTGCCTTTGAACGGGGTATGGTAGTAGGTGCCAGGTGCACCGGTTTGTGTCAAGAACTGTAACGCTGCTGCGTTTTTCACGCTCAACAGTTTCCCAACAGTTTCCTGTATCAAGAACGGTCCACCAACCAAAGGACATCCAGCCAACTTCACACAACTGTAGGAAGCATTGGAGTCAACATGTGCCAGCATCCCTGTGGAACGCTTTCAACACCTTGTAGAGTCCACGCCCCAACGAATTGAGGGGTCTGGTGGCGCAACTCAATATTAGGAAGGTGTTCCTAATTTTTTGTACACTCAGACTAATGGCACAAGGCCCCTAGTCAAAAGTAGCACACTACAAAGGGAATAGGGTATCATTTGGGAAAAACTCATTATCCCTCATCTCTGTAAGTGTTATCAAATCAAATCAAATCAAATCCAATTTTATTTGTCACATACACATAGTTAGCACATGTTAATGCGAGTGTAGTGAAATGCTTGTGCTTCTAGTTCCGACAATGCAGTAATAACCAACAAGTAATCTAACTAACAATTCCAAAACTACTCTCTTATACACAGTGTAAGGGGATAAAGAATATGTACATAAAGATATATGAATGAGTGATGGTACAGAGCAGCATAGGCAAGATACAGTAGATGGTATCGAGTACAGTATATACATATGAGATGAGTATGTAAACAAAGTGGCATAGTTAAAGTGGCTAGTGATACATGTATTACATAAGGATGCAGTAGATGATATAGAGTACAGTATATACGTATGCATATGAGATGAATAATGTAGGGTATGTAACATTATCTTAGGTAGCATTGTTTAAAGTGGCTAGTGATATATTTTACATCATTTCCCATCAATTCCCATTATTAAAGTGGCTGGAGTTGAGTCAGTGTCAGTGTGTTGGCAGCAGCCACTCAATTTTAGTGGTGGCTGTTTAACAGTCTGATGGCCTTGAGATAGAAGCTGTTTTTCAGTCTCTCGGTCCCAGCTTTGATGCACCTGTACTGACATCGCCTTCTGGATGATAGTGGGGTGAACAGGCAGTGCTCCGGGTGGTTGTTGTCCATGATGATCTTTATGGCCTTCCTGTAACATCGGGTGGTGTAGGTGTCCTGGAGGGCAGGTAGTTTGCCCCCGGTGATGCGTTGTGCAGACCTCACTACCCTCTGGAGAGCCTTACGGTTGTGGGCGGAGCAGTTACCGTACCAGGCGGTGATACAGCCCGCCAGGATGCTCTCGATTGTGCATCTGTAGAAGTTTGTGAGTGCTTTTGGTGACAAGCCGAATTTCTTCAGCCTCCTGAGGTTGAAGAGGCGCTGCTGCGCCTTCTTCACAATGCTGTCTGTGTGAGTGGACCAATTCAGTTTGTCTGTGATGTGTATGCCGAGGAACTTAAACTTACTACCCTCTCCACTACTGTTCCATCGATGTGGATAGGGGGTGTTCCCTCTGCTGTTTCCTGAAGTCCACAATCATCTCCTTAGTTTTGTTGACGTTGAGTGTGAGGTTATTTTCCTGACACCACACCCGAGGGCCCTCACCTCCTCCCTGTAGGCCGTCTCTCGTTGTTGGTAATCAAGCCTACCACTGTTGTGTCGTCCGCAAACTTGATGATTGAGTTGGAGGCGTGCGTGGCCACACAGTCGTGGGTGAACAGGGAGTACAGGAGAGGGCTCAGAACGCATCCTTGTGGGGCCCCAGTGTTGAGGATCAGCGGGGTGGAGATGTTGTTGCCTACCCTCACCACCTGGGGGCGGCCCGTCAGGAAGTCCAGTACCCAGTTGCACAGGGCGGGGTCGAGACCCAGGGTCTCGAGCTTGATGACGAGCTTGGAGGGTACTATGGTGTTGAATGCTGAGCTGTAGTCGATGAACAGCATTCTCACATAGGTATTCCTCTTGTCCAGATGGGTTAGTGCAGTGTGCAGTGTGGTTGAGATTGCATCGTCTGTGGACCTATTTGGGCGGTAAGCAAATTGGAGTGGGTCTAGGGTGTCAGGTAGGGTGGAGGTGATATGGTCCTTGACTAGTCTCTAAAAGCACTTCATGATGACAGAAGTGAGTGCTACGGGGCGGTAGTCGTTTAGCTCAGTTACCTTAGCTTTCTTGGGAACAGTGTCGTGGAAGATTCAGAATTTGTTGGTAACATATGTAAGATGTTTTATATTCATCAAATGTGTGTAAGTTACTTCTCATCAGAATGGTATTTTTGTATAATACTGTGGCGAGGTTGCAGTTATCTGTTCTATGTCAAGACTAAGTTGCATGGACCCAGAAAGGGGAGAGGTCAAAGTGTCATCATGTGTAAACATATCTTTTACTCCCTACCTTTTTCTAGTGGGGAAAGGAGGGTGGCAGTGTCTGGAATCATTCTCAAGCTCCCTTTTATCTTAACCTATAGCCTCACTCTCCTCTCCGTGAGTTTGTCCAGGATTGGTTGTATTTAGGGTTGGTTGTATCTAAATGACAATTTGATATATGCCTGTTGATATGGAGGATTGGTTTATGGTTCTGGGGTTTGAGAAAGGAGACAAAGCTGAACGATTTATTATGTCTATGCTGTCTGACTATGTGTGTTCTTTGCTATTAAAGGATCTCAGTTGCATTGTAAAGGGGCTCTCAGAGAATTCATTGAGAGACACTGAATTTATCTGAGAGTCACAGGATTGTGATAGAGCTCATATAATTAAAGATGGACTTTTATAACTAACTCTGACTTGTGTGTGTGGTTTGCTCCCATGATTTGGTAAATAGAGGAAATTTCCACGACAACAGGAACAATGGTGGCCCTCTTGAAGCATGTGGGAACAGCAGACTGGTATAGGGATTGATTGAATATGTCCGTAAACACACCGGCCAGCTGGTCTGCGCATGCTCTGAGGGCGCGGCTGGGGATGCCGTCTGGGCCTGCAGCCTTGCGAGGGTTAACACGTTTAAATGTTTTACTCACCTCGGCTGCAGTGAAGGAGAGTCCGCATGTTTTCGTTGCAGGCCGTATCAGTGGCACTGTATTGTCCTCAAAGCGGGCAAAAAAGTTATTTAGTCTGCCTGGGTACAGTCTCTGTAGGCAGGGATCAACAAAATGGAGTCGTGGTCAGCTTTTCCGAAAGGAGGGCGGGGCAGGGCCTTATATGCGTCGCGGAAGTTAGAGTAACAATGATCCAAGGTTTTTCCAGCCCTGGTTGCGCAATCGATATGCTGATAAAATTTAGGGAGTCTTGTTTTCAGATTAGCCTTGTTAAAATCCCCAGCTACAATGAATGCAGCCTCCGGATAAATGGATTCCAGTTTGCAAAGAGTCAAATAAAGTTCGTTCAGAGCCATCGATGTGTCTGCTTGGGGGGGAATATATACGGCTGTGATTATAATCGAAGAGAATTCTCTTGGTAGATAATAAGGTCGACATTTGATTGTGAGGAATTCTAAATCAGGTGAACAGAAGGATTTGAATTCCTGTATGTTTCTTTGATCACACCACGTCTTGTTAGCCATAAGGCATACGCCCCCGCCCCTCTTCTTACCAGAAAGATGTTTGTTTCTGTCGGTGCGATGCGTGGAGAAACCCGCTGGCTGCACCGCCTCCGATAGCGTCTCTCCAGTGAGCCATGTTTCCGTGAAGCAAAGAACGTTACAGTCTCTGATGTCCCTCTGGAATGCTACCCTTGCTCGGATTTCATCAACATTGTTGTCAAGAGACTGGACATTGGCGAGAAGAATGCTAGGGAGTGGTGCACGATGTGCCCGTCTCCGGAGTCTGACCAGAAGCCCTGTCAGTCACAGGAGGCTCCGTTGGCCCAGGCTGCCACCACACACCACCGCTGTCTGAGGTTTCCGTCCACTGTGAAGCATCGGCATCTCCGCCACCCTCCGGGGCTGCGTGGCCAGTCCTCGTCAAAAACAGGATAGAAATGCTCAATCCGTGGAAATATGTCAAGGCAACTGGGGAGGGAGAGATAGAGAGAAAAAAACGCTTGGATATTAATCAGAGCAGCACAGTCAATCAGGGCCCCATTTTGATTTGAGGTCAGGCACAGAGAAGAGGAGGAGGAGAATTGGCACATGATGGCTAAATGGCTGCCGGTCATGGGTTGGCTATCCAAGCTCAACCGTATCAGTCAGGAGGAGTAGGTGTGTATTAAAATAGATGATTACTGAAGTGATCAGAACACTGCTCCAACTCCTGCCCTGGACAGCTTAGGAGGCAGCAGAGAGTGTGTGTGTGTGAGTGTGTGTGTGTTTGTGTGTGTGTGTGTGTGTGTGTGTGTGTGTGTGTGTGTGTGTGTGTGTGTGTGTGCATGTGTGTGTGTGTGTGTTAGTGGGTCTTTGTGGAAGAGTGCGTACATGCGTGCGAGTGTGCGTGCATACAAGTTAATGTACACTGCGGCTTTCATCTCATTTCCCTACTATCCTCCTCCCACTCTTTAGGACTGTACCCTCTCTTTACGACATTCTTTAGGACTGGACCCTCTCTTTACGACACTCTTTAGGACTGTACCCTCTCTTTAGGACTGTACCCTCTCTTTACGACACTCTTTAGGACTGTACCTCTTTACGACATTCTTTAGGACTGACCCTCTCTTTAGGACTGTACCCTCTCTTTATGACATTCTTTAGGACTGTACCCTCTCTTTAGGACTGTACCCTCTCTTTACGACACTCTTTAGGACTGGACCCTCTCTTTACGACATTCTTTAGGACGGTACCCTCTCTTAAGACATTCTTTAGGACTGTACCCTCTCTTTACGACACTCTTTAGGACTGTACCCTCTCTTTAGGACTGTACCCTCTCTTTACGACACTCTTTAGGACTGTACCCTCTCTTTACGACATTCTTTAGGACTGACCTCTCTTTAGACTGTACACTCTCTTTAGGACTGTACCCTCTCTTTAGGACTGTACACTCTCTTTAGGACTGTACCTCTCTTTAGGACTGTACCCTCTCTTTACAACACTCTTTGGACTGTACCCTCTCTTTACGACATTCTTTAGGACTGTACCCTCTCTTTATGACATTCTTTAGGACTGTACCCTCTCTTTAGGACTGTACCCTCTCTTTACGACATTCTTTAGGACTGTACCCTCTCTTTACGACACTCTTTAGGACTGGACCCTCTCTTTACGACATTCTTTAGGACTGTACCCTCTCTTTACGACATTCTTTAGGACTGGAACCTCTCTTTAGGACTGTACACTCTCTTTAGGACTGTACCCTCTCTTTAGGACTGTACACTCTCTTTAGGACTGTACCCTCTCTTTAGGACTGTACACTCTCTTTAGGACTGTACCCTCTCTTTAGGACTGTACACTCTCTTTAGGACTGTACCCTCTCTTTACGACACTCTTTAGGATTGTACCCTCTCTTTAGGACTGTACCCTCTCTTTAGGACTGTACACTCTGTTTAGGACTGTACCCTCTCTTTAGGACTGTACACTCTCTTTAGGACTGTACCCTCTCTTTACGACACTCTTTATGACGGTACCCTCTCTTTAGGACTGTACCCTCTCTTTACGACACTCTTTAATACTATACCCTCTCTTTAGGACACTCTTTATGACGGTACCCTCTCTTTAGTACTGTACTCTCTCTTTAGGACTGTATCCTCTCTTTAGGACTGTACCCTCTCTTTACGACACTCTTTAGGACTGTACCCTCTCTTTAGGACTGTACCCTCTCTGTACGACACTCTTTAGGAATGTACCCTCTCTTTACGACACTCTTTAGGACTGTACCCTCTCTTTACAACATTCTTTAGGACTGTACCCTCTCTTTAGGACTGTACCCTATCTTTAGGACTGTACTCTCTCTTTACGACACTCTTTAGGACTGTACCCTCTCTTTAGGACTGTACCCTCTCTTTACGACACTCTTTAGGACTGTACCCTCTCTTTACGACACTCTTTAATACTATACCCTCTCTTTAGGACACTCTTTATGACGGTACCCTCTCTTTAGTACTGTACTCTCTCTTTAGGACTGTATCCTCTCTTTAGGACTGTACCCTCTCTTTACGACACTCTTTAGGACTGTACTCTCTCTTTACAACACTCTTTAGGACTGTACCCTCTCTTTAGGACTGTACCCTCTCTTTACGACACTCTTTAGGACTGTACCCTCTCTTTACGACAGTCTTTAGGACTGTACCCTCTCTTTATGACACTCTTTATGACGGTACCCTCTCTTTAGTACTGTACTCTCTCTTTAGGACTGTATCCTCTCTTTAGGACTGTACCCTCTCTTTACGACACTCTTTAGGACTGTACCCTCTCTTTACGACACTCTTTATGACTGTACCCTCTCTTTACGACACTCTTTAGGACTGTACCCTCTCTTTAGGACTGTACCCTATCTTTAGGACTGTACCCTCTCTTTACGACACTCTTTAGGACTGTACCCTCTCTTTACGACACTCTTTAGGACTGTACCCTCTCTTTAGGACTGTACACTCTCTTTAGGACTGTACACTCTCTTTAGGACTGTACCCTCTATTTAGGACTGTACACTCTCTTTAGGACTGTACACTTTCTTTAGGACTGTACCCTCTCTTTAGGACTGTACCCTCTCTTTACGACACTCTTTAGGACTGTACCCTCTCTTTAGGACTGTACCCTCTCTTTACGACATTCTTTAGGACTGTACCCTCTCTTTATGACACTCTTTATGACGGTACCCTCTCTTTACGACACTCTTTATGACGGTACCCTCTCTTTACGACACTCTTTAGGACTGTACCCTCTATTTAGGACTGTACCCTCTCTTTACGACATTCTTTATGACGGTACCCTCTCTTTACGACACTCTTTATGACGGTACCCTCTCTTTACGACACTCTTTATGACGGTACCCTCTCTTTAGGACTGTACCCTCTCTTTACGACACTCTTTATGACGGTACCCTCTCTTTATGACGGTACCCTCTCTTTACGACACTCTTTAGTACTATACCCTCTCTTTAGGACACTCTTTATGACGGTACCCTCTCTTTAGGACTGTACCCTCTCTTTAGGACTGTACCCTCGCTTTACGACACTCTTTAGGACTGTACCCTCTCTTTACGACACTCTTTAGGACTGTACCCTCTCTTTACAACATTCTTTAGGACTGTACCCTCTCTTTACGACACTCTTTAGGACTGTACCCTCTCTTTAGGACTGTACCCTCTCTTTACGACACTCTTTAGGACTGTACCCTCTCTTTACGACATTCTTTAGGACTGGACCCTCTCTTTAGGACTGTACACTCTCTTTAGGACTGTACCCTCTCTTTACGACACTCTTTAGGACTGGACCCTCTCTTTACGACATTCTTTAGGACGGTACCCTCTCTTAAGACATTCTTTAGGACTGTACCCTCTCTTTACGACACTCTTTAGGACTGTACCCTCTCTTTAGGACTGTACCCTCTCTTTACGACACTCTTTAGGACTGTACCCTCTCTTTACGACATTCTTTAGGACTGGACCCTCTCTTTAGGACTGTACCCTCTCTTTATGACATTCTTTAGGACTGTACCCTCTCTTTATGACGGTACCCTCTCTTTACGACACTCTTTAGTACTATACCCTCTCTTTAGGACACTCTTTATGACGGTACCCTCTCTTTAGGACTGTACCCTCTCTTTAGGACTGTACCCTCTCTTTACGACACTCTTTAGGACTGTACCCTCTCTTTACGACACTCTTTAGGACTGTACCCTCTCTTTACAACATTCTTTAGGACTGTACCCTCTCTTTACGACACTCTTTAGGACTGTACCCTCTCTTTAGGACTGTACCCTCTCTTTACGACATTCTTTAGGACTGTACCCTCTCTTTAGGACTGTACACTCTCTTTAGGACTGTACCCTCTCTTTACGACACTCTTTAGGACTGGACCCTCTCTTTACGACATTCTTTAGGACGGTACCCTCTCTTAAGACATTCTTTAGGACTGTACCCTCTCTTTACGACACTCTTTAGGACTGTACCCTCTCTTTAGGACTGTACCCTCTCTTTACGACACTCTTTAGGACTGTACCCTCTCTTTACGACATTCTTTAGGACTGTACCCTCTCTTTACGACACTCTTTAGGACTGTACCCTCTCTTTAGACATTCTTTAGGACTGACCCTCTCTTTAGGACTGTACCCTCTCTTTATGACATTCTTTAGACTGTACCTCTCTTTAGGACTGTACCCTCTCTTTACGACACTCTTTAGGACTGGACCCTCTCTTTACGACATTCTTTAGGACGGTACCCTCTCTTAAGACATTCTTTAGGACTGTACCCTCTCTTTACGACACTCTTTAGGACTGTACCCTCTCTTTAGGACTGTACCCTCTCTTTAGGACTGTACCCTCTCTTTACGACATTCTTTAGGACTGGAACCTCTCTTTAGGACTGTACACTCTCTTTAGGACTGTACCCTCTCTTTAGGACTGTACACTCTCTTTAGGACTGTACCCTCTCTTTAGGACTGTACCCTCTCTTTACGACACTCTTTGGACTGTACCCTCTCTTTACGACATTCTTTAGGACTGTACCCTCTCTTTATGACATTCTTTAGGACTGTACCCTCTCTTTAGGACTGTACCCTCTCTTTACGACATTCTTTAGGACTGTACCCTCTCTTTACGACACTCTTTAGGACTGGACCCTCTCTTTACGACATTCTTTAGGACTGTACCCTCTCTTTACGACATTCTTTAGGACTGGAACCTCTCTTTAGGACTGTACACTCTCTTTAGGACTGTACCCTCTCTTTAGGACTGTACACTCTCTTTAGGACTGTACCCTCTCTTTAGGACTGTACACTCTCTTTAGGACTGTACCCTCTCTTTAGGACACTCTTTAGGATTGTACCCTCTCTTTAGGACTGTACCCTCTCTTTAGGACTGTACACTCTCTTTAGGACTGTACCCTCTCTTTAGGACTGTACACTCTCTTTAGGACTGTACCCTCTCTTTACGACACTCTTTATGACGGTACCCTCTCTTTAGGACTGTACCCTCTCTTTACGACACTCTTTAATACTATACCCTCTCTTTAGGACACTCTTTATGACGGTACCCTCTCTTTAGTACTGTACTCTCTCTTTAGGACTGTACACTCTCTTTAGGACTGTACCCTCTCTTTACGACACTCTTTAGGACTGGACCCTCTCTTTACGACATTCTTTAGGACGGTACCCTCTCTTAAGACATTCTTTAGGACTGTACCCTCTCTTTACGACACTCTTTAGGACTGTACCCTCTCTTTAGGACTGTACCCTCTCTTTACGACATTCTTTAGGACTGGACCCTCTCTTTAGGACTGTACCCTCTCTTTATGACATTCTTTAGGACTGTACCCTCTCTTTATGACGGTACCCTCTCTTTACGACACTCTTTAGTACTATACCCTCTCTTTAGGACACTCTTTATGACGGTACCCTCTCTTTAGGACTGTACCCTCTCTTTAGGACTGTACCCTCTCTTTACGACACTCTTTAGGACTGTACCCTCTCTTTACGACACTCTTTAGGACTGTACCCTCTCTTTACAACATTCTTTAGGACTGTACCCTCTCTTTAGGACTGTACCCTCTCTTTACGACATTCTTTAGGACTGGACCCTCTCTTTAGGACTGTACACTCTCTTTAGGACTGTACCCTCTCTTTACGACACTCTTTAGGACTGGACCCTCTCTTTACGACATTCTTTAGGACGGTACCCTCTCTTAAGACATTCTTTAGGACTGTACCCTCTCTTTACGACACTCTTTAGGACTGTACCCTCTCTTTAGGACTGTACCCTCTCTTTACGACACTCTTTAGGACTGTACCCTCTCTTTACGACATTCTTTAGGACTGTACCCTCTCTTTACGACACTCTTTAGGACTGTACCCTCTCTTTACGACATTCTTTAGGACTGGACCCTCTCTTTAGGACTGTACCCTCTCTTTATGACATTCTTTAGGACTGTACCCTCTCTTTAGGACTGTACCCTCTCTTTACGACACTCTTTAGGACTGGACCCTCTCTTTACGACATTCTTTAGGACGGTACCCTCTCTTAAGACATTCTTTAGGACTGTACCCTCTCTTTACGACACTCTTTAGGACTGTACCCTCTCTTTAGGACTGTACCCTCTCTTTACGACACTCTTTAGGACTGTACCCTCTCTTTACGACATTCTTTAGGACTGGACCCTCTCTTTAGGACTGTACACTCTCTTTAGGACTGTACCCTCTCTTTAGGACTGTACACTCTCTTTAGGACTGTACCCTCTCTTTAGGACTGTACCCTCTCTTTACGACACTCTTTGGACTGTACCCTCTCTTTACGACATTCTTTAGGACTGTACCCTCTCTTTATGACATTCTTTAGGACTGTACCCTCTCTTTAGGACTGTACCCTCTCTTTACGACATTCTTTAGGACTGTACCCTCTCTTTACGACACTCTTTAGGACTGGACCCTCTCTTTACGACATTCTTTAGGACTGTACCCTCTCTTTACGACATTCTTTAGGACTGGAACCTCTCTTTAGGACTGTACACTCTCTTTAGGACTGTACCCTCTCTTTAGGACTGTACACTCTCTTTAGGACTGTACCCTCTCTTTAGGACACTCTTTAGGACTGTACCCTCTCTTTAGGACACTCTTTAGGATTGTACCTCTCTTTAGGACTGACCCTCTCTTTAGGACTGTACACTCTCTTTAGGACTGTACCCTCTCTTTAGGACTGTACACTCTCTTTAGGACTTTACGACACTCTTTATGACGGTACCCTCTCTTTAGGACTGTACCCTCTCTTTACGACACTCTTTAATACTATACCCTCTCTTTAGGACACTCTTTATGACGGTACCCTCTCTTTAGTACTGTACTCTCTCTTTAGGACTGTATCCTCTCTTTAGGACTGTACCCTCTCTTTACGACACTCTTTAGGACTGTACCCTCTCTTTAGGACTGTACCCTCTCTGTACGACACTCTTTAGGAATGTACCCTCTCTTTACGACACTCTTTAGGACTGTACCCTCTCTTTACAACATTCTTTAGGACTGTACCCTCTCTTTAGGACTGTACCCTATCTTTAGGACTGTACTCTCTCTTTACGACACTCTTTAGGACTGTACCCTCTCTTTACGACACTCTTTAGGACTGTACCCTCTCTTTACGACACTCTTTAATACTATACCCTCTCTTTAGGACACTCTTTATGTACCCTCTCTTTAGTACTGTACCTCTCTTTAGGACTGTACTCTCTTTAGGACTGTACCCTCTCTTTACGACACTCTTTAGGACTGTACTCTCTCTTTACGACACTCTTTAGGACTGTACCCTCTCTTTAGGACTGTACCCTCTCTTTACGACACTCTTTAGGACTGTACCCTCTCTTTACGACAGTCTTTAGGACTGTACCCTCTCTTTATGACATTCTTTAGGACTGTACCCTCTCTTTAGGACTGTACCCTCTCTTTACGACACTCTTTAGGACTGGACCCTCTCTTTACGACATTCTTTAGGACGGTACCCTCTCTTAAGACATTCTTTAGGACTGTACCCTCTCTTTACGACATTCTTTAGGACTGTACCCTCTCTTTACGACACTCTTTAGGAGTGTACCCTCTCTTTACGACACTCTTTAGGACTGTACCCTCTCTTTAGGACTGTACCCTCTCTGTACGACACTCTTTAGGAATGTACCCTCTCTTTACGACACTCTTTAGGACTGTACCCTCTCTGTACGACATTCTTTAGGACTGTACCCTCTCTTTACAACACTCTTTAGGACTGTACCCTCTCTTTACAACATTCTTTAGGACTGTACCCTCTCTTTAGGACTGTACCCTCTCTGTACGACACTCTTTAGGACTGTACCCACTCTTTAGGACACTCTTTAGGACTGTACCCTCTCTGTACGACACTCTTTAGGACTGTACCCTCTCTTTACGACTGTACCCTCTCTTTAGGACTGTACCCTCTCTTTACGACACTCTTTAGGACTGTACCCTCTCTGTACAACACTCTTTAGGAATGTACCCTCTCTTTACGACATTCTTTAGGACTGTACCCTCTCTTTAGGACTGTACCCTATCTTTAGGACTGTACTCTCTCTTTACGACACTCTTTAGGACTGTACCCTCTCTTTAGGACTGTACCCTCTCTTTACGACACTCTTTAGGACTGTACCCTCTCTTTACGACAGTCTTTAGGACTTTACCCTCTCTTTATGACATTCTTTAGGACTGTACCCTCTCTTTTGGACTGTACCCTCTCTTTACGACACTCTTTAGGACTGGACCCTCTCTTTACGACATTCTTTAGGACGGTACCCTCTCTTAAGACATTCTTTAGGACTGTACCCTCTCTTTACGACACTCTTTAGGACTGTACCCTCTCTTTAGGACTGTACCCTCTCTTTACGACACTCTTTAGGACTGTACTCTCTCTTTACGACATTCTTTAGGACTGGACCCTCTCTTTAGGACTGGACCCTCTCTTTACGACATTCTTTAGGACTGGACCCTCTCTTTAGGACTGTACCCTCTCTTTATGACATTCTTTAGGACTGTACCCTCTCTTTAGGACTGTACCCTCTCTTTACGACACTCTTTAGGACTGGACCCTCTCTTTACGACATTCTTTAGGACGGTACCCTCTCTTAAGACATTCTTTAGGACTGTACCCTCTCTTTACGACACTCTTTAGGACTGTACCCTCTCTTTAGGACTGTACCCTCTCTTTACGACACTCTTTAGGACTGTACCCTCTCTTTACGACATTCTTTAGGACTGGACCCTCTCTTTAGGACTGTACACTCTCTTTAGGACTGTACCCTCTCTTTAGGACTGTACACTCTCTTTAGGACTGTACCCTCTCTTTAGGACTGTACCCTCTCTTTACGACACTCTTTGGACTGTACCCTCTCTTTACGACATTCTTTAGGACTGTACCCTCTCTTTATGACATTCTTTAGGACTGTACCCTCTCTTTAGGACTGTACCCTCTCTTTACGACACTCTTTAGGACTGGACCCTCTCTTTACGACATTCTTTAGGACTGTACCCTCTCTTTACGACATTCTTTAGGACTGGAACCTCTCTTTAGGACTGTACACTCTCTTTAGGACTGTACCCTCTCTTTAGGACTGTACACTCTCTTTAGGACTGTACCCTCTCTTTAGGACTGTACACTCTCTTTAGGACTGTACCCTCTCTTTACGACACTCTTTAGGATTGTACCCTCTCTTTAGGACTGTACACTCTCTTTAGGACTGTACCCTCTCTTTAGGACTGTACACTCTCTTTAGGACTGTACCCTCTCTTTACGACACTCTTTAGGACTGTACCCTCTCTTTACGACACTCTTTAATACTATACCCTCTCTTTAGGACACTCTTTATGACGGTACCCTCTCTTTAGTACTGTACTCTCTCTTTAGGACTGTATCCTCTCTTTAGGACTGTACCCTCTCTTTACGACACTCTTTAGGACTGTACCCTCTCTTTAGGACTGTACACCCTCTCTTTAGGACTGTACCCTCTCTTTACGACACTCTTTAGGACTGTACCCTCTCTTTACGACACTCTTTAGGACTGTACCCTCTCTGTACGACATTCTTTAGGACTGTACCCTCTCTTTACGACACTCTTTATGAAGGTACCCTCTCTTTACGACACTCTTTAGGACTGTACCCTCTCTTTATGACACTCTTTAGGACTGTACCCTCTCTTTAGGACTGTACCCTCTCTTTAGGACTGTACCCTCTCTTTACGACACTCTTTAGGACTGTACCCTCTCTTTACGACATTCTTTAGGACTGTAACCTCTCTTTACGACACTCTTTAGGACTGTACCCTCTCTTTACGACATTCTTTAGGACTGTACCCTCTCTTTAGGACTGTACCCTCTCTTTAGGACTGTACCCTCTCTTTACGACACTCTTTAGGACTGGACCCTCTCTTTACGACATTCTTTAGGACGGTACCCTCTCTTAAGACATTCTTTAGGACTGTACCCTCTCTTTACGACATTCTTTAGGAGTGTAACCTCTCTTTACGACACTCTTTAGGACTGTACCCTCTCTGTAGGACTGTACACTCTCTTTGGGACTGTACCCTCTCTTTACGACACTCTTTAAGGCTGTACCCTGTCTTTACGACACTCTTTAGGACTGTACCCTCTCTTTAGGACTGGACCCTCTCTTTAGGACTGTACACTCTCTTTAGGACTGTACCCTCTCTTTAGGACTGTACACTCTCTTTAGGACTGTACCCTCTCTTTACGACACTCTTTGGACTGTACCCTCTCTTTACGACATTCTTTAGGACTGTACCCTCTCTTTACGACACTCTTTAGGACTGGACCCTCTCTTTACGACATTCTTTAGGACTGTACCCTCTCTTTACGACATTCTTTAGGACTGAACCCTCTTTAGGACTGTACACTCTCTTTAGGACTGTACCCTCTCTTTAGGACTGTACACTCTCTTTAGGACTGTACCCTCTCTTTAGGACTGTACACTCTCTTTAGGACTGTACCCTCTCTTTAGGACACTCTTTAGGATTGTACCCTCTCTTTAGGACTGTACCCTCTCTTTAGGACTGTACCCTCTCTTTAGGACTGTACCCTCTCTTTAGGACTGTACACTCTCTTTAGGACTGTACCCTCTCTTTACGACACTCTTTATGACGGTACCCTCTCTTTAGGACTGTACCCTCTCTTTACGACACTCTTTAATACTATACCCTCTCTTTAGGACACTCTTTATGACGGTACCCTCTCTTTAGTACTGTACTCTCTCTTTAGGACTGTATCCTCTCTTTAGGACTGTACCCTCTCTTTACGACACTCTTTAGGACTGTACCCTCTCTTTAGGACTGTACCCTCTCTGTACGACACTCTTTAGGAATGTACCCTCTCTTTACGACACTCTTTAGGACTGTACCCTTTCATTCTTTAGGACTGTACCCTCTCTTTAGGACTGTACCCTATCTTTAGGACTGTACCCTCTCTTTACGACACTCTTTAGGACTGTACCCTCTCTTTCTTTAGGACTTTTTCTTTAATACTATACCTCTCTTTAGGACTCTTTATGTACCCTCTCTTTAGGACTGTATCCTCTCTTTAGGACTGTACCCTCTCTTTACGACACTCTTTAGGACTGTACTCTCTCTTTACAACACTCTTTAGGACTGTACCCTCTCTTTAGGACTGTACCCTCTCTTTACGACACTCTTTAGGACTGTACCCTCTCTTTACGACAGTCTTTAGGACTGTACCCTCTCTTTATGACATTCTTTAGGACTGTACCCTCTCTTTAGGACTGTTCCCTCTCTGTACGACACTCTTTAGGACTGGACCCTCTCTTTACGACATTCTTTAGGACGGTACCCTCTCTTAAGACATTCTTTAGGACTGTACCCTCTCTTTACGACATTCTTTAGGACTGTACCCTCTCTGTACGACACTCTTTAGGAGTGTACCCTCTCTTTACGACACTCTTTAGGACTGTACCCTCTCTTTAGGACTGTACACTCTCTTTGGGACTGTACCCTCTCTTTACGACACTCTTTAGGACTGTACCCTCTCTTTAGGAATGTACCCTCTCTTTACGACACTCTTTAGGACTGTACCCTCTCTGTACGACACTCTTTAGGACTGTACCCTCTCTTTACAACATTCTTTAGGACTGTACCCTCTCTTTAGGACTGTACCCTCTCTTTAGGACTGTACCCTCTCTGTACGACACTCTTTAGGACTGTACCCACTCTTTAGGACACTCTTTAGGACTGTACCCTCTCTGTACGACACTCTTTAGGACTGTACCCTCTCTTTAGGACTGTACCCTCTCTTTAGGACTGTACCCTCTCTTTACGACACTCTTTAGGACTGTACCCTCTCTGTACGACACTCTTTAGGAATGTACCCTCTCTTTACGACATTCTTTAGGACTGTACCCTCTCTTTAGGACTGTACCCTATCTTTAGGACTGTACTCTCTCTTTACGACACTCTTTAGGACTGTACCCTCTCTTTAGGACTGTACCCTCTCTTTACGACACTCTTTAGGACTGTACCCTCTCTTTACGACAGTCTTTAGGACTGTACCCTCTCTTTATGACATTCTTTAGGACTGTACCCTCTCTTTAGGACTGTACCCTCTCTTTACGACACTCTTTAGGACTGGACCCTCTCTTTACGACATTCTTTAGGACGGTACCCTCTCTTAAGACATTCTTTAGGACTGTACCCTCTCTTTACGACACTCTTTAGGACTGTACCCTCTCTTTAGGACTGTACCCTCTCTTTACGACACTCTTTAGGACTGTACTCTCTCTTTACGACATTCTTTAGGACTGGACCCTCTCTTTAGGACTGTACCCTCTCTTTACGACATTCTTTAGGACTGGACCCTCTCTTTAGGACTGTACCCTCTCTTTATGACATTCTTTAGGACTGTACCCTCTCTTTAGGACTGTACCCTCTCTTTACGACACTCTTTAGGACTGGACCCTCTCTTTACGACATTCTTTAGGACGGTACCCTCTCTTAAGACATTCTTTAGGACTGTACCCTCTCTTTACGACACTCTTTAGGACTGTACCCTCTCTTTAGGACTGTACCCTCTCTTTACGACACTCTTTAGGACTGTACCCTCTCTTTACGACATTCTTTAGGACTGGACCCTCTCTTTAGGACTGTACACTCTCTTTAGGACTGTACCCTCTCTTTAGGACTGTACACTCTCTTTAGGACTGTACCCTCTTTAGGACTGTACCCTCTCTTTACACTCTTTGGACTGTACCCTCTCTTTACGACATTCTTTAGGACTGTACCCTCTCTTTTGACATTCTTTAGGACTGTACCCTCTCTTTAGGACTGTACCCTCTCTTTACGACACTCTTTAGGACTGGACCCTCTCTTTACGACATTCTTTAGGACTGTACCCTCTCTTAGGACTGACATTCTTTAGGACTGGAACCCTCTCTTTAGGACTGTACACTCTCTTTAGGACTGTACCCTCTCTTTAGGACCACTCTCTTTAGGACTGTACCCTCTCTTTAGGACTGTACACTCTCTTTAGGACTGTACCCTCTCTTTAGGACACTCTTTAGGACTGTACCCTCTCTTTAGGACTGTACACTCTCTTTAGGACTGTACCCTCTCTTTAGGACTGACACTCTCTTTAGGACTGTACCCTCTCTTTAGGACTGTACCCTCTCTTTACGACACTCTTTAGGACTATACCCTCTCTTTAGGACACTCTTTATGACGGACCCTCTCTTTAGTACTGTACTCTCTCTTTAGGACTGATCCTCTCTTTAGGACTGTACCCTCTCTTTACGACACTCTTTAGGACTGTACCCTCTCTTTAGGACTGACACCCTCTCTTTAGGACTGTACCCTCTCTTTAGGACTGTACCCTCTCTTTACGACACTCTTTAGGACTGTACCCTCTCTTTACGACACTCTTTAGGACTGTACCCTCTCTTTACGACACTCTTTAGGACTGTACCCCTCTCTCTTTAGGACTGTACCCTCTCTTTAGGACTGTACCCTCTCTTTAGGACTGTACCCTCTCTTTAGGACTGTACCCTCTCTTTACGACACTCTTTAGGACTGTACCCTCTCTTTACGACACTCTTTGGACTGTACCCTCTCTTTACGACACTCTTTAGGACTGTACCCTCTCTTTATGACATTCTTTAGGACTGTACCCTCTCTTTAGGACTGTACCCTCTCTTTAGGACTGTACCCTCTCTTTACGACACTCTTTAGGACTGACCCTCTCTTTACGACATTCTTTAGGACTGTACCCTCTCTTAAGACATTCTTTAGGACTGTACCCCTCTTTCTTTAGACTGTACCCTCTCTGTACGACACTCTTTAGGACTGTACCCTCTCTTTCGACACTCTTTAGGACTGTACCCTCTCTTTAGGACTGTACACTCTCTTTGGGACTGTACCCTCTCTTTACGACACTCTTTAGGACTGTACCTCTCTTTAGGACTGTACCCTCTCTCTCTTTAGGACTGTACCCTCTCTTTATGACACTCTTTAGGACTGTACCCTCTCTTACGACAGGAGGACTGTACCCTCTCTTTACAACACTCTTTAGGACTGTACCCTCTCTTTAGGACATTCTTTAGGACTGTACCCTCTCTTTAGGACTGTACCCTCTCACGACACTCTTTAGGACTGTACCCACTCTTTAGGACACTCTTTAGGACTGTACCCTCTCTTACGACACTCTTTAGGACTGTACCCTCTCTTTACGACTGACCTCTCTTTAGGACTGTACCCTCTCTTTACGACACTCTTTAGGACTGTACCCCTCTACAACACTCTTTAGGACTGTACCCTCTCTTTACGACATTCTTTAGGACTGTACCCTCTCTTTAGGACTGTACCCTATCTTTAGGACTGTACCCTCTCTTTACGACACTCTTTAGGACTGTACCCTCTCTTTAGGACTGTACCCTCTCTTTACGACACTCTTTAGGACTGTACCCTCTCTTTACGACAGTCTTTAGGACTGTACCCTCTCTTTATGACATTCTTTAGGACTGTACCCTCTCTTTAGGACTGTACCCTCTCTTTACGACACTCTTTAGGACTGGACCCTCTCTTTACGACATTCTTTAGGACGGTACCCTCTCTTAAGACATTCTTTAGGACTGTACCCTCTCTTTACGACACTCTTTAGGACTGTACCCTCTCTTTAGGACTGTACCCTCTCTTTACGACACTCTTTAGGACTGTACCCTCTCTTTACGACATTCTTTAGGACTGGACCCTCTCTTTAGGACTGGACCCTCACTCTCTTTAGGACTGACCCTCTCTTTAGGACTGTACCCTCTCTTTATGGACTGTACCCTCTCTTTAGGACTGTACCCTCTCTTTACGACACTCTTTGGACTGTACCCTCTCTTTAAGACATTCTTTAGGACTGTACCCCCTCTCTTTAGGACTGTACCCTCTCTTTATTCTCTTTAGGACTGTACCCTCTCTTTAGGACTGTACCCTCTCTTTACGACACTCTTTAGGACTGTACCCTCTCTTTACGACATTCTTTAGGACTGGACCCTCTCTTTAGGACTGTACACTCTCTTTAGGACTGTACCCTCTCTTTAGGACTGTACACTCTCTTTAGGACTGTACCCTCTCTTTAGGACTGACCCTCTTTAGGACTGTACCCTCTCTTTACGACATTCTTTAGGACTGTACCCTCTCTTTAGGACTGTACCTCTCTTTAGGACTGTACCCTCTCTTTACGACACTCTTTAGGACTGACCCTCTCTTTAGGACTGTACCCTCTCTTTAGACATTCTTTAGGACTGGAACCCTCTCTTTAGGACTGTACACTCTCTTTAGGACTGTACACTCTCTTTAGGACTGTACCCTCTCTTTACGACACTCTTTAGGACTGTACCCTCTCTTTACGACACTCTTTAGGATTGTACCCTCTCTTTAGGACTGTACACTCTCTTTAGGACTGTACCCTCTCTTTAGGACTGTACACTCTCTTTAGGACTGTACCCTCTCTTTACGACACTCTTTATGACGGTACCCTCTCTTTACGACACTCTTTAATACTATACCCTCTCTTTAGGACACTCTTTATGACGGTACCCTCTCTTTAGTACTGTACCTCTCTTTAGGACTGTACTCTCTTTAGGACTGTACCCTCTCTTTACGACACTCTTTAGGACTGTACCCTCTCTTTAGGACTGTACACCCTCTCTTTAGGACTGTACCCTCTCTTTACGACACTCTTTAGGACTGTACCCTCTCTTTACGACACTCTTTAGGACTGTACCCTCTCTGTACGACATTCTTTAGGACTGTACCCTCTCTTTACGACACTCTTTAGGAAGGTACCCTCTCTTTACGACACTCTTTAGGACTGTACCCTCTCTTTATGACACTCTTTAGGACTGTACCCTCTCTTTAGGACTGTACCCTCTCTTTAGGACTGTACCCTCTCTTTACGACACTCTTTAGGACTGTACCCTCTCTTTACGACATTCTTTAGGACTGTAACCTCTCTTTACGACACTCTTTAGGACTGTACCCTCTCTTTACGACATTCTTTAGGACTGTACCCTCTCTTTAGGACTGTACCCTCTCTTTAGGACTGTACCCTCTCTTTACGACACTCTTTAGGACTGGACCCTCTCTTTACGACATTCTTTAGGACGGTACCCTCTCTTAAGACATTCTTTAGGACTGTACCCTCTCTTTACGACATTCTTTAGGAGTGTAACCTCTCTTTACGACACTCTTTAGGACTGTACCCTCTCTGTAGGACTGTACACTCTCTTTGGGACTGTACCCTCTCTTTACGACACTCTTTAAGGCTGTACCCTGTCTTTACGACACTCTTTAGGACTGTACCCTCTCTTTAGGACTGGACCCTCTCTTTAGGACTGTACACTCTCTTTAGGACTGTACCCTCTCTTTAGGACTGTACACTCTCTTTAGGACTGTACCCTCTCTTTACGACACTCTTTGGACTGTACCCTCTCTTTACGACATTCTTTAGGACTGTACCCTCTCTTTATGACATTCTTTAGGACTGTACCCTCTCTTTAGGACTGTACCCTCTCTTTACGACATTCTTTAGGACTGTACCCTCTCTTTACGACACTCTTTAGGACTGGACCCTCTCTTTACGACATTCTTTAGGACTGTACCCTCTCTTTACGACATTCTTTAGGACTGGAACCTCTCTTTAGGACTGTACACTCTCTTTAGGACTGTACCCTCTCTTTAGGACTGTACACTCTCTTTAGGACTGTACCCTCTCTTTAGGACTGTACACTCTCTTTAGGACTGTACCCTCTCTTTACGACACTCTTTAGGATTGTACCCTCTCTTTAGGACTGTACCCTCTCTTTAGGACTGTACACTCTCTTTAGGACTGTACCCTCTCTTTAGGACTGTACACTCTCTTTAGGACTGTACCCTCTCTTTACGACACTCTTTATGACGGTACCCTCTCTTTAGGACTGTACCCTCTCTTTACGACACTCTTTAATACTATACCCTCTCTTTAGGACACTCTTTATGACGGTACCCTCTCTTTAGTACTGTACTCTCTCTTTAGGACTGTATCCTCTCTTTAGGACTGTACCCTCTCTCTCTTTAGGACTGTACCCTCTCTTTAGGACTGTACACCCTCTCTTTAGGACTGTACCCTCTCTTTACGACACTCTTTAGGACTGTACCCTCTCTTTACGACACTCTTTAGGACTGTACCCTCTCTGTACGACATTCTTTAGGACTGTACCCTCTCTTTACGACACTCTTTATGAAGGTACCCTCTCTTTACAACACTCTTTAGGACTGGACCCTCTCTTTAGGACTGTACCCTCTCTTTATGACACTCTTTAGGACTGTACCCTCTCTTTAGGACTGTACCCTCTCTTTAGGACTGTACCCTCTCTTTACGACATTCTTTAGGACTGTAACCTCTCTTTACGACACTCTTTAGGACTGTACCCTCTCTTTACGACATTCTTTAGGACTGTACCCTCTCTTTAGGACTGTACCCTCTCTTTAGGACTGTACCCTCTCTTTACGACACTCTTTAGGACTGGACCCTCTCTTTACGACATTCTTTAGGACGGTACCCTCTCTTAAGACATTCTTTAGGACTGTACCCTCTCTTTACGACATTCTTTAGGAGTGTAACCTCTCTTTACGACACTCTTTAGGACTGTACCCTCTCTGTAGGACTGTACACTCTCTTTGGGACTGTACCCTCTCTTTACGACACTCTTTAAGGCTGTACCCTGTCTTTACGACACTCTTTAGGACTGTACCCTCTCTTTAGGACTGTACCCTCTCTGTACGACACTCTTTAGGAATGTACCCTCTCTTTACGACACTCTTTAGGACTGTACCCTCTCTGTACGACACTCTTTAGGACTGTACCCTCTCTTTACAACACTCTTTAGGACTGTACCCTCTCTTTAGGACTGTACCCTCTCTGTACGACACTCTTTGGACTGTACCCACTCTTTAGGACACTCTTTAGGACTGTACCCTCTCTGTACGACACTCTTTAGGAATGTACCCTCTCTTTACGACACTCTTTAGGACTGTACCCTCTCTTTACGACACTCTTTAGGACTGTACCCTCTCTTTAGGACTGTACCCTCTCTGTACGACACTCTTTAGGAATGTACCCTCTCTTTACGACACTCTTTAGGACTGTACCCTCTCTTTACGACATTCTTTAGGACTGTACCCTCTCTTTAGGACTGTACCCTATCTTTAGGACTGTACTCTCTCTTTACAACACTCTTTAGGACTGTACCCTCTCTTTAGGACTGTACCCTCTCTTTACGACACTCTTTAGGACTGTACCCTCTCTTTACGACATTCTTTAGGACTGTACCCTCTCTTTATGACATTCTTTAGGACTGTACCCTCTCTTTAGGACTGTACCCTCTCTTTACGACACTCTTTAGGACTGGACCCTCTCTTTACGACATTCTTTAGGACGGTACCCTCTCTTAAGACATTCTTTAGGACTGTACCCCTCTTTCTCTTTAGGACTGTACCCTCTCTTTAGGACTGTACCCTCTCTTTACGACACTCTTTAGGACTGTACCCTCTCTTTACGACATTCTTTAGGACTGGACCCTCTCTTTAGGACTGTACACTCTCTTTAGGACTGTACCCTCTCTTTAGGACTGTACACTCTCTTTAGGACTGTACCCTCTCTTTACGACACTCTTTAGGACTGTACCCTCTCTTTACGACATTCTTTAGGACGGTACCCTCTCTTAAGACATTCTTTAGGACTGTACCCTCTCTTTACGACACTCTTTAGGACTGTACCCTCTCTTTAGGACTGACACTCTTTAGGACTGTACCCTCTCTTTACGACATTCTTTAGGACTGTACCCTCTCTTTAGGACTGTACACTCTCTTAGGACTGTACGACTCTCTTTAGGACTGTACCCTCTCTTTTGACACTCTTTAGGACTGTACCCTCTCTTTAGGACTGTACCCTCTCTTTACGACACTCTTTAGGACTGTACCCTCTCTTTCTCTTTAGGACTGTACCCTCTCTTTAGGACTGTACCCTCTCTTTACGACACTCTTTAGGACTGTACCCTCTCTTTAGGACTGTACCCTCTCTTTACGACACTCTTTAGGACTGTACCCTCTCTTTACGACATTCTTTAGGACTGTACCCTCTCTTTAGGACTGTACACTCTCTTTAGGACTGTACCCTCTCTTTACGACACTCTTTAGGACTGTACCCTCTCTTTAGGACTGTACCCTCTCTTTACGACACTCTTTAGGACTGTACCCTCTCTTTAAGACATTCTTTAGGACTGTACCCTTTATGACTCTTTAGGACTGTACCCTCTCTTTAGGACTGTACCCTCTCTTTACGACACTCTTTAGGACTGTACCCTCTCTTTACGACATTCTTTAGGACTGTACCCTCTCTTTAGGACATTCTTTAGGACTGAACCTCTCTTTAGGACTGTACCCTCTCTTTAGGACTGTACCCTCTCTTTACGACCTCTTTAGGACTTACCCTCTCTTACGACATTCTTTAGGACTGTACCCTCTCTTTAGGACTGTACACTCTCTTTAGGACTGTACCCTCTCTTTAGGACTGTACCCTCTCTTAGGACGACCCTCTTTAGGACTGACTGTACCCTCTCTTTACGACACTCTTTAGGACTGTACCCTCTCTTCTTTAAGACATTCTTTAGGACTGTACCCTCTCTTTACGACACTCTTTAGGACTTTACCCTCTCTTTAGGACTGTACCCTCTCTTTACGACACTCTTTAGGACTGTACCCTCTCTTTACGACATTCTTTAGGACTGGACCCTCTCTTTGTACACTCTCTTTAGGACTGTACCCTCTCTTTAGGACTGTACACTCTCTTTAGGACTGACCTCTCTTTAGGACTGTACCCTCTCTTTACGACACTCTTTAGGACTGTACCCCCTCTCTTTAGGACTGTACCCTCTCTTTAGGACTGACCTCTCTTTAGGACTGGACCCTCTCTTTACGACATTCTTTAGGACGTACCCTCTCTTAAGACATTCTTTAGGACTGTACCCTCTCTTTACGACACTCTTTAGGACTGTACCCTCTCTTTAGGACTGTACCCTCTCTTTACGACACTCTTTAGGACTGTACCCTCTCTTTACGACATTCTTTAGGACTGGACCCTCTCTTTAGGACTGTACACTCTCTTTAGGACTGTACCCTCTCTTTAGGACTGTACCCTCTCTTTAGGACTGACCCTCTCTTTAGGACTGTACCCTCTCTTTACGACACTCTTTGGACTGTACCCTCTCTTTACGACATTCTTTAGGACTGTACCCTCTCTTTATGACATTCTTTAGGACTGTACCCTCTCTTTAGGACTGTACCCTCTCTTTACGACACTCTTTAGGACTGGACCCTCTCTTTACGACATTCTTTAGGACTGTACCCTCTCTTTACGACATTCTTTAGGACTGGAACCTCTCTTTAGGACTGTACACTCTCTTTAGGACTGTACCCTCTCTTTAGGACTGTACACTCTCTTTAGGACTGTACCCTCTCTTTAGGACTGTACACTCTCTTTAGGACTGTACCCTCTCTTTACGACACTCTTTAGGATTGTACCCTCTCTTTAGGACTGTACCCTCTCTTTAGGACTGGACCCTCTCTTTAGGACTGTACCCTCTCTTTAGGACTGTACACTCTCTTTAGGACTGTACCCTCTCTTTACGACACTCTTTAGGACTGTACCTTTACGACACTCTCTCTTTAGGACACCCTCTCTTTAGTACTGTACTCTCTCTTTAGGACTGTATCCTCTCTTTAGGACTGTACCCTCTCCTCTACCCTCTCTTTAGGACTGTACCCTCTCTTTAGGACTGTACCCTCTCTTTACGACACTCTTTAGGACTGTACCCTCTCTTTACGACACTCTTTAGGACTGTACCCTCTCTTTACGACATTCTTTAGGACTGTACCCTCTCTTTAGGACTTTACCCTCTTTAGGACTGTACCCTCTCTTTATGACACTCTTTAGGACTGTACCCTCTCTTTAGGACTGTACCCTCTCTTTAGGACTGTACCCTCTCTTTACGACACTCTTTAGGAGGACATTCTTTAGGACTGTACCCTCTCTTTACGACACTCTTTAGGACTGTACCCTCTCTTTACGACATTCTTTAGGACTGTACCCTCTCTTTAGGACTGTACTCTTTAGGACTGTACCCTCTTTACGACACTCTTTAGGACTGGACCCTCTCTTTACGACATTCTTTAGGACGGTACCCTCTCTTAAGATTCTGGACCCTCTCTTTACGACATTCTTTAGGACTGTACCCTCTCTTTACGACACTCTTTAGGACTGTACCCTCTCTAGGACTGTACCTCTCTTTAGGACTGTACCCTCTCTACGACACTCTTTAGGACTGTACCCTCTCTTTACGACACTCTTTAGGACTGTACCCTCTCTTTAGGACTGTACCCTCTCTTTAGGACTGTACACTCTCTTTAGGACTGTACCCTCTCTTTAGGACTGTACACTCTTTAGGACTGTACCCTCTCTTTACGACACTCTTTGGACTGTACCCCTCTTTACGACATTCTTTAGGACTGTACCCTCTCTTTATGACATTCTTTAGGACTGTACCCTCTCTTTAGGACTGTACCCTCTCTTTACGACATTCTTTAGGACTGGCCCTCTCCGACACTCTTTGGGACTGGACCCTCTCTTTACGACATTCTTTAGGACTGTACCCTCTCTACGACATTACGACACTCTTTAGGACTGTACCCTCTCTTTAGGACACTCTTTAGGACTGTACCCTCTCTTTAGGACTGACACTCTTTTAGGACTGTACCCTCTCTTTACGACACTCTTTACCCTCTCTTTAGGACTGTACCCTCTCTTTACGACATTCTTTAGGACTGTACCCTCTCTTTAGGACTGTACACTCTCTTTAGGACTGTACCCTCTCTTTACGACACTCTTTATGACGGTACCCTCTCTTTAGGACTGTACCCTCTCTTTACGACACTCTTTAATACTATACCCTTTAGGACTCTTTATGACGGTACCCTCTCTTTAGTACTGTACTCTCTCTTTAGGACTGGACTGTACCCTCTCTTTACGACACTCTTTAGGACTGTACCCTCTCTTTAGGACTGTACCCTCTCTTTAGGACTGTACCCTCTCTTTACGACACTCTTTAGGACTGTACCCTCTCTTTACGACACTCTTTAGGACTGTACCCTCTCTTTACGACATTCTTTAGGACTGTACCCTCTCTTTACGACACTCTTTATGAAGGTACCCTCTCTTTACGACACTCTTTAGGACTGGACCCTCTCTTTAGGACTGTACTCTCTCTTTAGGACTGTACCCTCTCTTTATGGACTCTTTGACTGTACCCTCTCTTTAGGACTGTACCTCTCTTTAGGACTGTACCCTCTCTTTACGACATTCTTTAGGACTGTACCCCCTCTCTTTAGGACTGTACCCTCTCTTTAGGACTGGACCCTCTCTTTCGACATTCTTTAGGACTGTACCCTCTCTTTACGACACTCTTTAGGACTGTACCCTCTCTCTCTTTAGGACTGTACCCTCTCTGTACGACACTCTTTTAGGACTGTACCCTCTCTTTACGACACTCTTTAGGACTGTACCCTCTCTTTAGGACTGTACACTCTCTTTAGGACACTCTTTAGGATGTACCCTCTCACGACATTCTTTAGGACTGTACCCTCTCTTGACACTCTTTAGGACTGTACCCTCTCTTTAGGACTGTACCCTCTCTGGACTGTACCCTCTCTTTAGGACTGTACCCTCTCTTTACGACACTCTTTAGGACTGTACCCTCTCTTTAGGACACTCTTTAGGAATGTACCCTCTCTCTCTTTAGGACTGTACCCTCTCTTTTAGGACTGACCCTCTCTTTAGGACTGTACCCTCTCTTTACGACACTCTTTAGGACTGTACCCTCTCTTTACGACACTCTTTAGGACTGTACCCTCTCTTTGGACTGACATCTCTTTAGGACTGTACCCTCTCTTTAGGACTGTACCCTCTCTTTAGGACTGTACCCTCTCTTTTGACACTCTTTAGGACTGTACCCTCTCTCATTCTTTAGGACTGACACTCTTTAGGACTGTACCCTCTCTTTAGGACTGTACACTCTCTAGGACTGACATCTTTAGGACTGTACCCTCTCTTTAGGACACTCTTTAGGACCCTCTCTTTAGGGTACCCTCTCTTTACGACACTCTTTAGGACTGTACCCTCTCTTTACGACACTCTTTAGGAATACGACCTCTCTTTAGGACTGACCCTCTCTTTAGGACTGTACCCTCTCTTTGACACTCTTTAGGACTGTACCCTCTCTTTAGGACACTCTTTAGGACTGTACCCTCTCTTTAGGACTGTACCCTCTCTTTACGACACTCTTTAGGACTATACCCTCTCTTTGACACTCTTTAGGACTGTACCCTCTCTTTACGACACTCTTTAGGACTGTACCCTCTCTTTACGACACTCTTTAGGACTGTACCCTCTCTTTAGGACTGTACCCTCTCTGTACGACACTCTTTAGGACTGTACCCTCTCTTTAGGACACTCTTTAGGACTGTACCCTCTCTGTCTGACACTCTTTAGGACTGTACTCTCTCTTTACGACACTCTTTAGGACTGTACCCTCTCTACGAAACTCTTTAGGACTGTACCCTCTCTTTACGACACTCTTTAGGACTGTACCCTCTCTCTCTTTAGGACTGTAGCCTCCTCTCTTTAGGACTGTACCTCTCTGTACTGACTCTCTTTAGGACTGTACCCTCTCTTTAGGACACTCTTTAGGACTGTACCCTCTCTCTCTTTGGACTGTACCCTCTCTTTGACACTCTTTAGGACTGTACCCTCTCTTTACGACACTCTTTAGGACTGTACCCTCTCTTGGACGACACTCTTTAGGACTGTACCCTCTCTTTAGGACACTCTTTAGGACTGTACCCTCTCTTTACGACACTCTTTAGGACTGTACCCTCTCTTTAGGACTGTACCCTCTCTTTAGGACTGTACCCTCTCTTTATGACACTCTTTAGGACTGTCTCTCTTTAGGACTGGACCCTCTCTTTAGGACTGTACCCTCTCTTTACGACACTCTTTAGGACTGTACCCCTCTCTCTTTAGGACTGTACCCTCTCTTACGACCTCGATTGTACCCTCTCAGGACACTCTTTAGGACTGGTACCCTCTCTTTAGGACTGTACCCTCTCTTTACGACACTCTTTAGGACTGTACCCTCTCTTTCTCTTTAGGACTGTACCCTCTCTTTAAGGACTGTACCCTCTCTTTGACACTCTTTAGGACTGTACCCTCTCTTTACGACACTCTTTAGGACTGTACCCTCTCTTTAGGACTGTACACTCTCTTTAGGACTGTACCCTCTCTTTACGACACTCTTTAGGACTGTACCCTCTCTTTTCTGACACTCTTTAGGACTGACCCTCTCTTTAGGACTGTACCCTCTCTTACGACACTCTCTTTAGGACTGTACCCTCTCTTTAGACCTCTTTTAGGACTGTACCCTCTCTGTACGACACTCTTTAGGACTGTACCCTCTCTTTAGGACACTCTTTAGGACTGTACCCTCTCTTTGTACCCTCTCTGTACTGACACTCTTTGGACTGTACCCTCTCTTTAGGACACTCTTTAGGACTGGACCCTCTCTTTCTTTAGGACACCCTCTCTTTCGACACTCTTTAGGACTGTACCCTCTCTTTACGACACTCAACCTCTCTTTAGTACTCTCTTTAGGACTGTACCCTCTCTTTAGGACGACACTCTTTAGGACTGTACCCTCTCTTTACAACACTCTTTAGGACTGTACCCTCTCTTTACAACACTCTTTAGGACTGTACCCTCTCTCTTTAGGACTGTACCCTCTCTTTAGGACTTACTCTCTCTTTACAACACTCTTTAGGACTGTACCCTCTCTACCCTCTCACGACACTCTTTAGGACTGTACCCTCTCTACGACACTCTTTAGGACTGTACCCTCTCTCTTTAGGACTGTACCCTCTCTTTCTCTTCTTTAGGACTGTACCCTCTCTTTGACACTCTTTAGGACTGTACCTCTTTACGACATTCTTTAGGACTGTACCCTCTCACTCTTTAGGACTGTACCCTCTCTTTGACAGTCTTTAGGACTGTACCTCTCTTCGACACTCTTTGAGACTGTACCCTCTTTAGGACTGTACCCTCTTTCTTACCCTAGACACTCTTTAGGACTGTACCCTCTCTTTCGACACTCTTTAGGACTGTACCCCTCTACGACTCTTTAGGACTGTACCCTCTCTTTGACATTCTTTAGGACTGTACCCTCTCTTTACGACACTCTTTAGGACTAACATTCTTTAGGACTACCCTCTCTTTACGACACTCTTTAGGACTGTACCCTCTCTTTAGGACATTTCTTTAGGACTGTACCCTCTCTTTAGACTGTACACTCTTTAGGACACTCTCTTTAGGACTGTACCCTCTCTTTCTTTAGGACTGTACCCTCTCTTTAGGACTGTACCCTCTCTTTAGGACTGTACCCTCTCTTTACGACACTCTTTAGGACTGTACCTCTCTCTTTAGGACTGTACCCTCTCTTTCGACACTCTTTAGGAATGTACCCTCTCTTTACGACACTCTTTAGGACTGTACCCTCTCTTTACCATTCTTTAGGACTGTACCCTCTCTTTAGGACTGTACACTCTCTTTAGGACTGTACCCTGACACTCTTTAGGACTGTACCCTCTCTTTAGGACTGTACCCTCTCCGACACTCTTTAGGATACTATACGACAGTCTTTAGGACTGTACCCTCTCTTTAGGACTGTACCCTCTCTCTTTAGGACTGTACCCTCTCTTTAGGACTGTACCCTCTCTCTTTAGGACTGTACCCTCTCTTTCTCTTTAGGACTGTACCCTCTCTTTCGACATTCTTTAGGACTATACCCTCTCTTTTGACACTCTCTTTAGGACGGTACCCTCTCTTTGACAGGACCCTCTCTTTAGGACTGTACACTCTCTTCAGGACTGTACCCTCTCCGACTCTCTTTAGGACTGTACCCTCTCTATTTAGGACTGTACCCTCTCTTTAGGACACTCTTTAGGACTGTACCCTCTTCTTTGACCCTCTTTAGGACTGTACCCTCTCTTTACGACACTCTTTAGGACTGTACCCTCTCTTTATGACATTCTTTAGGACTGTACCCTCTCTTTAGGACTGTACCCTCTCTTTAGGACTGTACCCTCTCTTTCACGACACTCTTTTACCCTCTCTTTAGGACTGTACCCTCTTTAGGACACTCTAATACTATACCCTCTCTTTCGACACTCTTTAGGACTATACCCTCTCTTTGGGGACACTCTTTGACTGTACCCTCTCTTTAGGACTGTACCCTCTCTTTAGGACTGACACTCTTTGGACACCCCTCTCTTGTACTCTCTTTAGGACTGTACCCTCTCTTTACGACATTCTTTAGGACTGTACCCTCTCTTTAGGACACTCTTTAGGACTGTACCCTCTCTTTACGACACCCTCTTTAGGACTGGACCCTCTCTTTAGGACTGGAACCTCTCGTTAGGACTGTACCCTCTCTTTATGACACTCTAGGAACACTCTCTTTAGGACTGTACCCTCTCTTTAGGACTGTACCCTCTCTTTAGGACAATCTTTAGGACTGTACCCTCTCTTTAGGACTGGACCCCCTCATTCTTTAGGACTGTACCCTCTCTTTAGGACTGACACTCTCTTTAGGACTGTACCCTCTCTTTAGGACTGCAACCTCTCTTTTACGACACTTCTTGTACCCTCTCTTTTTATGACACTCTTTAGGACTGTACCCTCTCTTTAGGACTGTACCCTCTCTTTACGACACTCTTTTGTACCCTCTCTTTAGGACTGTACCCTCTCTTTACGACACTCTTTAGGACTGTACCCTCTCTTTGTACTGTACCCTCTCTTTAGGACTGTACCCTCTCTTTACGACACTCTTTAGGACTATACCCTCTCTTTAGGACACTCCTGTACCCTCTCTACGACACTCTTTAGGACTGTACCCTCTCTTTAGGACTGTACCCTCTCTTTACGACACTCTTTAGGACTGTACCCTCTCTTTGACACTCTTTAGGACTGTACCCTCTCTTTACGACATTCTTTAGGACTGTACCCTCTCTTTACGACACTCTTTAGGACTGTACCCTCTCTTTACGACACTCTTTAGGACTGGACCCTCTCCGACACTCTTTAGGACTGTACCCTCTCTTTACGACACTCTTTAGGACTGTACCCTCTCTTTAGGACACTCTTTAGGACTGTACCTTTCGACACTCTTTAGGACTGGACCCTCTCTTCGACATTCTTTAGGACTGTACCCCTCTTTAAGACACTCTTTAGGACTGTACCCTCTTTAGGACACTCTTTAGGACTGTACCCTCTCTTTTAGGACTGTACCCTCTCTTTAGGACTGTACCCTCTTTAGGAATGACATTCTTTAGCTCTTTAGGACTGTACCCTCTCTTCTTTAGGACTGTACCCACGACACTCTTTAGGACTGACCCTCTCTTTAGACTGTACCCTCTCTTTACGACACTCTTTAGGACTGGACCACTCTTTAGGACACTCTTTGAAGTTTGTACCCCTCTCGACACTCTTTAGGAATGTACCCTCTCTTTACGACACTCTTTAGGACTGTACCCCTCTCTTTAGGACTGTACCCTCTCTTTAGGACTGTACCCTCTCTTTACGACAATCTTTAGGACTGTACCCTCTCTTCTGACATTCTTTAGGACTGTACCCTCTCTTTACGACATTCTTTAGGACTGTACCCCTCTTTCGACACTCTTTAGGACTGTACCCCTCTCATTCTTTAGGACTGTACCTCTCTTTAGGACACTCTTTATGAAGGTACCCTCTCTTTCACGACACTCTTTAGGACTGGACCCTCTCTTTGGACTGTACCCTCTCTGTCTTTATGACACTCTTTAGGACTGTGCCCCTCTTTAGGACTGACACTCTTTAGGACTGTACCCTCTCTTTGGGACTGTACCCTCTCTCTCTGTCTGACATTCTTTAGGACTGTACCCTCTCTTTAGGACACTCTTTAGGACTGTACCCCTCTCTGTACGACACTCTTTAGGAATGTACCCTCTCTTTACGACACTCTTTAGGACTACCTCTCTTTGGACTGTACCCTCTCTTTACGACACTCTTTAGGACTGTACCCTCTCTTTGGAAGCTGTACACTCTCTTTGGGACTACCCTCTCTTTCTGACCCTCTCTTCTACGACACTCTTTGGGACTGTACCCTCCTCTGTGCGACATTCTTTAGGACTGTACCCTCTCTTTACAGCACTCTTTATGACGGTACCCTCTTTACGACACTCTTTTTTGCCTCTATCCATTCTTTGGGACTGGACCCTCTTTAGGACTGTACTCTCTCTTTAGGACTGTACCCTCTCTTTATGACACTCTTAGGACTGTACCCACTCTTTAGGACACTCTTTAGGACTGTACCCTCTCTGTACGACACTCTTTAGGGCTGTACCCTCTCTTTACGACTGTATTCTTTAGGACTGTACCCTCTCTTTTACGACACTCTTTAGGACTGTACCCTCTCTTTGACATTTTTAGGACTGTACCCTCTCCGACACTCTTTAGGAATGTACCCTCTCTTTCGACACTCTTTAGGACTGGACCCTCTCTTTACAACATTCTTTAGGACTGTACCCTCTCTTCCCGACATTCTTTAGGACTGTACTCTCTCTTTACGACCTCTTTAGGACTGTACCCTCCTCTTTAGGACTGTACCCTCTCTTTACGACACTCTTTCTGTACCCTCTCTCTTTACGACAGTCTTTAGGACTGTACCTTCTCTTTATGACACTCTTTAGGACTGTACCCTCTCTTTAGGACTGTACCCTCTTTACGACACTCTTTAGGACTGGACCCTCTCTTTGACATTCTTTAGAGACTGATCACCCTCTCTTAAGACATTCTTTAGGACTGTACCCTCTCTTTACGACATTCTTTAGGACTGTACCCTCTCTGTACGACACTCTTTAAGTGCCATCTCTTTGGTACTCTTTTAGGACTGTACCCTCTCTTTAGGACTGTACACTCTCTCTTTAGGGACTGCACCTCTCTTTGACATTCTTTAGGACTGTACCCTCTATTTAGGACTGTAAACACCTCTCTTTAGACTGTACACTCTTTAGGACTGTACCCTCTCTTTACGACACTCTTTAGGACTGTACCCTCTCTTTACGACACTCTTTAGGACTGTACCTCTCTTTACGACATTCTTTAGGACTGTACCCTCTCTTTACGACACTCTTTATGAGTGTACCCTCTTTACGACACTCTTTAGGACTGTACCCTCTCTTTAGGACTGTACACTCTCTTTAGGACTGTACCCTCTCTTTACGACACTCTTTAGACTGTACCTCTCTTTAGGACTGTACCCTCTCTCTTAGGACTGTACCCTCTTTACGATATCTTTTAGGACTGTACCTCTCTTTAGGACTGTACCCTCTCTTTACGACACTCTTTAGGACTGTACCCTCTCTTTAGGACTGTACCCTCTTTACGACACTCTTTAGGACTGTACCTCTTCATATCTTTAGGACTGTACCCTCTCTTTACGACACTTCTTTAGGACTGTACCCTCTCTTTACGACACTCTTTAGGACTGTACCTCTCTGTACGACACTCTTTAGGACTGTACCCTGTCTTTACGACACTCTCTTTAGGACTGCACCTCTCTTTAGGACTGTTACCTCTCTCTGTACGACACTCTTTAGGACTGTGCACCCACTCTTTAGGACACTTTGGACTGTACCTCTCTGTACGACACTCTTTAGAATGTACCTAGCAATAACGTAACTGAACGAAGTATACTG